>NW_016808946.1:3145214-3188910 GCF_001698545.2 Rhinopithecus bieti
CCCCACCAAGAAGATCATTACCCGAGGAATCCACTGTGGCATCTGGGGGATGTTTAGCCTTCTCTCGTGCCCACAGCCAGGCCCCAGGCTGGGGCTCTGCCCACGGTCCCCTTGTGACCTTCCCAAGCAGGATCCAGTTACATCACAGCAGCAGCTCGAAGGAACAAACACAGCTTGTGTCTGCCCCCAACGGCTTATTTCCCTTGTCTTGTGAATACTGAGAAATGAAAGGAATGATAAGGATTTGTGGGCTGGAGTGGGGAAGGCAGCCTGGAAAATTCTGCAGTGCTGGCGGAACTCACTAAGAGGGTGGAGTGAAGTTTTCAAACCAGTTCCAAAGAGGGAGAGATTCAAGTGGTTACATGGAAGGCCCAAGAGGTTTCCTGGCTCCCCCTTGGCAGGTTAAGGGCCCAGCCCTGGGGCAACGGTTCACCTCCCGGTTCTGCTGTGGGCCTCTCTGTGGTCAGGCCACAGAAGCTCTCTGGGCTTCAGTCTCTTCAGCTACTCAGTGTCAATAACGCCAGCTCCCACTGCTCCGGGTTAAGAAGAACAAATGAGAAAATTAGTGTAAACCAGGGGTTCTCGACAGGGGATGATTTAGCTCCTTTGGGCAGGGGTCCCTAAGGTATTAGTCCATGGCCTGTTAGGAAATGGGCCGCACAGCAGGAGGCGAGTGGAAGGCAAATGAGCGAAGGTTCCTCTATATTTACAGCCGCTCCCCATCGCTTGCATTACCGCCTGAGCTCTGCCTCCTGGCAGCATTAGATTCTCATAGGAGCTTGAACACTCTTGTGAACTGTGCATGAGAGGGATCTAGGGTGTGTGCTCCTTATGAGAATCTAATGCCTGATGATCTATGTCTCCCTTCAGCCCCAGATGGGACCATCTAGTTACAGGAAAATAAGCTCAGGGCTCCCTCTGATTCTTTTTTTTTTTTTTTTTTTTTTTTTTTTTTTGTTGTTGAGATGGAATCTCGCTCTGTCGCTCAGGCTGGAGGGCAGTGGTGCGATCTTGACTCACTGCAAGCTCCGCCTCCCGGGTTCATGCCATTCTCCTGCCTCAGCCTCCTGAGTAGCTGGGACTACAGGCGCCCGCCACCAGGCCCGGCTAATTTTTTTGCATTTTTAGTAGAGACGGGGTTTCACGGTGTTCGCCAGGATGGTCTCGATCTTCTGACCTCATGAACTGCCCGCCTCAGCCTCCCAAAGTGCTGGGATTACAGGTGTGAGCCAGCTCCCTCTGATTCTAAGGGAAGAGACCACCCCTCATATTGTCTTATGCCCAATTTCTGCCTTCAAAGAAAGAAGAAGTAAAAACTAAAAGACAGAAATGAAATCCACAGGCAGACAGCCCAGCACCACACCCTGGGCCTGGTAGTTAAAGATCGACCCCTGACCTAATCAGTTATGTTATCTGTAGATTCCAGATATTGTGTGGAAAAGCATTGTAAAAATTCCCGTCCTGTTCTGTTTCGTTCTGATTACCGGCACGTGCAGCCTCCAGTCATGTACCCACTGCTTGCTCAATTGATCGTGACCCTCTCACGTGGACCCCCCTTAGAGCTGGGAGCCCTTAAAAGGGACAGGAATTGCTCACTTGGGGAGCTCGGTTCTTGAAACAGGAGTCTTGCTGATGCTCCCAGCCAAATAAACCCCTTCCTTCTTTAACTTGGTGTCCGAGGGGTTTTTGTCTGTGGCTCTTCCTGCTACAATTCTACATTATGGTGAGTTGTATAATTATTACATTGTACAATCACAATGTGATAATAATAGAAGTAGAGTGCACATAAATGTAATGTGGTTGAATCATCCCGAAACCATCCCCGCCACCACTGGCCCATGGAAAAATTCTTCCGCAGAGTCAGTCCCTGGTGCAAATAAGGTTGGGGACCACTGCCTTAGGGGACATTTGGTAATGTCCAGAGACACTTTGGGTTGTTACAACTGGGTGGTGGGGGAGGTGCCTGTGGCAACCAGTGAGTGGAGACGGGGGATGTTGCCAGACCCCTACAGAGCATGGGACGGCCCCTACCACAAAGAAGAATCCCATCTGGGATGCCAGCAGTGCTGCTGTTGAGGAAATGCTGATATTGACGGTCAAACATTGAATCATCTGTGTTGGTTTTCTTATTCAAGGGCCCATGGGGAAGTAAAAGGGAAGGTGTGTGGGAAAACGGGGTGTTTGGGGTAAACAGCAAAGCACCCATATTGGCTGCCTCCAAAGAAGGATTTGGGCTGGGTGTGATGGCTCATGCCTTGAATCCCAGCACTTTGGGAGACGTAGGCAGGTGGATCACCTGAGGTTGGGAGTTCGAGACCAGCCTGACCGTCATGGTGAAACCCCATTTCTGCCAAAAATACAAAATTAGCCGGGCATGGTGGCACATACCTGTATTTCCAGCTACTCGGAGGCTGAGGCAGGAGAATCACTTGAATCCGGTAGGCGGAGGTTACAGTAACCGGAGATTACACCATTGCACTCCAGTCTGGGCAACAAGAGCAAAACTCCGCCTCCAAAAAAAAAAAAAGCAAGAAGAATTTGTCCCTCTTCATTCAGACAGTGAACATTCACTGAGTGCTGAGTCCATGCCTAGCACTCTTCCAGGTGCTGAGAATAGTGGCCACCCCTGTTCTCCTGGGGTGTCTGATCCAGAGCGGGAGACAGACTCAGACAGAGCAAGAAAGTAATAAGTAAAAATAGCCCCAAATATCCATTGATAGTGATGAATAAATGGATGAACAACTTGTGGGAGAGCCGTACTGTGAAGATGATTCAGCAATAACAAGGAACAAAGTCCTGATCCACGCTCCACCGTGGACGAACCTCAAAAACGTGATGCTTATGAAGGAAGCCGGTCGTGAAAGGCCACATGCTGTAGGATTCCACGTATATGAAGTGTCCGGAACAGGCACATCCACAAAGACAGAAGTAGATTGGGGGTGTCCAAGGGCTGAGTTCGGGGAAGATGGAGAGAGGCTGCTAATGAGAACACGGTTTCTTTTTCTCCTGCCTCAGCCTCCTGAGTAGCTGGGACTACAGGCACACACCACCACTCTCGGCTAATTTTTTTTGTATTTTTAGTAGAGGCGGGGTTTCTTCATGTTGGCCAGGCTGGTCTTGAACTCCTGACCTCAGGTGGTCCGCCCGCCTTGGCCTCCCAAAGTGCTGGGATTACAGGTGTGAGCCACTGCGTCTGGCCAGGGCAGATCTATTTGCAAAGTGCTTTTTCATTATTCCTCTCATGAGAGTCCTCCAAATCCCCAGGGGAAAGATGGGCAGGGGATGGGGTTCTAAGGGGCTGCTAGTAGTTCAACCCAGAGAAGTCAATGACCCCCTGGGGTCACACAGCCCGGCACTGTCTGGTCAGCCTCCTGGGTCAGCCCAGGCCTCCCTGAACTGGCCTTCCTAGCTAGCAAGTCTGTGATGAAGCCTCTTTGAGAGTCCTGCCTCTGAAGCCTGCCGCCTCCCAAGGGGACCTGCGTGCCAGAGCAGCTCCCAGCAAGGCAGGGCAGTGACGATCCTACCACTCCCAGCAGTGCCTTCTGCAGAACTTCTTTTATTCTCTTCCTGAGCCATAGAGATTTCGGTACCAAGGGGCTGCCCAGAGCCAGCGACGGTGGGAGGTGCAGAGAAATATCCTGCAAATATTCTGCCCACCTGCTACATGCTGGAGGACCATAGCCCGTTCCCATGTAGACTTCCCGTCCTGCAGGGCTGCTTTGCTCTGCCCTCCTCAGGGGCCTCCCCTGCTCCTCACTCACCAACATATTGGAGTTTTCTTTTTTTTCCTTTGAGACAATGTCTTACCGTGTTGCCCAGGCTGGAGTGCAGTGACGCGATCTTGGCTCACTGTAAGCTCCGCCTCCCAGGTTCACACCATTCTCCTGCCTCAGCCTCCCAAGTAGCTGGGACTACAGGCGCCCGCCACCAAGCCCAGCTAATTTTTTTGTATTTTTAGCAGAAATGGGGTCTCATGGTGTTAGCCAGGATGGTCTCGATCTCCTGACCTCGTGATCCACCCACCTCGGCCTCCCAAAGTGCTGGGATTACAGGCTTGAGCCACCGCCCCTGGCCTCACCCAGCTAATTTTTGTATTTTTAGTAGAGACAGGGATTCACCATGTTGGCCAGGCTGGTGGGTTTTTTTTTTTTGAGACAGAGTCTCACTCTGTCGCCCAGGCTGGAGTGCGGTGGCGTGATCTTGGCTCACTGCAACCTCCACCTCCCGGGTTCAAGTGATTCTCCTGCCTTAGCCTCCCGAGCAACTGGGACTACAGGCGTGTACCACCACGCCCAGCTAATTTTTTTGTATTTTTAGTAGAGATGGGGTTTCACCTTTTTAACCAGGATGGTCTTGATCTCCTGACCTCATGATCTGCCTGCCTCAGCTTCCCAAAGTGCTGGGATTACAGGCATGAGTGCTGGGATTATAGGCGTGAGTCACAGTGCCTGGCCAGCCAGGATGGTCTTGATCTCCTGACCTCATGATCCACCCACCTCAGCCTCCCAAAGTGCTGAGATTACAATCATGAGCCACTGCACCCAGCCCATATTGGTGTGTTCCAAGCACAGCTTCATCCTGCCCCAATCACAAGGGAACCAACCAGGCTTTGCAGGATGCTGCTGTCACAGGCCAAACCAAGGCAGTGACCCCATGTGTCCTGGGGGACAACTGGGTCCTGGCTGGGAGCCGTGGGAGCCACCAGCGTCACACCAAGCCCTCAGAAGTTCAAAGAGCCTTCTTAGATCCCACGAGCACTGGATACTTACCACAGCCCGGGGAGGCAGGTGGGAACCTGCGTCACCTCTGCTCTGTAGGTGAAAAAAGTTGACGTCACACTAAAAGTTGGCAGAGCCAGGATTTGAACCCAGGCCAGTGGAACTCCAGAGTTAGAATTTCCTCCCTCCAAATATCAGGGCCTCCCACCTCTTGGGGAGTCCCCTGGCCTCATGGTGGGTCTGGGAGAACTGGGGCACCCCGGAAGGGGCCTGAGCACCAGGGCTGCTGTGAGCTGAGTGCCTCAGGGGGTTGTGAGAGGTGGGGGTGGAGACTGGACCTGTACAGCTCAGAGGCAGTGGCCCCCTGGCCCAGGCTGAGCCAGCTCTGTTTCACAGTGGGCAGCCCTCGTTTATGGAGAGCTGTGTGGTAACAAGTATCTGTAAGTCACATCACAGTGTGACAGCCCCACTGTCAGGGAGCTCAGTATGCCAGGGATGTCCCCAAGCCTTCCTTTTGGGTTGAGGCATGATATGGCTTGGCTCTGTGTCCCCACCCAAATCTCATGTTGAATTGTAATCCCCAGGTTTGGGGATGGGACCTGGTGAGAAGTGTTTGAATCATGGGGATAGATTTCCCCTTTGCTGTTCTCGTGATAATGAGTGAGTTTTCACGAGACTGGTTGTTTAAAAGTGTGTAGCCCTGGCCAGGCGTGGTGGGCTGACACCTGTAATCTCAGCACTTTGGGAGGGCGAGGTGAGCGGATCACAAGATCAGGAGTTTGAGACCAGCCTGGCCAACATAGTGAAACACCCTCTGTATGAAAAATGCAAACATTAGCCAGGAGTGGTGATATGCCTGTAGTCCCAGCTACTTGGGAGGCTGAGGCAGGAGGATTGCTTGAACCTGAGAGGCGGAGGTTGCAGTGAGCCAAGATTGCACCATTGCACTCCAGCCTGGGTGACAGAGTGAGACTCTGTCTCGAAAAAAAAAAAAAAACAAAGTACCCTTCCCTCTTTGCTCCCTCTCCTGCTGCCATGTGAATATGTGCTTGCTTCCCTTTCACCCTTCCACCATGATTGTACATTTCCTGAGGCCTCCCCCACCATGCCTCTTGTACAGCCTGTGGAACCGTGAGTCAATTAAATCTCTTTTCTTTACAAATTATCTATTCTCAGGTAGTTCTTTACAGCAGTGTGAGAATGGCACTAAAATTGATACCAGATAAGTGGGCCATTGTTATAAAGATACCTGAAAATGTGGAAGCGACTTTGGAACTGAGTAACAAGCAGAGGTTAGAATAGTTTGGAGGGCTCAGAAGAAGACAGGAAGATGAGGGAAAGTTTGGAACTTCCTAGATATTTGCTGAATGGTTGTGACCAAAATGCTGGTAGTGATATGGACAGTAGAGTCTAAGCTGAGGTGGTCTCAGATGGAGAGCAGGAACTTACTGGGAATTGGAAAGGTCACTCTTACTGTGCTTTAGCAAAGAGACTGGCAGCATTGTGTCCCTGCTCTAGGGATCTGTGGAACTTTGAGCTTGAGAGAGATGATTTAAGGTATCTAGCAGAAGAAGTTTCCAAGCAGCAAAGCATTCGAGATATGACCTAGCTGCTTCTAACTGCATAAGCTCATATGTATTCACAAAGAGATGATCTGAAATTGCAACTTGTATTTAAGAGGGAAGCAGAACATAAAAGTTAGGAAAATTTGCAGCCTGATCATGTGTAGAAAAGAAAAACCCATTTTTTTGGTGTGTGTGCAGGGGGTAGATTCAAGGCTGTAGATATTTGCTTAAGTAAAGAGGAACTGAATGTTAATAGCCAACATAATGGGGAAAATGCCTCCAGGGCATGTCGGAGACCTTTGCACAGCCCTTCCATCATAGGCCTGGAGGCCTAGGAGAGAAAAATGGTTTTGTGGGCCAACCCCAGAGCCCTGGTGCCTTGGGACATGATGCCCTGTATCCAGCTGCTCCAGCTCCGGCTGTGGCTAAAAGGGGCCAATGTACAGCTTGGGCCATTGCTTCAGTGGGTGCAAACCCCAAGCCTTGGCAGCTTTCATGTGGTATTGGGCTTATGGGCGTGCAGAGGGCAAGAGTTGAGGCTTGGGAGCCTCCACTTAGATTTCAGAGGATGTATGGAACACCTGGATGTCCAGAGAGAAGTCTGCTGGAGGGGTGTAGCCCTCATGGAGAACCTCTACTATAGTAGTGCAGAGGGGAAATGTGGGGTTGTATCCCCCACACAGAGTCCCCACTAGGGCACTGCCTAGTGGAGCTGTGAGAAGAGGGCCACTGTCCTCCTGACCCCAAAATGGTAGATCCACCAACAGCTTTCACTGTGTGCCTGGAAAAGCCATAGGCACTCAACACTAGCCTGTGAAAGCAGCTGTTGGGCCTGTACTCTGCAGAGCCACCAGGGGTGGAGCTGCCCAAGGCCTGGCCTTGAGAGTCTGCTCCTTGTGTCATTGTGGCCTGGATGTGATACATGGAGTCAAAGGAGATTATTTTGGACCTTTAAGATTTAATGACTGCCCAACTGGGTTTTGGACTTGCGAGGGGTCTGTAGCCCCTTTATTTTGGTCCATTTATCCCCTTTGGAATGGGAGAATTTACCCAATGCCTGTACCTCCATTGTATCATGGAAGTAACTAACTTGTTTTTGATTTACAGGCTCATAGGCAGAAGGGACTTGCCTTGTCTCAGATGAGACTTTGGATTTGGACTTTTGAGTTAATGCTAGAATGAGTTGGAAAGGCATAATTGGTTTTGAAATATGAGAAAGACATAAGATTTGGGAGGGGCCAGGGATGGAATTATATGTTTTGGCTCCGTGTCCCCACCCAAATCTCATGTTGAATTGTAATCCCCTATGTTGGGGGAGGGACCTGGTGGGAGGTGATTGAATCACGAGGGCGGATTTCTCCCTCCCTATTCTTGTGATAGTGGGTAAGTTCTCATGAGCTCTGGTTGTTTAAAAGCATACGCCACTCTCCCCTTCTGTCTCTCTCCTGCTGGCCATGTGAAGATGTGATTGCTTCCCCTTTGCCTCTGCCATGATTCCCGAAGGTAAGTTTCCTGAGGCCTCCCCAGCCATGCTTCCTGTACAGTCTGTGGAACTGTGAGCCAATTAAACCTCTTTTCTTTATAAAGTACCCAGTCTTGGCTAGTTCTTTATAGCAGTGTGAGCATGAACTAATACAAGGGACATTGTCACCTCCTGGTTTTTCCTCAAGTGAGGGGTGCCCATATATAGAAGCCCCCTTCATAGGCATAGACCTCTGGGTTCTTATCACAGACCTGCTTCCCCTGGAAGGCCTCTCCTGAATATCAGAGAAGACCCCTCAGGGTCAGAAGTCTCAGATGTGCTGTGGTGGGTGGGGGTTGCTTCTCACCACAGATGACCCCCTTGTCCACAACCCACAACCATCTTCTTCCCTCTGTGCTGATCAGGACTGGGGCAGTGGGGTTGCTGTGTTTGTGACATGGCTCCTTTTTCGATCCCCACTGAACTGGGACGTCCCTAGGGGCAAGGGCTATCTGTCTTGTCAGGCAGGGCTCTCCGTGTGATGAGCCCAGGAGCTTTCTGTCACCCCGATCCCTCCCGGACATCAGTTTGGCTCAAGAAGAAGAAAGTCCATTTGTCAAAGCATTCTGTTCCCTGGGAGCAGGGAAGTGGCCACAGACTCAGTTCCTGAGCATTCACCAGGCCAGATAGCCCAGGCCCCTGGAATGGTGCCAGCATGGGGCTTGGATCTGGTGCCTCCCTGGGCTGGATCCCTACCTCCAATCTGGTTTTCCATGGGGATGGGGAGAAAACCTAAGCATGGCAACGAGGTTATTTCCCAGGACCCAAGTCCTCTTCCCAGGGTTGGCCTGCCCCATCCTGCCCCTTGGGGGTTTGGCACTTGTCACTCTTCTTTGCATGGCCAAGCTAAGGACAAAATTAGCTCTCCACTCTCACTCTCAAGGCTCTCTGAGTGCCAAACCATCTGGGAGAGGGACCAGAATGGGGCCTCCTGGGATTCTGCCCCATGCTTTTTCTTTTGGTTCCTCTGGGAAGAGGTCCAGAAAAAGACTGAAAGCTCCTGGCTGAGAGGGAGGGGGTGGGGTGGGACCAGGCCCTGCCCTGCTGTCAGAAGTCCCTGGGGCTCTGAGAAGCCAGGGTCCCACTCTGCTAACACAGTAATTGGTTCTCAGTGCAACTGGGGAGGGCTGGCGGGGCTTGCAACTCCCAGAGTCCAATCAGACTTCAGGGATGCTTGCTGCATTCCTGGCCGGCAGGCTAAATGCAATTTCATGGAAACTTCAGGAGTCAAATCCTTTCCAAAAGGCTGGGCTGGGGCCACACCATGAGGGTCTGCAGCTCAAGGATGGTCAGAAAAATCGGGACTGAGACAAGACCCCTACTTCATCCTCCTCGTTTTTCCCTGCCCACTGAGACGTGCGTATCCCCAGTCTGTTTCCTGGGAGAGCCAGTGAGAGGCATCTGCCCTGTGGGCTCACTTGTGTCTAGACACATTACAGGTGGGGCGATAGGTGGGAGTGGACATTCCAGGAGGACCTCTTTAGCAACCCCCCCCATACTTTGGTAACATGTCCTCAAGGACCAAAAAGGAGATAGGTCCTGGCTTGGGGTCTCGTCATTTGCTGTCGCCTGGTACTGTAGTCAGCAAGGGGACTGGCAGAGCTGGTTCTAGATCCCTTGAGCCCGGGAGTTCCAGGTTGCAGTGAGCTGTGATTGTGCCACTGCACTCTAGTCTGGACAACAGAGAAACACCCTGTCTCTCTGAAAAAAAAAAAAAAATCTGGCTCCAGTGCTCATGAGTCTACTAACCTGAGCAAGGGTTTCCCCTGCTGAGTGTCTTCTCACTTATGGAATAGGCTTCGTAATACCACTTTTCAAAAGGTTAGTGTGGGCCAGGTGCAGTGGCTCATACCTGTACTCCCAGCTTTCCTTTGGGAAGCCAAGGCAGAAGGATTGCTTGAGCCAGGAATTCCAGACTAGCCTGGGCAACATAGCGAGACCCTATCGTTACAAAAAGTGAATAAGTGAGCCAGGTGTGGTGGCACATGCCTGTAGTCTCAGCTACTGAGGAGGCTGAGATGGGAGAACTCCTTGAGCCTGGGAGGTGGAGGCTGCAGTGGACATGATCGCGCCACTAAACTCCAGCCTGGGCAACAGAGTGAGATCCTAAACAAGTGTAGCGTGAGGTAAACACTGACAGTTGCCTCGTTAGGGCTCTCCTTAGCACCTTCTGTGCCCTCCCAAAAGTCACTATGTCCTTGGGCTTGCAGTTGGAAGCCATCCATCTGCTTCCCTCTGTCCTCAACCTATATTTTAATTTTTGCTCATGATGTCTTCTTCTCTGGTGTGGCAGCTTGATTCAGAACTAGGGACTGCGCCTCCACGCAGGATTGTATTTCCTGCTATGTTAATAGCAGGCTCCACCACGTGACCTGGTCCGGCCAATGAAAGGTGAGCACAAGTGACAGTGTTGTTTCCAGCCAGAAAACTCAAGAGCCGGTGCACAGTTCACCAGGTATGTCTACCCTGTGCCACAAGACATCCTCCCTGAGGCCCCCTGGTCAGCTTGAGTTTCAGAGCGAAGATGACACGGAGCACACCTGCAGCTATTCTTGAAGGACACGTAGCAATAATAAGGCAGAAACCTTCATTGTTGGAAGCCACTGAGACTGGGGCGCCACATTCTGGCTGCTCCACATCAAGGCTGTTGGAAGTCTCCAGAGCAGTCTTGGAGTTTCTTTGGTCTTCAGCTGCTGCCAAGTGGCATGGATAACGAACAGTTAAAACGTTATGCCTGGGGACTACCCTCCATTCTAGGTACTCAATCAAGAGTGGCTACAGGCCAGGCGTGGTAGCTCACACCAGTAATTCCAGCACTTTGGGAGGCTGAGGGAGGAGGATTGCTTGAGCCTAGGAGTTCAAGACCAGCCTGGACAACAGAGCAAGACCCCTGTCTCTACGAAAAAGAAAAAGAAAACAGTTGGGCGTGGTGGCGTGCACCTGCAGTCCCAGCTACTCTGGAGGCTGAGGTAGAGCATTGTTTGAGCCCGGGAGGTTGAGGCTGCAGTGAGCCATGATTGTGCCACTCCTCTCCACACTCCAGCCTGGGAGACAGCGTGAAATCCCATGTCGAAAAAAAGAAAAAAGAAAAAAAGCATGGCTATAATTATGACTTGGCATTTCTGCACATAGACCAGATTGATGATCACCTGAGCTGTGTCTAATATTCTCTAAGTTGGGAGGGTTCAGCCTGAGGTTTACATGTGGGTTAAGACTTTATGTGACTCTTGGGAAAGCTCCTGGGTTGAGTCAGAGGGCTGTGACCTCCTTCACCTCCCGGGGACCTCGCCTGTTCCCCTCCTGCCACCCTGGCATCCACCTGCAAGGGCTGTATGAATAGAGGCTAGTTGATATGAAACGACATGGCCCACTCCCTTCCCCACTGTCCGAGGTGAGGTTTACTAAGCTTGTGGCAGCAGGAAGCGTGCACTCCGGGGGAAGCAGGCGGCATCTCTACTAGGTCATTTTGGCCGTGACTTTGCCCCCATTGATGGAACCTGTGCCAGTCTCTTCTGCTACTCCAGACCTCCCCCTGCCCCTGTGATCAAATGGGACTCAGTCTGTAGCACCCCTCCGCGCTGCCCTGATGGTGAGGAGTTGTCACCGCGTTTCCGGTGACCTACGATCCTTTCCTAACCAGATTATTGGCTGGTGGTCTTCTCAGCGACATTCCCCTATCTGCACCACACACACTCTAGGTAGACAGTGGGTGCTCCATAAAGATCAATTTTGCTCTCCTGAGTTGATGGCCTGGGGGCTGGTGGTGCCATGCCAGGACAGAGGGCATCTCTAGCTGTGGCCAGCTCTCTGCAGACTGGTTCATATAGGTCACACCAGGGAGAAAAAGCAGCCTCAATCCATGGCTGCTGGGAGGGGCCTGGCGGAGCAGGCAAGGAACTGGGCACCTCTCTCTGCCCACAGGCCTGGGCTACACTCTCTCTCCTGATTTCGGCCACCTTCTCTCCACCCTTGGCAGCTGGGGACCTTGAACAGACCAATTATCTCCCAAAGGATGGAGTTTTGTGGTTGGGACTGGCTCCCTCCCAACTGCCCAGCAAAGATTTGAACAAAGGAACTCACAAAAGCCATCTCTCTTTATTTTCCATTCTTGCCGTTCAACCAGTTTGCGCAAGCTGAGGATGAGTGGGTTTTGGAACGGGAGGCAGAGCATCTGGGGACAGACCCTCCTGGAAATGGTCTATGCACACTGTTGAGGCTGGTGAGACTTGAGAAGCAATTGAACAATAAACTCTACAGAACTGGAAATGTACAAAAGTGTCAAGGTGGCTGCTGGCTGGTTTCCTGCCTCCCCGTGGGGGTCAGTTACACCCATCAGTCCTGTGCAAAGGTCCTGGGACTGGCCCAGGGGCAGCCAGATTCTTCGCTGGGGACAGGAGCTGTCCTGCTCACCCAGCAGAAGCGTGTCAATGGACAGGCGCTCGGGTGTGTGCCCAGGTGCTGTGGCCCCCAAACTCCGTGACTCCTCAAGCGTGTCTTCATCCTGTCTCTATGTCCGCCCTTTGAAAGTGTTCATACAGGTGTAGGTTCCTGAGAATTTGTGGATCTCCTCAAGTGCAGCCTGTGGGAGTATGCTGGAGTGGGAGGAAGGAAAGAAAATAGCGATGGTCAGCGATGGTCAGTGATGGTCAGTGATGGTCAGTGATGGTCAGCGATGGTCAGTGGGGCAGGATCCAGGGGCTCGGTCGCTGGTGGCCATGTGAGATGGGGCAGCAGAGGGCTGGTTCCTAAAAGTACTCCCCACCCCTCCAAGCCACACACCAGTTTCTCCCCAAACCCCCACCCTCCCCAGGGGAAGAGCTTTCAAGTAAGCGGATAAGCAGTTGTTAAAGAGGCAGCGGGAGGCTGGGCACGGTGGCTCATGCCTGTAATCCAAGCACTTTGGGAGGCCGAGGCGGGCAGATCGCTTGAGCCCAGCAATTCAAGACCAGCCTGGGCAACATGGTGAAACCCTGTCTCTACAAAAATATACAAAAATTAGCCGGGTATGGTGGCATGTGCCTATAGTCCTAGCTACTGGGGAGGCTGAGGTGGGAGGATGGCTTGAACCCAAGAGGCGGAGGTTGAAGTGAGCTGAGATTGTACTGCTGCATTCCAGCCTGGGTGGCAGAGCCAGACCCTGTCTCAAAAATTCTTTTTAGGCCGGGCGTTGTAGCTTACGCCTGTAATCCCAGTACTTTGGGAGGCCAAGGTGGGTGGATCACCTCAGGAGTTCGAGAACAGCCTGGCCAACATGGCAAAACCCCATCTCTACTAAAAATACAAAAAGCCGGGCATGGTGGCGGGCACCTGTAATTCCAGCTACTCGGGAGACTGAGGCAGGAGAATTGCTTGACATGGGAGGCGGAGGTTGCAGTGAGCAGAGATCGTGCCATTGCACTCCAGCCTGGGCGACAAGAGTAAAACTCTGTCACACACACACACGCACACACACACACACACAAATTCTTTTTAAAATATATGTTTTAAAAAGGCAGAGAGTGGGTGGTAAGAGCATTTTTTTTTAATTTAAATTTTTTATCTTTTCCTAGATTCTGAAACAGAGTTCATTTTTTATTTTTAATTTTTGTGGGTACATAGTAGGTATAAATATTTATGGGGTACATGAAATGCTTTGACACAGACACGCAAATGTATATAATTACATCAACGTAAATGGGGTATCCATCACCTCAAGCATTTATCTGTTGTGTTACAAACAATCCGACTATACTTTTAGTTATTTTTATGTTTAGTTATTTATTTATTTTTGAGACAGTCTCACTCTGTCGCCCAGGCTGGAGTGCAGTGGCATGATCTGGGCTCACTGCAACCTCTGCCTCCTGGGTTCAAGTGATTTTCCTGCCTCAGCCTCCCGAGCAGCTGGAATTACAGGCATGCGCCACCATGCCCGCCTAATTTCTGTATTTTTAGTAGAGACAGGGTTTTGTCACGTTGGCCAGGCTGGTTTTGAACTCCTGACCTCAGGTGCTTCGCCCACCTCGGCCTCCCAAAGTGCTGGGATTTTAGGCGTGAGCCACTGTGCCTAGCCCTCTTAGTTATTTTTAAATGTACAAGTAAATTACTATTAACTATAGTCACCCTGTTGTGCTATCAAAGACTTGTTCTTATTCGGTCTATTTTTTGTACCCATTAAAAACAAATGGTGGTTAGATGCCACTAAGTAGGTGACAATGGCTTAACCTGTGTGTGTTCCTTGTCAAGGGGAGTGCTGACCTTCTCTCTCTTCATACACACACACTTTCAAAACCAAGCTCTTAGCATCCTGGTGCCCACAGGCAGCTCAGAGATTCACCAATCCCAACTGCCCTCGATTCCACAAAGATGATCGTGTGGATCTGAGGAATCAGGTTCGATTTGGGTGTCACATCCTCCGGGGAAGCGTCCTGGGCTCACCCTCAGGCTTCTCCTCGTGCAACCGGGAGCCCCGGCGCATCCCCAGCAAGCCCTGGTGTGGTCCTTGCCCGTTTACTTGTCAAGCCTGTGGGGGCCTTCATGGCGGGTATTTTATCCCTGATCCCCCTTGCATGGGCCTGGCACAGAGAGGGCCCTCAGGCTGTCTGGTGACTCAAACCGAAGGGTCCTGGCCCACTCTAAGTACAAGATGAAAAAGGTTCACTTCTAGCTGGAGCAATCTGGAAGGCTTCCTGGGGGTGGTGGCATTAGAGTTGAGCCTTGCTTTCTCCTGGGGAAGGTGAGGAGGGATGCAGTTCAGAGAATGGGGAGGCGGGTGGCTCCTCCTTCCTGTTGAAAAGTAGTTGTGGGGAAGGTTGGAAAATAAGGCTGAGGGCTTACTGTGGAGAGGGCTGAGGTTTTCTAGACCAACTTTTCTCTAGAAAGCTCTAGAAGGCTTCTAAGAAGCTCCCCTGAGGTGGAGGGTGGCAGCCTGGCCTCAGTGAGGACCTGAGCCCCTGATCAACTAGGGGCTCCTAGAGACGGCCGAGGAGCATCTCAGACCCAAGGTCAGGATGGACTGAGGGAGGCCGACGCATGGACTGGATGCCCCTGGGTGCCCCCTTCCCTGTGCCTCTGAAAGAGCTTTGAGTTTGGGGAAGAGAGGGCTAATTGGGCTTGCCCCTCGGTTTCGAGGTTTCTGTGCCTGAGTGTGTTGGAGCAGCCTCTCAGCTGGGACTCGCCATGTCCCGGCAGCCAGGGCAGAAGTTGGCTTTCCTGGGAGTGCATGTCGCATGAGAGCAGGGGCCAGCCTGGCACTTGGGGGCTTCCATTCCTGAAAAGGCCTTCCAGGTCAGAAGGGTTCAGTTATGTGGGGGCCAGAGCCCCAGGGGAGCCAAGAGCTCATGGTCACCTGTGGCTCCAGGGACAAGGATCTCCTGCTGTACCAAGAGGCCCAAGAAAACTGAGTGTGGGACTGGGATGGGAAGGGTTTGCTGTACAAAGTCTGGAAAGTTCTAGGGGAATAGGACTAGGCTGCCAGGCAAATTCTGGAGGAGTCTCTCCTTTATAAAGCCTACCTCCCCAAAGTGCTCTGCCCTGCTACATCCCACCTGACTGGTACTAAGACGCTTCTGTGAATTCTGAGCCCTTGGCATCAAGATCCCCGTGTTCCCTCTAGCAGTAAACTTCCTGAGGGTAGGGGCTATGTCCAATAGGCTCTAGAACAGTGATTCTCAAAGTGAGGTCCAGGAACCCTTGGGGGTACCCGAGATCTCTTCAGGGGTCTGTGAGGTCAAATTGCTTTTCTTTTTTTTTTGAGACGGAGTTTCATTCTTGTTGCCCAGGCTGGAGTGCAGTGGCGTGATCTCGGCT
Organism: Rhinopithecus bieti; assembly: GCF_001698545.2. Lineage (NCBI taxonomy): Eukaryota > Metazoa > Chordata > Mammalia > Primates > Cercopithecidae > Rhinopithecus > Rhinopithecus bieti. Next base: position 3,160,805 of record NW_016808946.1, read on the forward strand.
CACTGCAACCTCCGCCTCCTGGGTTCAAGCGATTTTCCTGCCTCAGCCTCCCAAGTAGCTGAGATTACAGGCACACACCACCACCCCCAGCTAATTTTTTTGTATTTTTAGTACAGACAGGGTTTCCTCATGTTGGTCAGGCTGTTCTTGAACTCCCAACCTCAGGTGATCTGCCCGCCTCGGCCTCCCAAAGTGCTGGGATTACAGGCGTGAGCCACCATGCCTGGCCAAATTGTTTCTGTAATAATACTAAGATGTTATTTGTCTTTTCACTTTAATTCTCTTAGTGAATGGTAGAATTTTCCAGAGGCTATGTGACACAAGATAGCACAACAAATTGAAATCAGATGCACATATTAGAATCCAATTGTCTTCAATTAAGCCAAACAAAGAGATTTGCAAAGATGTAAAACAATGCCACTCCTGACTACATTTATTTTGTTTTAGAATACATCACTAGTTGTCATAAAAATATATTTATATTAATGTAATGGGTTCATTATGGCTATTTATAAATGAATAAATATTATAAACAAACATATACATCTTATAACATTTTTCTGGCTTTTAGTATCATTTTTTTTTTTTGAGATGGAGTCTAGCTCTGTCGCCCAGGCTGGAGTGCAGTGGTGCGCAGGCTGGAGTGCAGTGGCGCGATCTCGGCTCACTGCAAGCTCCGCCTCCCGGGTTCACGCCATTCTCCTGCCTGAGACTTCCGAGTAGCTGGGACTACAGGCACCCGCCACCATGCCCCCAATTAATTTCTTTTTGTATTTTTAGTAGAGATGGGGTTTCACCATTTTAGCCAGTATGGTGTCTATCTCCTGACCTCATGATCCACCTGCCTTGGCCTCCCAAAGTGCTGGGATTACAGGCGTGAGCCACCGCGCCCAGCCCTGGCTTTTAATTTCTAATATAGTAAATAGTGATAGCTACAACTCACATTAACAAAAGCTCTTCGGGTTCCTCCATACTTTTTAAAACTCTAAGGGGCCCTGTGACTAACAAGTTTGAGAACTGCTGCCGCATGGTAAGTACAGCACATCAACGGCAAATGTGCCACCACTCCTCATGCTCATGCCCACGGCAGACATGACTAATCGATCACATGCGTACTGACCCAGAGCTTTCTCTCCCAGCCCCATACCTTTTTAAGATAACGAGGGCATGCATCGTCCATGGGAGGAGGAGGAGGGCCTGGTTGAGCTGCACAGCTTCCACTGTCCTCCGGGCCACTGTCTCCGGCTTCAGTGGGGGAAAGAGGTTGGGAAACCTGAACACAGGAAGAGACAGAGTGGGTTTCTCCTGGAGAGGCATGTGCTTAGCTGAAAGCCTCTATGAGGCTGACATGTCTGGATCACCCTTTGGCCTTTCCTGTCTGAGAGATTCAAGGTCTGCTTGGAGTACTCCCTCTACCCCACACTCATCCAGGTGCCACATTGCCTCACTCCTCCAGGTGCACAGGGGTCTCTTCTTGAGTCAAGGACTTCTAGCCCACCCACTGGGGACTCATTCTCCCAAGCCCTCCAAGGGCTCCCAGTGCCCTAGGGCTTGGCCTCTCCACGGCCTGCACAATCCGGGCCCTGGCTGTCCTTCTCAGTGCTTTTTCCTACACTCTGCTCCTTCAGGACAGGCCCATCTCTGTTCTTGTCACATCACACTCTCGGATCAGGGCTTTTTGCCAGCTCTCTCGACGGCCTGGCTCTCTCCTCCCAGCTCCTCCTTTGGGAGACATCTCAGGCCAGTCCACCCAGAGCAACCTCTGATCTCATCCCCTGCTAATTTCCTTGACTGCATTCACCCCACCTAGGAAGGCCTTGCTTGTTGGGGTGTTTCCTTGTTGGTGGCCTGTCTCCCCCATCAGACTATTGAGTTCCATGAGGGTGGAGGCCTGGTCGGTCCTATTCCCCTGCAACCCCAACACCTAGCGCAGCGTCTGATACATAGCAGGAGCTCGGTAAATACTTGAAGGACTGAACACGCTGACAACTTGCTGCTTCCCAAATGTGTCCTGCTCATTCTGTCTGGAGGCAGGGGCTCGGCTAGCGATGGCTTCGGCTCGGCTTGCTGGTTCACTAACTCATTCATTGATTCAAACATTTGCACGGTGCTTTCCACGGGATCTCAAAATGAATGAATGAATGATTGCATAGCAAACATCAGGGGCCTCTCATGACTATTTAGAAGCATCTGACCCTAGACCCAAACAATGACGATGTTGCCTAACTGCCAGACTCAAGCACAAATTATTCTCCCGATTTACAGATAAGGAAACTGAGGCTCTATTGAGTCAGTAGGGCGTTAAGGATTCAAACTACGCCAATGCTCTATCACCTTTGCTCACTGCTCTTCCTGCCCCTGCTGGATCTTTAGGTGCAGGGCTCATGTTGCTGGCTCTGACCCCAATCCCACAAAGAGCTTGTGATCCGCTCTGGCACCAGGAAGATTAAGGGTGATGAATCACCTAGGTTTGATGTCATTCCTGAGCAACAGGCAGTCCTTGGACTCCTAGCAGGGGCTTGGCCTCAGAGGGCACATGGATCTTACTCCCTGCCCTGTAATTCCTTTGTCAACATGATGGTGATTCTTTTTTTATTTTTTATTTTTGAGTCCAGGGTCTCACTTTGGTCCCCAGGCTGGAGTGCAGTGACGCGATCACAGCTCACTGCAGCCTCGACCTCCCTGGGCTCAAGTGATCCTCTTGTCTCAGCCACCCGAGTAGCTGGGACTACAGGTACACACACCAAGCCCGGATAATTTTTATATTTTTTTGTAGAGATGGGGTTTTGCCATGTTGCCCAGGCTGGCAACTCCTGGGCTGAAGTAATTCCCCTGCCTCAGCCTCCCAGAGCACTGGGATTACTGGTGTGAACCCAGCTACCACGCTTGGCCATGATGGTGATTCTGAGGCCCACAGTCCTGTGGTCAAGAGGGGCCAGTCTCTGTAGTTCTGCAGAGATGAACGTGTTGAGGCAGCTCACTGATACTGGAGTCCTACAGGTGTCGTGGGCAGTCTGGATTCTCTGGCTTCCACCTGTGGCCTGTCCTGTCTCTTGGGAAAGGGAAGGCAGGATGGACAGACCAAAGTCCATGGGCTTGAGGGGAATCCTTTTTGGTAAGACCGCTGCCAGGGAAGCCGACAGAGGAGGCCTCAAGGACGTCTGTGCACAGGATTTTCTCCTTCCTCTCCATGGTGGGTGGAATGGGGACACGGGGAACTGGCACAGCTCTTAACTCCCATGGAAGCAGTGCAAATTTGTGGAAGAAGTATGCTCAGCTAGCCAGTTCCAAGCTGTGTGGACTTGAGCAGGTAACTCTGCTTCTCTGAGCCTCAGTTCCCTCATCTGTAAAATGGGAATAAAAGCTGTCTTGCAGGGTTGCTGTGAGGGCCAAATGCAGCAGTAGTTGTAAAGTGTTTAGTGGCTCCAGATGGTTCTATGGCTGGAACATCAAAGAGGCTCAATTGGCCAGGCGCGGTGGCTCATGCATGTAATCCCAGCACTTTGGGAGGATGAGGCAGGTGGATCACTTGAGGCCAGGAGTTAGAGACCAGCCTGGGCAACATGGCGAAACACTGTCTCTACTAAAAATACAAAAATTAGCCAGGCATGGAGGCAGGCGCCTGTAATCCCAGCTACTCGAGAGGCTGAGACACAAGAATTGCTTGAACCTGGGAGGCGGAGGTTGCAGTGAGCCAAGATCACACCACTGCACTCCAGTCTGGGAGACACAGCAAGACTTCATCTCAAAAAAAAAAAAAGAAAGAAAAAAGAAAAGAAAAGAAAAAAAGAGGCTCAATAAATAGCAATTTATAAACAACAACATCCACTGACATGGCCAGTCTTGCTGGGAAAATCATCCATTTTGTCCTAAACATGTCTTCACATTGAACCCATTTAACCCTGGGAAGCTGCTAAGCATGGTTGTAGGAGGAAACCAATGCTTTCATCCATTTGTTATTCTTTTAGGAAATGGGAGTTGGTTAGGTACCCATCTTCCTTGTACTACTCTTCTGGCCGAGCCCTTGGGGGCTTCCCTGTACAACCATAGATCGCTAAGATTCACCTAGTGCTCGCTACTTGCCAGGCACGGCCAGATGATTCACACACGGGAGCTCATCTAACCCATGAAAAGGGGATACTATTATTATTATTATTGTTATCCATTTTTGAGATGGAGTCTTGCTCTGTCACCCAGGCTGGAGTGCAATGGCACAATCTCAGCTCACTGCAACCTCCACCTCCCAGGTTCAAACGATTCTCCTGCCTCAGCCTCCTGAGTAGCTGGGATTACAGGCACCCAACCATCATGCCTGGCTAATTTTTGTATTTTTAGTAGAGACAGGGTTTCACCATGTTGGCCAGGCTGGTCTTGAACTCCTGACCTCAGGTCACCTGCCCGCCTTGGCCTCCCAAAGTGCTGGGATTACAGGCATGCGCCACCGTGCCCGGCTGGGGATACTATTATTATGAATCTCTTTTTAGAGGTGAGGAAACTGAAGCAGAGAAAAGTCAAGTAACTTGGCCAAGGTCACACAGAGCTGGGATTTGACCCCAAGCAGTTTGGGTTCACACCCTGAAAAAATGTGGCAGGAAAACCTTGAATTTCCTTCTTAAAGTGATAGAAAGGAAACTATGCTAGAAGGTGAAATAGACACACAAACTTGATGTCTGCAATGTCCTGCTTGTTCCTGTGCTCAGGACACCCAGTTAGAACTGCAGACTGCTGGCTGGGTGCGGTGGCTCACGCCTGTAATCCCAGCACTTTGGGAGGCCGAGGTGGACGAATCACGAGGTCAGGAGATCGCGACTATCCTGGCTAACACAGTGAAACACTGTCTCTACTAAAAATACAAAAAATTAGCTGGGCGTGGTGGCAGGCGCCTGTAGTCTCAGCTACTTGGGAGGCTGAGGCAGGAGAATGGCGTGAACCTGGGAAGCGGAGCTTGCAGTGAGCCGAGATCACGCCACTGCACTCCAGCCTGGGCAACAGAGCAAGACTCCATCTCAAAAAAAAAAAGGCAAAAAAAAAAAAACACTGCAGACTGCCACTGATGCACTACATATTTATTGAGCACCTTCTGTATACTCAGATGAAAAGAAACCAAACCAAAACCCATGGCGGGGAAAAAGCCAACAGGAAACATTAGTAGCCATTAGTCTAGACTCCTCAAAACTCAGAATTGATGATAATTTGCATGCAAACCAGGTGGTCTGCTAGGAAAATTAATAACATGCATTTATGAAGATGTTTATTGTTAGTAAAAATAATAAAAGCAGCAGCTCCTTATTGAGCATCTAGTTATCTGGGCTTTGCACTAGATGTGTTACATGTATTATTTCTAATTCCCTGGGCTCAAGCAATCCTCCTGCCTCAGCCTCCCAAAGTGCTGGGATTACAGTCATGAGCCACCAAGCCCAGTACTTTTGATTCTCGACAACCAGCACCGCACTGTCCCTATTAATAGTAACTAAGACGGAATGAGTGATTCCCACGTGGCATGCACTACACTAAATGGTCTCATTGAATTCTCATCATGACCCTTCGATGTCATCCTCATTTTTGGAAGCAGCGGAAGTGTATAATTCAGAAGGTGAAGCACTGTACGCCGGATTGCAAAAAACCAGGGAGAATAGTATTTGAGTAATTCCCGGTTTTCATTCATCGATGACCTCATGCCCCTACATGACTGCACATCATTAAAGCACCATTTATTGGGTACTTAAAATGTACCACATACGGTGTTCCCTGCCAGATTCCATTTTGTCCTCACCGCAGAACTTATGACGGAGACATTCACATCACCCCATCTTACAGATCAGCCAGAGCAGTAACTAATGGAACCCAATGTCACACAGTGCATCACAGCTATGAGGGAGTCACCACCCCAGGTGGCATGAGCTCTAGACCAGTGGCCCCCATTCCCCTTGACTTAACTGGTCCGGAAGAGGAGTGGTGGGACCTCCCTACTGCTTATTTTAAATTGAGCTATGACCAGGCATGGTGGCTCATGCCTGTCATCCCAGCACTTTGGGAGGCCGAGGCGGACGGATCACCTGAGGTCGGGAGTTTGAGACCAGCCTGGCCAACACAGTGAAACCCGTCTCTATTAAAAATACAACAATTAGCTAGGTGCAAGCGTATGCCCATAATCCTAGCTACTCGGGAGGCTGAAGCAGGAGAATCACTTGAACCCAGGAGGTGCAGGTTGCAGTGAGCCGAGATCGCGCCACTGCACTCCAGCCTGGGTGACAGACCGAGACTCCGTCTCAAAAAATAAATAAATAAATAAATAAACAAACTAATAAATTGAGCTATAATTTGCATACAACGAAAGGTATAAATCTTAAGCAGACAGTTTGATTAACTTTCACGTATTTAATGACTGCTGAGATCAAGAAGAGAGAACATTTCTGAAAGTCTTGACAGTTCCCTCGGCCTCCCTCCCAGGTTATACCCCCAGCCCTCCAGGGGAAGCCACGGGTCTGACTTCCATCACCCTAACCCAGTTTTGCCTGTTTTGGAACTTCACATAGGAGGAACCAGGCAGAATGCACCCTATGTCTCCAGCTCCCTTCGCCCCGCACGATGGCTGTGGAGGTGCATCTCCCTCTTTTGATCTTTGGGCACATCCTGCTGCATGCCTGCAGCTCTGGTAGTTTCATACAAGCTCCCTGAACCAAGCAGCAGGACCCTCCCCATTGTGGCATAACTGCCTTGCAGACTGAGAACCAGGTAAGACAGCGTCAAGCAGAGGGAAGAGGCTCCTTGGTGACTTTATGGTTTGAGACAGGGTCTCACTCTGTCTCCCAGGCTGGAGTACAATTGCACAATCACAGCTCACTTGCAGCTTCAACTTCCTGGGCTCAAGCAATCGATCCTCCCACCTCAGCCTCCCAAATAGCTGGGTGTGCACCACCCTGCTCAGCTAATTTTTTCTTTTTTGTAGACACAGGGTTTCTCCATGTTTCCCGGGCTGGTCTCAAACTGCTGGGCTTAAGCAATCCGCCTGCCTTGGCCTCCCAAAGTAATAGGATTATAGGTATGAGCCACCATGCCTAGCCTGATTTTTCTTTTTTTTTTTTTGAGACGGAGTCTCGCTCAGTTGCCCAGTCTAGAGTGCAGTGGCATGATCTCGGCTCACTGCAAGCTCCACCTTCCAGGTTCATGCCATTCTCCTGCCTCAGCCTCCCAAGTAGCTGGGACTACAGGCGCCCGCCACCACACCCAGCTAATCTTTTGCATTTTTAGTAGAGACGGGGTTTCACCTTGTTAGCCAGGATGGCCTCCATCTTCTGACATCATGATCCGCTCGCCTCGGCCTCCCAAAGTGCTGGGATTACAGGCGTGAGCCACCGCGCCCGGCCCTAGCCTGATTTTTATATCAGAGCTCTTTCTGCAGGCGGCTGACTGAACATGGCTTGGGGAGGTGGGTGAGAAGGCTGGTTCTGAGGTGGGTCCCCTGCTCACTGACCTGACTCTCATGCCCTGGAACATCTCGGTGCTGGTGTGGAAGGGCAGCACTGTGGTGGCGCTGACTCCCGGACAGTCCAGCAGCCCCAGGGTCAGGCTCTCCATGAAGGCGAAGGCTGACGCTTTGGATGTGCAGTAGTCGATGGCGCCGGGGATGGCAGACAGTGCCAGCACGGAGTTGAGGCACACGATGTGGCCATTCTGAAGCTCCAGCATACGCGGCAGGAAGGCCTTGGTGGTCTGAGGGCGGATGCAGTGTCAGGGTGGAGCAGCCACAGCTCTGACAACCCCTCCACCTTTCTTTCGGGGAGAACAGCCCACCCTGGACACACACGATGCTCTAGTACCCGAGCTTTCCTGCGAGGGAGAGGGTGAGGGCTCCCGGCCCCGGGACAATGAGTGCATTTCACAAAGTCTGATGCGTCCTGGAGCTGGTCATTCGTCTTGTCTGGCCACCTTGTTCGTGGACATCCCTGCTGGCCTGAGCCCAAGCCCTGGCAAGCATCCCCTCCCCTCCATCCTGCCTGGGCTCCCTGCACACGGGGAGCTGGCTCTGGCCTAGGACAGCCCTTACCCAGAACTGGCCCAGGGTGTTGATGTGTTGGGACTTGAGGAGGGCATCGTCGTCACTGTCCATCAGGCTCTTCCCGTGGACCACGGCGGCATTGTTCACCAGGATGGTGATGTCACCCACCTGCAGGCGAGAGGGGGCCACGGGGCCATGAGGGCAGCCAGCCCAGGGCCAACAATATACGTTTTTTGTTTGTTTGTTTATTTGTTTTTGAGATGGAGTCTCACTCTGTTGTCCAGGCTGGAGTGCAGTGGCGCCATCTCGGCTCACTGCCAACTCTGCCTCCTGGGTTCAAGCGATTCTCCTGCCTCTGCCTCCCAAATAGCCAGGATTACAGGCTCCTGCCACAGTGCCTGACTAATTTTTATATTTTTAGTAGAGACGGGATTTCACCATGTTGGCCTGGCTAGTCTTGATCTTCTGACCTCAAGTGATCCGTCTGCCTCAGTTTCCCAAAATGCTGGGATTACAGGTGTGAGCCACCACACCTGGCCCAGTATACTTTTTAAAAGGGATATGGCCTACTCCTAAGTGAATGAGTAATTTCTGAGTCCATTTATGATCAATCAATTGATGTGTTATTTACAAGTTTTTCTTAGATATTCCTTCCTGCAGGCTACTTCCTGCCAGCCCAGTTCCAGTTATCCTGCATACACAGAGGCCCAGCAGCCACCTGGCCCCACCACCACCAGCCACAGGGCCTGGAGAAGAGAACTGCCTCTCTGAGCACCAGTCTTATGTGTGAGATGGGGCTAATGCCACACCAGGACTGTTCTGAGGAGGAGAAATAATTTATTGCACACACTGTACCTGGCACATAGCATATTTATAATAAATGAGGTTACTGTGACATAAAAACAGTTAACATTACCATGTACCAAACACTCAGGGTGGGTTTCCCTCTCTTGGAGTTCACTGATAATATTTAGTCTAAACAGATGACTGGAGTCAGGAGAAGGATTTTCCCAGAGGCCAATGGGACATTTGCCCCGCCACAGTCCTGGAGAGAAATCCACACGGTCTACATTTCCAAGGGAACAACAGATGATTACGCCTGTTACGTAATCAACCCTAATCCCTGTCTATGTAACTAGGGCCAGCTTCATGGGAGAGTGCCCAAAGGTGCCCTGGACAAAGCCATTCTGCCATAAGCAGAGCTCTCTTCCAGGCCACATGAGAATGTTCTCTTTGCCCGGAATTAGCCTGTGGTCAGCTGTGTTAGGAACAGACCCTCCCAGGCTACAGACCTTCTCTCGGACAGCCTTGGCTGTCTGGTACACCTCCTCCCGGTTGCCCACATCGCAGATGAAGTAATGGCACTCAGTGCCCATCTGCCGGATCTCCTCCGTCGTCTCCTTCAGGCATTTCTCAGTCCGGCCCCAGAGAACAATCTGGAAGAAGAGAATAACAATGCAGAACAAATGGTCATTAAGCAAGCCACAGGGATGCAACAATTGCCACCAGAAATTCAGTATTTAAAGTGATTTGTCTTGAAACGACTGGCCTCCCTGGTTCCACCCAAAGATAAAGACTACGACATAGATTAATAATATAACTTTTGGCTTTTTCTGAGGCAGGATCTTGTTCTCAGGCTACAGCACAGTAGTGCGATCATATCTCACAGCAGCCTCAAACTTCTGGGCTCAAGAGATCCTCCCACTTCAGCCTCCGGAGTGGCTGGGACCACAGGTGCATGCTATCATACCTGGCTAATATTTTTTTAAAAATTTTGTAGAGTAGGGGTATTCTTATATTGCCCAGGCTGGCCTTGAACTCCTGGGTTCAAGCAATCCTCCCACCTCGGCCTCTCAAGTGCTAGGAATTACATGTGCGAGCCACTGCCCCCAGCCAACAATATAACTTTTTAAAGGCATATGATCTACTCTTAAGTGAACCAGTAGTTTCTGAGCCCACTTCTGATTAGTCGATTGATGTGTATTTAGGAAGTTTTTCTTGTATATTACTTTCAACAGGCCGCCTCCTACCAGCCCAGTTCATTTCCTGCAAATGTAGAGGCAATAAGTAGAGCTCTTTGTGCAAAATGTTCCAGAATGCTCTCCATTAGGAATCAGCTGGCTTCACCAATTAGGTCTAGAGCCAGGATTATTAACACCAGCTGGTAGTATAGACAGGACCATTCCAGCCTCAAGGTTCACAGGAGCTAAGCCGAGCCTCCCATCTAGCTGCAGTCCCTCCCCTAAGGAAGTTCTGGAAGGACAGTGACAAGACTGCCACTGAGAAGGAAGCATGGTCTCACCCGGCAGGCAATAAACATGGACTCATTACGCCAGAAGGTGACCTTGGCAGGACCACTGAGGGTTTGGGCAAATTTATGAAAGGCCAGCCCATAAAAGGCTCAGAAGAGAAGCCTGGCTAATTCTTTTTTTTTTTTTTTTTTGGGACGGAGTCTCGCTCTGTCGCCCAGGCTGGAGTGCAGTGGCCGGATCTCAGCTCACTGCAAGTTCCGCCTCCCGGGTTCACGCCATTCTCCTGCCTCAGCCTCCGGAGTACCTGGGACTATAGGCACCTGCCACCTCGCCTGGCTAGTTTTTTGTATTTTTTAGTAGAGATGGAGTTTCACCGTGTTAGCCAGGATGGTCTCGATTTCCTGACCTCGTGATCCGCCCGTCTCGGCCTCCCAAAGTGCTGGGATTACCTGGCTAATTCTTAACGTTGACCTAACGGAGGAGGACACACCTCCCCAGGATGTGTCACTGGGGCCAGTGAGGCCTCTGTTGGTAAAAGGGCCTGGAGTTGGATGACAGGGGGACCAAGAGCCCTAAGAACCAGTTTCACCAGCACAGAGGGAGGAAGGCAGGGGGCTGAACACCACCCAGAGGACAGAAGCAGAGACAGGAAGAGCCGAAAGCGTTCTTGGGAATTTGTCTGGTGGGTTTCTATTTTTGTTTCTTTTCTTTTCTTTTTTATGTAAGACTATCAATGAAATTCCCCCTTTAAAAAAAAATCCAACATGGAAACCCCAATGTGTGAAATCAAGAAAAGGAATAAATGATACACCTGACTCCATAACATTTCCTTACTCTAAAGGCTGCTAATGAGAACAAAATGGCTGCTTTGGGAAGGCAAATGTTTCAAACTGGGGGTTACAGATGGCAACTCCAATCACATCAGACCCAGATCCAACTGACTTCTCTATTTTGCTTTGTTACATGGTATAGAGAAAAGTCACATTGATAAGGAGTTGCCAATGGTAACCATTTATCCGCTGCTCACCTTGAAATCTCAGAATTGTCACTTAAGCAGAGAGGGCACAAAACAGGCCTAGCTGGCGGCTCTCAGAAATTCCAGTGGTCTCCAATGGAATCGATTTTTTAAATTAGAGTTTTAAAAACTTTCAAAATATTTTACAAAAAAATAAGTGTTCTCTAAAACCCAGTTTGAAAACCCCACTTAGTCTAGCCACTTTATTTTAATTAAGGTCTTGAAATATAGAAAGGGCTTAACAAGTGGGTACCATAAGTTCCTCTCCATGACCATGTACGTCCTTCAAAGGCAGATGGACTACAATTAAACAGGCTCCAAGGGACATTTTCTTGTCTGTTGAGCTAAAAACAGAATGTGTTCCTCCAGGAGAAGCTGGGAGGTTCAGTTCGTGGGAAAGAAAGAAGACAAGCATTTGCTCCAGGAAGGCAATTTGGTGTAGGCCTCCTCCACTCCACTGGACCACCCCCCTCGCCTTGCAGCCACTGTCATCCAGGTTTCCTTTCTTCCTCCCTTATCACCCTGTCTATATGGCCACGCATTCATCTATCTGTCCATCTGTCCACTGTCCCATTCACCGGTCCATCCATCCACCCACCATTTATCTACTCCACTCCATCCATCCATCCATCCATCCATCCATCCATCCCTCCCTCCCTCCCTCCCTCATCTACCCTACTCCATCCATCCATCCATCCATCCATCCATCCATCCATCCACCCATCCATCCATCTCTCATCTACCCTACTCCATCCATCCATGCATCCATCCATCCCCTCACCCACCCCACTCCATCCATCCATCCATTTACTCACCTACTTCTCCATCCATCCATCCATCCATCCATCCATCCATCCATCCCTCACCTACCCCACTGTACCCACTCACCTACCAACTCCATCCACCCATCCACTCATCTACCCCATTCCATTAATCTATCCACTCACCTACCCTACTCCATCCATCCATCCATCCATCCCTCATCTACCCTACTCAATCCATCCATGCATCCATCCATCCATCCATCCATCCATCCACCCATCCACTCACCCACCCCACTCCATCCATCCATCCATGCATTCATCCACTCACCTACCCTACTCCATCCATCCATGCACTCACCCACCCCATTCCATCCATTCACCCACCCATCCATCCATTCATCCATCTCTCATCTACCCTACTCCATCCACCCATGCATCCACCCATCCACTCACCCACCACCCCACTCAATCCATCCATCCATCCATCCATCCATCCATCCATCCCCTACCCCATTGTACCCACTCACCTACCCAACTCCATCTACCTATCCACTCACCTCCCCCATTTCATTAATCTATCCACTCACCTACCTCACTCCATCCATCCATCCATCCATCCATCCATCCATCCATCCATCCGTCCATCCACTCGCCTACCCTACTCCACCCATCCATGCACTCACTCACCCCACTCCATCCATCCATCCACCCATCCATCCATCCATCCACCCACCCATCCATCCCTCATCTACCCTACTCCATCTATCCAACCATCCGCTCACCTACCCCACTTCATCCATCCATGCATCCATCCATCCATTTACTCACCTACCCAACTCCATTCAACTATCCATTCTACCCTCCCCCCGCCCCCCGCCCACCAGCCCCACTGCACCCATCCATCCATCTGGTTTCTGAGTATGTCAGCCTGAGGGGGAGGTAATCCTTGGTTTCTATTCTTCTGTTCTGGTCCCTGCCTAACTGCATCCTACCTCTGGCTCATATGTGTAACAGGACCATGGGGCTTGCACAGTCCCCTGGGGTCTGGCTGAGGCAGGGAGAGGTGCCTCTGGGGGCCCTAAGAATTGCTGGGCAAGTTGACAGAGAGGAAAGCTTAAAGGTGGGGTCTTGTGGGAGGGTATAGGGTTCAGATGTCCGTGGAGACAAGTGGTCAACCCAGCGCTGTCAACCCGGCTGGAAGACCACCCTGGAGAGGAGGTGGAGCAGGGCTGAGGGAGAAGGAAAGAAGGCTGTGTTCCACTGTCTTCCGTGGGCCAGGAAGCTCCCCAGGCAGGGCCCTAAGACTTGGCTGTTTCCTTTTAAGAGTCTGTTGAGGGCGCCCCAGGTGGACTGGGGAACCGGCCTCACCTTTCCCTGGCAACATGATAGGTTTGCCTTTCTGCCTCCTCAGGCCCACCCCCCTGGGCCCCAATTCTATCCTGTTCACATCCCAGTGCCCGGCATAGCACATTATGTTTGTTGAATGAATGAATGAATGACAGTTCAGGCACACAGGTGGACGGGGAAGGGAGGTGGTTTAACGTCTCTAAGAGGAGAGACCACCCATCCCCTTGGCTAAGCCATTTAGGGCCCCAGAACCTTCCACTCAAGTCCACCTGGGCCAAGAGTAAGGGAAACCTGGCTGCCCCAGAGCATCAGCACCGTCCTGGCTGGGCCTTGGGTGAGGAGCAGCTTTCACAGGGCAAGGCTTGGGTCTCAGAAGGAGGTGAGGCTCTGGCTGCTGTGCGCATGCCCTGCTGAGCGTCGCTGTGCCAGGCTCTGTGTGTTTTTGTAAGTGGGTTTCTGTAGTATGTCTCTGTGTGTGTCTGTGTCTGTGTGGGCCTCTGTGAGTGTATCTGTGAGTATGTCTGTGTGTCTCTCCGTGTGTCTGTGGGTGTCTCTCTGTATGAGTGTGTCTGTGTGTGTCTGAGTGTGTGTGTCTGTGTCTCTGTGTGTCTGAGTGTGTGTGAGTGTGTCTGTGTGTCTCTCCGTGTGTCTGTGGGTGTCTCTCTGTATGAGTGTATGTGTCTGTGTGTGTCTGAGTGTGTGTGTCTGTGTCTCTGTGTATCTGAGTGTGTCTCTGTGTGTGTGTGTATGTCTGTGGGTGTCTCTCTGTGTGAATGTATGTGTTTGCGTGTCTCTGTGTGCGAGAGTGTGTGTGTGTGTCTCTGTGTCTCAGTGAGTGTGTGTGGGTGTCTGAGTGTATGTTTCTGTGTGTGTTTGTGTGTGTCTCTGTGAATGTGTGTCTCTGTGTGTCTGTGTGTGTGTGTCTGTGTATATGTCTCTGTGTTTTTGTGTGTCTCTCTGTATAAGTGTGTGTGTGTGTGTCTGTGTGCAAGTGTGTCTCTGTGTGAATGTGTGTGTCTCTGTGTGTGTGTCTCTGTGTCTCCTTGTGTCTGTGTGTCTCTCTGAGTGTATGTGTGTGTTTCTGTGTACGAGTGTGTGTGTCTCTATATGAGTGTGTGTGTCTGTGTGCGAGTGTGTGTCTGTGTACCTCTGTGTGTGTCTCTGTGTGTCTGTGTGTGTCTCGCTGTGTGTGTGTGTATGTCTGTGTGAGTGCGTGTGTGTGTCTGTGTGTGTCTGTGTACCTCTGTGTGTGTCTCTGTGTGTCTGTGTGTGTCTCGCTGTGTGAGTGTATGTGTGTGTATGTCTGTGTGAGTGCGTGTGTGTGTCTGTGTGTGTCTGTGTACGAGTGTGTGTAATGTGCATGTGTGTGAGTGTGTAGCCTTGTGCTGTTGTGTTTCCTCAGGTCCTTGGTGGATGCTGGGGGTCACAGGGAGGCAGAGCTGGGCACCTTCCATCTTAGGAAATGGTAGCGTCTCTGAAGTGCTGGGCTGGCGCCTGAGCGAGCTGAGTGGAGGGAATGGGCCCCTTCTCCTGGTAGGTGCTGCCCCGTGGAGCTGCCCTGGCTACTGTCCCTTCCTGGCTCCTCTTCCTCCTCCAGCTTCCTACCCTGACCCTTCTGGGGAATCTGCGTCACTGACCAGGTAACTGGCAGATAGCACACTGCAGGCGCGCCCAGGTGGCTCCTGCAGAGTTCTCTGGAGGTGACCCGCGCAGCTGACAGGACAAGGGTCCCACCCAGGGCCAGCATGAGTGTGAGGACTGGGTGGGCGGAGACGGGCGTCTGAGGGTATGTGGGGTGGGAGCCTGCAGAGGGGACTGATTTCTGAGCCCTTGGAACCAATGTGGCTGCCTCTTAGTGAACTCGGGACAGGCAGCAGCTGGGAAGGCCAGAGGCCTGGAATTCACTCTTAAGTAGGGTTTATTCTTCTCTCTCCTAGTGACCGGTAGCGGGAGGTGGGAAGGGGAGAAAGACCTCTGACCACTGGGGTGCCGGGCTGTCCTGCCCAGAGCAGCTCTCACGACGGCTAAAGGCGGACAGACTCCTCAGCGGCCCTCTGCGCTGAAGACTGTCATTATCCATGGTCACAGTGGAGAAAACCGTGGCACAAAGGAGTTAAGTAACTCACCCCATGCCACCCACTGTGAAACAGGATTCGAACCCAGAGCCTCAGACCTTTGCAGAGGCACCCCTAAGCCCCCAGGCACTGGGGTCATCTGAGCTTTGAGGATTCCACTCTTCTCATACGCATCCCCGCGCCCCACGTTCATCCCCACCCAGCCAGCCTTCTCCTGCTTTGTCTCCTCCAATGTCCACAACAGCCCCGTCCATCCAGGACCACATGGAGAGCCGGCTATGGGCTGGGGTGGTGATCCAACAGACAATGAAGCAGATGTGATCCTGCTTCAAGAAACCCACATTCCAGTGGGGGAAGACAGAAGGAATCAGAAAACAGTCACAAATGACAGTAAGTGGGATAAAGAATAAGCAAGAAAACCTTATTTGCATCGGGGAATTGACAAGGTGGCCATATCATGCCCATTTTAAAGCTAAGGACATTGTAGTTCAGAGAGGCTAAGCAACTTGTCTGAGGTCACACAGCAACTGAATAATGGAGCTGGGATTTGAACCAAGGTCATGTCCGGCTCCACAGGCTGTGGGGATTGCACCACCACTCACTGTCCTGTAAGAGAAAGCACATCTCCTCTCTTCAAGGGGTCCTGTGGGGATTAAGCTGGCAGAAGCTGGCACCCACTAACTGCTCAGTACCCACTCTCTGCTGGTATTTCCCATGGGGAGGAATAGCTGAGAAAATCATAGCACTGCTCTGATACACCCTCTTCTGCAGACTTTAAAATGGTTAAGTGTCATGACATGGAAAGATGCTCAGGAGTGGGCGCAGTGGCTCATGCCTGTAATCCCAGCACTTTGGGAGGCCGAGGCGGGCGGATCACAAGGTCAGATCGAGACCACGGTGAAACCCCATCTTTACTAAAAATACAAAAAACTCACTGGGCGTGGGGGCAGGCGCTTGTAGTTCCAGCTACTCAGGAGGCTGAGGCAGGAGAATGGTGTGAACCCGGGAGGCAGAGCTTGCAGTGAGCCGCGATTGCACCACTGCGCTCCAGCCTGGGTGACAGAGCAAGGCTCTGTCTCAAACAACAACAACAACAACAAAACAAACCATGCTCAGGAGTCTAATGTTGGGACAAAAGGGGTGCAGCACTATTTGAATAAGACAATCTCAACTCTAAACTTTTTTTTTTTTTGAGACAGAGTCTTGCTCTGTTGCCCAGGCCGGAGTGCAGTGGCACAGTCATGACTCACTGCAGCCTCCATTTCCTGGTGATCCTCCTACCTCAGCCTCCCAAGCAGCTGGGATCAGAGGTGCAAGCCACTACTCCCGGCTAATTTTTATATTTTTCGTAGAGATGGGGTTTTGCCATGCTTCCCAGGCTGGTCTCAAACTCCTGGGGCTCAAGCGATTCTCCTACCTCGGCCTCCCAAAGTGCTGGGATTACAGGAGTAAGCCACCAGGTCAATGGAAGTCAACAGGCTACACAGACATGGGTGTCTCAGGCAGGATCACAGCTGACTGTCGTTTGCTTCTTTATATTTGTATAAGCAAAAAATATCTCTAAAGAACAAGTATTGTCATTTATGATCTTAGAAATAGAAGGTGGGGCTGGGTGTGGTGGTTCCGGAGGCTGAGGTGGGAGGATCACTTGAGCCCAGGGGACAGAGGCTGCAGCGAGCCAAGACTGCGCCACTGCACTCCAGCCTGGATGACAGAGAGAGACCCGGTCTCAAAAAAAACAAAAACCAAAAACCAAACCGAAACAAAAAACAACAGAGGGTGGAGTAAAAGCTTCCCCATGGATCATTCCCCAAATAGATTCTTAACACACAGCTAACTTCACTCAATCCTGTGGGTCCAAGCCCTTGTTCCCCAGCCCCCGAGCAGGGCCCTTCAGGGGCCCTCATCCATTGTGAAGGGACTGTTATTCACATCTCTCTTCCCATTGTTGAGTGACTGAGGGAGGGAGCCTGCCAGGGGATCCACAGCTCCCAGTTTCCACTCGCTCATTACACAGGGCTTTTGGCCCTGCATGTGCTGTCACGGCCATTTGGGGTCACTTAGAGGATAGGGACTCAATCTCCAAATTCAGGGTTCTCCTGTGTCCCTACCTGGTGCCCAGCCCGGGCTGTTTTTCTCTGTTTCTAATGCCAAGGCTACTTATGGACTCCTATTCAACCTGCAAAACCCTGCTTGAATGCTCCTTCAGTCCTGAAGCCTCCCTGGCTGCTCTTTCCAGCCTCCTCACAACAACAACAGCGCCACCACTATACAATGGCCAAATCTGTTGAGCAGTTGCCATGGGTCAGACACTGTGCTGAGTACATGGATATGTTTTCTTCTTTAATCCTCACAACCCCTCGAGGTGGGTAGGTTTACCTTCTCCATTTAATAGGCAAGCCTCAGACAGACAGTGACTCACCCAGGGTCATGCCGCTCATAACAGCAGATCAGCCTGACTCAGGATAGCCATTCCTCACTGCTAACACTAGTGTTTGTTCAACCTCCACTAGTGCATGGATGTGAGCATGCTGGCTGGTGAACAGCCCTGCCTCTCCCATGAGCGTGCAAGGTCCTCCAGGGAATCTTACTCATCTCGTAAGCCCAGCATCCAGCATGGGCCAGGTACAAGAGTGAAAGCTCAGCTAACATCATCACAAGACACCAGCCCCAGGAGGCCCTAGATCAGAGGATACTGAGTACCTCTTCTCTACCCAGCCTTGCCTTCCTAGCCCAGAGGGGCTTGCACTAATGCTGGACTTGGCTTTCATTCCTGGAGTTCAGCTGCAGCACACCCTCCCACTGGCGACATGAGCCGGGTGGTCTCTGGGTGGGTCCCAGGAGGAGCATCTGTTTATAATTGGCAGCCCCGGAAAGATCTGAGACCCTGGGCAGGTCTTTGGCAGGCCGGCTCATGTCCCACGGGCCTGATGTTGTGGAGCTGGATTGGCGCTGACTTGGCTTCTCAGAGGTAAAGAACATACCCACCAGAGACCCCAAACCACAGCAGGCTGGGTGGTGGGGTGGGAAGGTCAGTGTGGAGGGTGCATAGCTTTCTGCTCCTGGCCCCTCCAGCAGGAGTCTGTTAATAAAAATCCATCCCTGTGGTCAGATGAGAATAAGCAGGCAAGCAACATCTAGCTTGTAAGACATTAGGGTTAGAGCAGGCTGCTAGATAGCAGAGGATGAATGTGACTGTGGCATAGGTTACCACTGGAATTTCCCCCTTTCACAACCCTGCCTATTTCCAACAGGAGAGACCCTGTCTTGAGTGGAGCAGCTTAGAACACGGGCTCCGGAGCCAGACTGCTTGGGTTCAATCCTTTAATAGTTATGAATGACATGAACTTAACCTCTATGAATTAAGGTTTAAAACACCCACTCTTTTTCTTTCTTTTTCAGATGGAGTCTTGCTCTGTGGCCTAAGCTGGAGTGCAGTGGCACAGTCTCGGCTCACTGCCTCCTCTGCTTTCTGGGTTTGAGCGATTCTCCTGCCTCAGCCTCCCAAGTAGCTGGGATTACAGGTGTGTGCCACCACACCCAGCTAATTTTTGTATTTTTAGTAGAGATGGAGTTTCTCCATAATTCACCAACATGGTGAATCACAGGTGTGAGCCACCGCTCCCAGCCTAAAACACTCACTCTGAAGGGTAGTTGGGAAGATTAAGAAAGGGCACAATAAATGCCAGCTGTGGGCTGGATATGGTGACTCACCCCTATATTCCCAGCACTTTGGGAGGCCGAGGTGGGGGAATCGCTTGAGACCAGGAGTTCAAGATCAGCCTGGGCAACATGGCAAGACGCTGTCTCTGTTTTTTAAAAAGCTAGCTGTCATTATTATTATTGTTGTTATTATTATTATTAGCACAGCAACAGAAATAGATCCCCCTTTGCAGTAGAAGATCCACATACTCTGAAGGGGAAACGGTTGCCTGGAAGACCCCATCTGGGGCTGTCCCATCTTGCCTGCCCTAGGCACAGCCTTGACTGGGGCAAAACCACAGAATCTTGCTATCTCTTGGTTCCATCCTTCCACCTTACTTAGAAGGCTCTCCTTTGTCTATGCCCCCAAGCCTGAGAAGCTAGAGACCAGTCGTTAAAACTGTCCACCTGCAGAGCAAGCTGTGGAGGGATTTCTTAGGCAGGAGAGGTTTTCAAGCAGAGCCCCAAGGAACCCTGGGGGTGCTAGTGAGGAGCCTCTGGAGGTGCTAAGGGTAGGGTGGGGAGCAGGCAGACATCATCCCAGGCCTCTCCTCACTCCTGCCCCAGTCATCCAGAGTGGTGACACTTTAGGTTTCTAGAATAGTCATTTCTTTTTCTTTAAGATGATGTTTCACTCTTGTTGCCTAGACTGGAGGGCAATGGCACCATCTCGGCTCACTGAAACCTTCACCTCCCAGGTTTGAGTGATTCTCCTGCCTCAGCCTCCTGAATAGCAGGGATTACAGGTGCGCACCACCACACCCAGCTAATTTTGTATTTTTAGTAGAGACGGGGTTTCGCCATGTTGATCAGGCTGGTCTCGAACTCCTGACCTCAGGCGATCCACCTGCCTCAGCCTCCCAAAGTGCTGGGATTACAGGCGTGAGCCACTGTGCCGGGCCTAGAATAGTCATTTCTACAAAGACTCTGTCGCTAAAAAAAAAAAAAAGAGTTGGAATGTTTCTGAATCCTCAGCCTGTCCCTCTCCAGCACAGCCCTAGAAGGAAGCCTGCTTTCTCCCAATGGACCCCAGTGGGATCCCTCTAGCTGTCACCCATTGAGAGTGCTGGCCTGTCACCTGGGCACACACAACAAGCCTACCAGCCCTTCTGCTTCCAGTGCAGATCCACTCTGATCACACTGATCCAAACTGATCCACAGTGATCAGGTACTGGCTTCCAGCACCTCCTTCCCAGACTTTCTAATCCTTTCCACCTTTTTTTCTGGGAGGCCTGTTTTCCAGACTCTACACAATCCAGTCCGCATGCTGTCAGGTAAAAGGAGGGGGACAGAGAGATCGCACGAGTCTGTGGTTTTGCCCCACTCAAGGCTGTTTCTAGGGGAGGAGACAGACACAGAGCTTCAGAAGGAGTCTTCCAGGCAACCGTTACCCCAACAGGGTTCTAGATCTTCCGTCAGCAAGGGGGATCTATTTCTGTTGCTGTGCTGATACAAATAGTAACAGCTACCATTTATTGGGGTAGCCCTAGGTTTGTTACAGGTGCCCCACAGCCGACCCCAGGAGGTCAGAGGTGACAGAAGCCACTGGGCCTTTCAGGGACTTCGGCTAGGTCCTTATGTGCCCTTCCTGTTCCTGCACTGCTGAGCTGCTGAAGCCTAGACAGGTCTCTCCCACGTAGCCCTGAGAAACAGACTCTCCCTGGCTGCCGGCCCCTGTTTTGGCCTGCCGAGAATGTTTTGGCTACCACTGGCTCAGCTGTTGGGGAAGATTGTGATGAAGCTCCTCAAATTAGATCAGCCCGCGGTGTTGCCCTCCCACAAGTCCCTGACCGCAACCTGGAGCAGGGCACAGACTTCCTCCAGGCGGGCGTCCAGCCTGGAACCGGCCCGCTTGGGAGGCACAGGAATGACAGGAGCTCTGACATGCACGCGGGGCTCACTAGCTGGCCACGCCGCCTCAGCATGGGTGCCGTGGGGCATCTAGTCCTCTGTCAGCTCTAGAAGGGCTCATATCTGCGAAAACTGATACACGAAGGGGCTATGTAATTCCAAGTGGTAAGTGGTAGAGCTGGAACCTCGACATAAGCAATCTGTGCCCTTTGCCGCTGACTTCACCTGCGGGAGCAAAGTGACTCCACGAAACAACATATCCATTCAGTGCACATGTACAGTGAGCAGATGCCATGTGCCAAGGACTGGACAGAAAGGTGTCCACCTCCCGGGGAACAAGGGAAAGATGCAGTCATCATACAGTCTTGATGACCAAGTGGTTATTGAAAGGCGTGACAGAGATGCTCCTTGCCCCTCTGCAAGGACACCGGGGCTCTGATGGGGCTCAGGTGGGAGGACAGGTGAGGACAGAAGCTGTTCTGAGCACGGCTCAGCACAGTGCCCAGGGCTGGTTGCTGTGAGGGGTACAGGGTATGCCTGGAGCACCCTTGGTCTCCAAGTGGGCGGGGTGGGACTGTGGCAAGCACTCACCGCCACCACAGTGAACAATCTGTGTTTACTACAGGCTGGGTCCTGCTCTGGGCTCTTAGACTGAGTCCTCTTGGCTGCCTGGGGGTGGTACAGTCGGCTGATTAGTGTCCCCTGAGAAGCTGAGTCCAAGTCCTAACCCTCGGTACCTGTGAATGTGACCTTATGCAGAAAAAGGGTCTTTGTAACTGAGTAGCTGTAATTGAGTTGGGGATCTCAAAGTGAGATCACCCTGGGTTAGGGTGGGCTCTGAATCTAAGGATTAGCGTCCTCATGAGAGGCAGAACAGAGACACACACAGAGGAGAGGAAGGCTGTGTGAAGACGGAAACAGAGACTGCAGTGAGGCGGCCACAAGCCACGCGATGTCAGGAGCTGCCAAGAGCCACCAGGAGCTGAAAGGGACGAGGAAGGATCCTTCCCTAGAGTCCGGGAGAGAGTGGGGTCCTGCTGATACCTGGAGTTCGGACCTCTGGTACCCAGAACTGTGAGAGCAGCTCTGGTGTTTTGGGCTACGCAGCTGGTGGTCATTTGTTGTGCCATTGACAGGAAACTAACACAAATGGGCGGCTGCATTATCCTCATTCGATGGAGGAGGCCAAGCAAGGCCCAGCCCCAGGCTCCCGAGGCTGGAAGCAACAGAAGCTGTGTCCCCTCCACACCATTCCGTGTTCTCAGATGCCCAGCTCTTTTTAACCTCTGAAGCCTCTTCACTCTCCCGCATTAAGTGCTGTCTCTCACCGTATGCCCACTCCACCATGCACCCTGTCAGCCTGACCTCTGAAATCCAGAGGCTTCTCACCACTTCTCGCCACCTCCACGGCTGCTCCTCGGGGCCCTGCCTCAGTGCCCCTCACCTGGAGCACAGGTGGATCCCTCACCTGGTCCCAACAGGTCACCCGGCTCCTACCTTTGCCCCAGGGTCCCCTGCCTCAGTCTGTTCTCAACACAGCAGGCAGAGATCCTTCTAGAATGTGTCAGACCACGTTACCCTGCTCATGACTACTGATGGCTGCCCATCTCACAGACTGGAATCTAGTGTATACTGGAATCGCAGGCCCTTCCTAGTCTGCCCCATCCCTCGTCTCAGCTCCTCCCTCCTAGGTCTCGGCCCTACAGAAGCACTGGCTCCCCTCTACCTCAGGGCCTTTGCACCGGCTTCTCTCGGTTCTCTTTTCCCAAGTATCCCTCTCCTTGTAGGGCACCCTCTCTTCTTTTTAAAAAATTATTATGATTATTATTATTTGTAGAGATGGGGGTCTCACATTGTTGCCCAGGTTGGTCTTGAACTCCTGGCTTCAAGTGATCCTCCTGCCTCAGCCTCCCAAAGTGCTGGGATTACAGGAGTGAGGTACCACACCTGGCCACCTTCTCATAGGTTCTGCTCAAGTGTCTCTTTACCCAAGAGGTCTTCATGTAAAATGTCTCAACCCCACAAACACCAGCTCTGATTTGATTTCTACCCTTCTTTGATTTCCTCCTTCCCAGTTGCTGAGACAGGCATGTCTCCCCCTGCGATGAGCACCTCATGTTCCTGCGGACACTCCTTCAAACGCTAAAAACACGCCCTGCCAAGAGCCAGTACGTGACAACTGAGCAGTCTCCACCTCATCCCTGGGTGTGATTCTTGCGAAACTTTTTGGTTCTGGGACCACTCAGAAAACCCTCCAGGGAAACTGTCACAAAAGCTGACTAGGGGCGGGCAGGACACTGCTCCCTCCCAGCCAGAAATCCATGGGGTGATGTTTCTTTTCACAAACATCCACAGCCCACAAGACTGGCCGGGGCTCCACCTCCATCTGACTGCCCAGGGCTGCACTTGGCAAAACACGGAGGCAGAGAAACTCAGGCTACAGTTCATGGCCGATGCCTCACCACCTTTGCCCTTTTCCCCCACTGGACCTCTTGCTGCAAAGTGCTGGATGACCTTGGGATGGGGGTGCCAAGGAGGGGAGGGAAGAGCCAGCATCTACAGACCACCCTTCCCTCACAGCACACATCTCCAGATTACTGTCCAGTGGGGTGGATTCAAATTTGGACAATCTAAGTAACTCATGCAGGCTGCACTACTAGAAGTTTCAAAGCAAGTCTTGGACTCCAAAGGGAAGCTCTTTTAACAGCCCTGTCCTGCCTCATTCATTCATTCATTCATTCATTCATTCATTCATTATTTGTGGAATTGTGTACACCAGGCACTTTGGAGGCCCTGGGATCCAGCGGGGAATACATTTATCCCACTTGCAGAGTTTGCTTGTATGTAAGTCCGGGGACGACGAGCATGAACACTTGTTCACAAGAACGAATGACTGTTATTAAGTAGAGGTGGCTAGAAGTGCATGTGAGGAACACATAGCTTTGTAGGGGGTTGGAGGGAGTGATTATGGGGTGGGAGTGGTATTTAGATGGGGGGATGCAGGGAAGTCCTCTTGGTTAAGGTAACATTTTGGAAGAGACACGAGGGAAGTGAAGGAGGGAGCGATACAGACTTGTGGAGGAAGAGCATCCCTGGCGGCGGGAGCAGCTGATGCAAAGGCCCTGGGAATGAACTTCCCCAGCACAGAGACCAGCGTGGAAGAGCAAGCGGGAGATATCAGCCGCAGCAGGACTTTGAATTCTATTCTGAGATGGGGTAGACTGGGAGGTTGTAAGCAGAGAAACAACAGCCTCTGACACGAAGCTGGAAGGGGCTGGTCTGGGGTGCTTAGGTGATGGGAGAAGAGGGATTCCGGACGGCTGCAGAGCTGGGTGCTAGAGAAAGTGAGCTTCCCAGATGACCCCAGAGCGTTTGGCCTGAGAAAATGGAAGAATGGGGTTGCCGTTCCCTGAGCCCCAGTGCCTCCCTCTCCAGGAGGGTTGGCTCTGGCAAGCCCCAGGTGTGCGGGAAGAGAATCCCAGGTCCCTTCAGCCTCCAGAACAATTGCTTCACGCAGGGGGAGGGGGAGGGGAGGCGGCGAGGGAGAAAGCAGTTCCAGGTGGCAAGGGCAGCTCCCGTGGAAGAGGCTGCCCCAGCGCCGGGGACCCACCTAGCGCAGCGGGGTGAGCCCAGTTTCCAATAACAAAGTGCCCGGGCCGTCCCAACCCTGGCCCTGACACCTAACGAGCTGCAGCCGGCTCTGTGCGCGGCCGGGAGGCCAGCCTGGCTCACATGATGGCGTGAGGGGGTGGCAGGAGGAGCCGCCAAGCCTCAGCGGGTCGGGCAGGAGGCTCCAGGAAGTCTTTCTGAAAGTGGGCCCAGGGGCGGGCGCGGGGCGGGGCCGCGGGGGTCCCAGGAGGGGCTGGGCGGGGCTGGGCGGGGCTGCAGGCTGGGTGGGGGATCGGGGCTGGATCCCCAAGCGGCGGATGGGGAAAGGGAAAGGGGATGGGAAGGGGCGGGAGATAGATGGGGAGGGGGTGGGGCGAGGCTGGGGTCCTGGGTGCAGACTGGGAGGCGACTGGGTGGAGCGGGTGAGGAAGGGGCCAGTTGGTGTCCCGGGAGCAGATAGGGAGGGCTTTGCGGGGAAAGCGTAGGAACAGGTTGGGGTCCTGGGCCGGGCTGTGAAGGAAGGCCGAGGTGGAGTCAGGGTACAGATGGGGGGCAATGGTACAGGCTGGGGGCTGTGGAGAGGAGCTGGGTTGGGATTCTGGGGGCAGATGGGGAAGGGGCAGGGTAGATGGCTGCAGAAGGGGCTGGGTTGAGGTCTCAGGTGCAGACAGGGAGGGGCTGGGCGGGGGTGAGGAGGGGAGCCGGGCTGGAGGCCGGGGTGCTGCTGGGGTCCCCCTCCCGCCCCGGGACCGCCCGCTCTTGCCCAGACCCGTCGGTAAACAGACGCCGTGATGTCACGGGCGCCGCTGACCTGTGGCTGAACCCGGAGCTGTAAATGAGATGCAAGGTGCCAGCAGCCTCCGGCCGCAGGGCCTACGAGCCACACGCGCTCCTCCGCCGGCCCGAGGTTACCCCAGCTGCACACACGGACAGGATGCTGCAAACGCCACCAGACATTGCAACACGCAGCCAGTCTGCTGGCCGCCGCGTGAACCGTCCCGGCAGCCCTCGCCGTCTCCCTGACGGGCACCCGCCTCCCTGGAGCGGCCTTGCTCCCCCGGAGCACCCCTGAGGTTGGCAGCTCCCACCCCTCCGGGGGCAGCCTCTCCACTAGGGTCTCTGTCTCCGCTTCCCCCAAGGAGCCTCTAAACCCGAGGGCTGGGCCTCCAGGGTCAGCTTTGGGTTTTCGTGGGAAGAGACTGGGGAGGTGCCTGCCTTTGCTCCGGGCTTTCTGGGAAGCTCATTACTTCTCCCTTGCAAAGACTGGATGGGGGGTTGCGGGGATGGTTTCCAGGTATAAAGAGGTATAAAGTGTCCCGTTGGCCGCGCACCGCCCCTCCCTTCCGAAGCAGGGGGCCTGTTTATCCCGCTGAGCTCCCAGAGCAGCCCTGGACCGCACTAACTTGGCAGCCAGCGCTCAGAGCTGAGCGCCTGCACTGCCCTTTGGAATGAAAAGCAGCCTGGTTGGGGCCTCAAGGAATCTGCTCTGGAGTTGATTTGCTGTGTGACTTTTGGATGAGTCACTTGGCATCTCTGAGCTTCACCATCTCCATCTGAGGAAGCGGGGAAAACTGAAACTGGCCTCCCTGTGCTGGTGTGGGGAAGGTCAAAAGTGCAAGAAAAATGCTCACCAAGCCGCAGGGCCGGTCAGAAGCCTCAGGCACAGGGGGCCTGGCACTGCGAGAACTTGGAGACCCTCAGAGAAACCAAGGCTGCCCTTCTCCTCACCCACTGTCCCCCCAAAAAACTGGGCCTCTGAGTTTATTGTGAGAAGCTGGGGTGACCAGGTTTTGGGGATGAATAGTCCCCTCTGGCTTGAGGAGACCCCCATTGACTCCCCTACTTGGACCCCATTAACTAATGACCACCCTGCCTTGTGGGGGGTGGGGAACCTACAAATGACCCCAGATCTCCTCCCGCCCTAGACAGAGTCTTGCTCTGTCACCCAGGCTGGGGTGCAGTGGCGCGATCTCAGCTCACTGCCACCTCCACCTCCCAGGTTCAAACGATTCTCCTGCCTCAGCCTCTCAAGTACCTGGGATTACAGGCGCTCACCACTGCCCCCGGCTAATTTTTGTATTTTTAGTAGAGATGGAGGTTCATCATCTTGGCCAGGCTGGTCTTGAACTCCTGACCTCAAGTGATCCACCCACCTCAGTCTCCCAAAGTGTTGGGATTACAGGCGTGAGCCACCACGCATGGCCTGAAATAACCCCAGATCTTTAGCAAGTACCCCTGGAGTGCAATAAGGCACAGCTGAACTCCAGCCTTGATTCCAGCTTCTCCTTCACTGAAGTTAATCTTTACACCCTTCTCCCTCACATCCCTCTGCTTTCTTGTCTTTGCAGCACTTAGTCATTATCTGAAGTGATCGTGGTTCTTTGTTTGCTTGGTTTTTGTCTATTTTCCCCATTCTGAAACACACGCTCTCTAGAATGGAAGCTCTCTGAGGAATTTCCAGACCTGGCTTGGTAATCAGGTGCACAGTGACCGTGTGAATGAATGAATGAAATAGATTTGCTTCTTCTGTGAAACATTAGTAACTTCCCTTTGAGAGGACCTTGGGAGGGATGAAGTTGACAACCTGTGTGGTATGGCTATCGTTAGAACCAGCCACATTAATTCGCAGGGTCCCTTGTTCAAAAATTGTAAAGAATTTCAAGATGGTGACAGCAGAGCCTCAAACCAAGTGTAGGGTGCTTCTGAGTGCAGAGCCCAGTGGGAATCCCTGGGTCACACCCAGGAAGCCAGCCCCAGCCATCACACAGAGGGTGCCCAACAGAAACACCCATTGGGACCTCGTGCCAAGTCACAAGCCTTCCACGCTCCCCCGGACAGCAGGAAATACAAACACAGCTCCGGCAGAGCCACTCCAGGGAGAATGTATCACACATCCCTGGCAGACAGGTGACACCTGGCAAACTAAAAGTTGCCCACACATCCAGTCTCTACATGTGCAGGGGCGGTAGATATGGCAGGGTATTAGCTGTAGGGGAAAGAGGAATAATAACAACAGGTAACCTGGGCAAGATGGCAAAAGCGTGTCTCTACTAAAAGTACAAAAGTTAGCCGGGTGTGGTGGTGCGCGCCTGTAGTCCCAGCCACTCAGGAGGATCACGTGAGCCTGGGAGGTTGAGGCTGCAGTGAGCTGAGATGGTACCAATGCACTCCAGCCTGGGTGGACAGAGTGAGACTCTGTCTCAACAAGTAAAATAAAAATAACGGGCCGGGCGCGGTGGCTCAAGCCTGTAATCCCAGCACTTTGGGAGGCCGAGATGGGCGGATCACGAGGTTAGGAGATCGAGACCATCCTGGCTAACACGGTGAAACCCTGTCTCTACTAAAAAATACAAAAAATTAGCCGGGCGAGGTGGCGGTCGCCTGTAGTCCCAGCTACTCGGGAGGCTGAGGCAGGAGAATGGCGGGACCCCGGGAGGTGGAGCTTGCAGTGAGCTGAGATCCGGCCACAGCACTCCAGCCTGGCCAGCAGAG
>NW_016808946.1:3191669-3212929 GCF_001698545.2 Rhinopithecus bieti
AAAAAAAAAAAAAAATAACGACAGTCCTTATCATAATTAGCATTTATTTAGGAGCTTCTCTGAGTTCAACAATGAGGTTTACGGCCCCTTATCCTCTGTTCTCGAATCCAAAAAGCTCTAAAATCCTAATTTAATTTTGACACACGCATTTAGAGCAAACCCTAATTGGAACCATCACGAGGCTACTTCCGGTCTCTTCATCCCACTGTGGTGACTATCACTGTGATTACGGGTGGCTGCCCTAGGCCTTACTGTGGGTGTCACTAGGTATATGGCCTATGTGCTAGATTGCATTTCTAAAGTCCAAAACATCAGACCTATGAGACACAGCTAGCCTTAAGGGTTTCAGATAAGGGTCTGTAGGCTTGAACTCGGCTTCTTTTTAGAGATAAGGCACTGAGACCCTGGAAGTATAAGTAATCGGTCAAGAGCAAAGCCAGGAATTAGCTGAGCAGAAACCCTCAAACCGGATGGCGGTACCTCTCGGAGCTGCTAGCAGAAGTTAAGAATTCAGCTCTTGTTTTGGAAAAGGAAAGAAACATTTTACTGGAGTATCTCAGCATCTCCCTCATACTCCAACATGAAATTCAGGGGTCACTGAGCTGGTAGGCTCAAACACACACCAGTCTGATGCGTCCCAGGGAGACCTTCAGCTAATTAAACATAATTTATGGACCAGCCTCTAAGGACAAGCCTTAAATTACTTGCAAGCTGTGTCAAGGTAGCTATCCTACAGGCTATTAATTAGGAATCAGTTTAATCTCTGCTAGGACGAAGGTCAACTGCCTTGGAGTTGACCCTTCTGGCTGACTGGTCTCATGCTGTCAGGCTGTGGCTCTGGGCCCAGAGGGCCAGGGGATTCAGGGGAAGTGGGACATTCAATGGGAAATGGCCAGGCCAGCACACCCTGCAAAGACCAGGATGCTGGGAGAAAAGCCAGGCCCTTGGCCCATGGGGCCAGGTGAGGCAGGAATTTTCCCAAGCACCAGCCCCACAGAAAGTGATTTTCAGTGTTCGTCAGAGGGCATCACTTCCCTCCAACATCAGAGAATTCTGTGGAAAATCAGGCTTCTGTCACCTTCCATTAATGTGGGCTGGCCATGCATCCTATAGAAAGGACTGGTCACGCATCCTGTAGAAAGCCTTCAGTGGCTCCCTAGCAGAGCTCCCAGTCACGTCCAGACTTCACCCCACAACCACCAGGCTCTATGAGGTACGACCCTGTCCATCTCTCTCCACTCCCTGCTCACACTTTGTTCTGGCCAGGCCAGGGTCTTTTTCCCAAAGGAAACAAACTCTCTCATCTCCCATTTCCTAGCTCCGCTCTTTCCCTCTGCCTGGGATATTTTCCTTCTGCTGCTTCCATCTCATCCTTAATGCCTCAGCTTAGACCCCAGTCCTAGGCACAGCCAGGTTTCCTTTCCTAGAAGGCAGACTGCCTAGATTCGAATCCCATGGCTACCTGGGCTGTGTGACCTCGGGCAAGTATTTCACCTCTCTGAGCCCTAGTATTTCCATCTTTAAACTGGGAACAGTGGCTGTGTCACAGGGTTGCTCTGAGAAGTAAATCAGATTGTCCACGTAAATTGTTGAGCACGTGGGTAGCACTTGATTAACAACAAAGACGGGTTGAAAGCCCCCGTCTGTGCTTGTAGCTGCCTCCAGCCATGGTCCACCCTACCAAGGCACCCATCCCCACCAGGGTCACTGCAGGCTACTGGTCCATCTCCCCAGCAAGACTGCAGATGGGTGTCTTTTTCCCTTGCCATAGCTGTGCAATGTCAACCATGTCCTTGTGACCAGGGAAAGCCCCTCTCCCCCAAATGCCTTTCGCTTCTGTCAAATCCACTCTGCAGGAAGCCATCTGGGATGATTCCGTTTTCTCTCCTGTGGAGAACCTGCCCACCCAGGTGGGGCACAATTAAGGTCCCCTGTTTTGGTTTTGCTCTCCAAGGGCAAACCCTCCCCGATGACCAGCTGCACTGCCAGTTGCTCTACAGCAGGGACTGTGACATCTTCCCCTTCCTGTGTGAGCTTTGTGCTCAACAGGTGCTCAGGACAGACCCAACCCACATTTTTCATCCCCTGCCACCACATTCAATAATCTCCTGGAATCTTCCCAAGGTCCCTGGGAGGCTGGGATTTGCACTGCCACTTTACAGATAAGGATACCGAGGCTCGAGAGTGTAGCTGACTGAATGACGCCCGTTCTCCGAGATGCCTATGTTTTAATTCCCAGAACCTATGAATCTGTCACCTCCTATGGGAAAAAGGAATTCAGGTTGCAGCTGGAATTAAAAGGACTAATCAGCCAATTTCAGATAGATTGTCCTCGATTCTCCAAGAAGGCCCGCTGTAACCACAGTAGACAAGGGAGGCAGAGAGTCACATGGAGATGTGACTAGGATGTGACTAGTTGACTTTGAAGATGGAGGGCCATCTTCAAAGTGGCTACGAGCCAAGACATGCAGCTAGCTCCCAGAAGCTGGAAAGGGCAAGGAAATGGATTCTCCCCTAGAACCTCACGCAGGAGTGCAGCCCTGACCCCTTAATTTTAGCCCAGTGGGACCCGTGTCAGACTCCTGCCCTTTAGAATTGGAAGGGAGTAATGTGTGTTGCTTTAAGCCACTAAGTTTGTGATAATTTGTTATAGCAGCAACAGGAAGTTGATCTAGAGGTGCTAAGGGATGGGTCCAAGGCCTCTAGCCAAAAGAGCTAGGATTGAAACCTGAATCTGCCTACTTCAAAGTCTACAGTCTCTCAAAGGCACAGCATCTCCTCCCCACACGAACCTATCAACAGCACTTATGAATAAAACAAACACAACAAGCCATTCCCGCCTTAATGCCCTGGAGACTTTGGTAGAGAGTGTAGTTATGATCTGTAGCCTCATCATCACGGCCAGCACTTACCGAGCACTCGCTTTGTGGCTCTGAACTTTAAATGTATTATCTCATTTAATCGTCATTTGACAGATAAGGAAGCTGAGGCTCAGAGAGGTCCAGTAACTTGCTCAAGGTCACACAGCAAGTGAACAGAAGAGCCAGCATATGAACTTTGGTGTGGTTGACTCCTGAACTCAAAATCTGAATCTCTATGCTTTACTGGCTCCTTGAGAAAGAAAGAACCGCACATCTGTGTGTGTGTGCGCACGCGTGCGTGCACACACACACATACACACACATGAACATTTCCACTGACTTGAAGGCTCAGGAGACATCCCCAAAGCCAAGGCATGGATCTGCTGGCTGAGGAGGTGTGAGCCCTTGGAGGGCACCATGTGCCCAGTCCACACTGACCTTGTGTCTTGCCATCCCTGAAGGACCCCGTCTCCTCTGCTGTGTACTCACAGGGAAGTGGCCCGGAGAGGCCAGGTCAGACTCTTTAATTCTTTGGCAACTGGGATGTAAGAACATGGGCCGTAGAGCCAAGGGTGGACAGAGGCCACGTGGGTGTGTCTGGCAGGACTGCCTGCCTGCATGAAGGTCATGCTGCCCTTTACAGTCACACTGGCCCCAGCTCCCCACAGTGACCTGCTGCAGGCCTGTGAGAGGGGCTACTGCTTGCTGGGCTGGGGGAGCTCTAAAAGGACTCCAGGCCGGGTGCGGTGGCTCAAGCCTGTAATCTCAGCACTTTGGGAGGCCGAGACAGGCGGATCACAAGGTCAGGAGATTGAGAACATCCTGGCTAACACGGTGAAACCCCGTCTCTACTAAAAAAAAGTACAAAAAATTAGCTGGGCGTGGTGGCAGGTGCCTGTAGTCCCAGCTACTCGGGAGGCTGAGGCAGGAGAATGGCGTGATCCCAGGAGGCGGAGCTTGCAGTGAGCCAAGATCGTGCCGCTGCACTCCAGCCTGGGCGACAGAGCAAGACTCTGTCTCAAAAAAAAAAAAAAAAAAAAAAAAAAAACCCCAAACCCCCCCCACCAACCACCTTGGAAGGACCCAATATCATCTCTGTTCTGCTCCCTGCGT
Source organism: Rhinopithecus bieti (assembly GCF_001698545.2). NCBI lineage: Eukaryota > Metazoa > Chordata > Mammalia > Primates > Cercopithecidae > Rhinopithecus > Rhinopithecus bieti. Next base: position 3,195,644 of record NW_016808946.1, read on the forward strand.
GCAGCTGGAGGGGAGGGAGAGCTGACCTCTCGTACCTGTGAATCGTGACCTAGCAAAGGGCTTCCTTTCCTCTCGTATCACAGTGGCCTTACATCATCTAGAAAAGGTTCCAAAGTCAGTCTGTTGACAACTTGCTGGACTTCGGTGGCTGAGCATTTTGCCTCTTTGAACTACAATCTCCTTGAAGGCAGAGATTTTAGCTCAACCCGGAAAAGTCTATTCTATCTTTTTTTTTCTTGGGGAGATAGAGGGGGGTAAGACATCAGTAAATGACCTCATAAGGTCTGCAGGATGAGATTTGGAGGGCTGCCTCATACAGGCAGGCCTGGCTCTCCCGGCTGTTTCCCTGTGGCATGACTGAAAAATGAATGTTGTCCTTCCACAAGAAGGTGTACTGGACCCCTTGCTCCTGCTCATGGTACCCCCATCTCCCCTGCAGAGAAGCCCACTTCCCAACTCCCAAACCCTATGGCTTGGTTGGGGCTGGTATACCCTGGCTCAGAGTCTGGCCGTGACTCACAGCTGGCCAAATAGAGCACCATTTCCTTGGTTCAGGCTCACCCAGTCACTGCCAGAGAGACCCAATTCCTGGACCCTTCCAGAACTTCTGGGCAAAGAACACCTACCTGCCTGTCTACTCGAATGGGAGCTGGGAGGGTTACGTTACCAGCAGCAGGGGGCAGGTGTGAGCAGCCCCGTGGCAGAGAGGTCTGCCTAAAGGTGAGGGGAGAGAGAAGTTCGCCTGAGTCCTGACAGCACTGGCCCCTGGAGAGGTGCCCGAAGTCAGCCCTACCCAGGGAGTTCTGGTCCCGTGAGTCAATAAACCAATCAGCGGAACACCTCCAGAGCCCCTATCAGGAAAGCAGGAGGTGAGGTTGTTTGACCCATGTAGACTGCCTGGCTACAGACTCCACTAGGGGCCATCAGCGCCATCTTTTCCGTGAAGGTATCAACCAAGAGGCAAGACTCATTGGTTACAAGCAGACATCCTGGGGTCCAATCCTCCTGGGTCATTTACTAGCTGTGTGATTCTAAGTTACTGACCCTCAGAGTCCTGTTGGTAAGAGGAAGATGATAACAGTACCCACGCTGGAAGGTTACTTCGAGGAGTAAATGACCTTGTGACATGTCAGGGCTTAGAACAGTCCCTGGCACATAGTAGGTACTTAGTAATCACTGGCTCTAACTAGCTACAATGGGTTGGTCATGCATTTATTCAGGCAACAACCATTTATTAAGTATCTGCTGTGGGCCAGACACTGTGCCAGTTACCAGATACTTGGTGAGTGAGGAGGGCATGCCCCCTGCCCCTGTGGATATCAACAAGCAGCCACGAAGCGTGGTAAGTTGCTATGGTAACCCCAGACTTTGGCCTCACCGCAGCCCAGTCCTGCCCAATTGAGCTACTTGGACGCAGAGATAAAAATGACTAATGTCTTGGGTGGGGGAAGTTGGATGATTGTGGGGGTTGGGCAGCCAGGACCAGAGAGGAGACCGTACCCCTGACCAGCCTCAGCCCTTGGGTTGCAGAAAGGCCTATGTTGGACCAGCCCCTGCCTGGGAAGATAGGGGCTGTGCCACGGGTCGTCTCAGCAGGGGTGAGGCCTTGGGTGGAAGGGAGATGGCCGGACTCCCTGTAGGAAGTGGTTCCCTCCCACAGACTTCTAGAAAGGGTCAAGGGCTCCAATTCCCCTGAGGGCTTCTGTGGCAGGGGCAGAACTCTCCCCTTCCTGGGGGAGTCCCAGAACCAGGGTGAGTCAGGCCAGCGGGTTTTTTGCCTGTTGTCCCTGGCATCCTGCAGAGCATCTGGTCTAATATGCAGAAGGAGAAGGGCTGGAGCAGGGGGTATCCACCGACCTTTACCCCCATGCCCATTGCCCCAACTGGAAGGAGTGGTTGTCTCTTGCAAACGCTCTCGCAGTCACCCAGGAGGTGATAGGAGCTATTTCACTAAATTTCCACATCTTCATTTTTCAGATGAGGGAACCAAAGCCCAGAGAGAGAGAGAGAGCTGCTCACCCAAGGTCACACAGCAAGTCACTGGGAGGCCCCTCCTAATCTACAGCATTAGGAACTGGTTTCCAGCAGCCCTGGCCGGCACTATAAATTGCATGAGTGCACTGGCCAGAGCCGGCCTCTACTGCCCAAAAGATTTTGGCCACTGTGACACTGCCCATGGGCCAGGTCTGGGCTTTGGGGCTGAGGTTGTCAAGGCACACTTTCCCAGGGCTGGGTGCTATGGAGGCAGGGAGGGCCAGGCAGTAGCCTCCGGTGTCCTTTCTGGCAAATGGATTTAGGCTGAGTCCCCTTGGAGAGGCTGTCTCAGCCCTGGTTCGGTATTCAGGGTTTCTAGATTGTGGGCACCTTGGTGGTAGAGGAGGTGCCCAGGCTGAGGGCAGAGCAGGGTCTGGGGTTCCACACGTCTGGGGTGGGAGTGTGGGTTCCTCTGCTGAGGGGCAAAGGCCCAAGCGAACTAGAAGGCATTTGGTCCAGAAGCCACCGCACCTTGGATTAAAGCGCCAAAGGTGGAGGTGTCGTTAAAGAGGGGACATCCAGCAAATCCAAGAAGGGTCCATCCAGGAGAGCGAGGGGGCTGAGTCATTTCCTTGAAGCATCATTTTCAAGCCTTATTTTTTTCCTTTCTTTAGAATAATGACTTTCTTTCAAAACGCACACCAAAATCTTAACAAGGAATTGTAAGCCACAAAACAGAGGTGACAACACTGACCTAGTCCACAGGAAGGAGGGGTCCCTCAGAACCCATCCTGCTCCATCTCCCACTTGGCCCCACCTTCTTGGGGCCTCTAGGGTGCTCTGGAACCCAGTTTGAAAACCTGGACCTTGAACCTCAGCTGGTGCTGAGGTCTGCGTGGGGACCGCGCAGCTTGGACGCTGGCAGAAGTGGTTGGGAGAGGTGGGACACAGACAGGAGACCGTGTTCCCTAGGAGGCTGTTTCAGTGTGGACAAGATCATCATACGCTTCACTCATCAAAATCCCCGAAAGGCTGCTGGAAAGGGGATTTAACGTCACATTCCTTGAAGTAGGGATGGCCAATGGGGTAAGAAAGAGTGGGGCCCAGTGACCTTCACCAGGCTGACCACTGGTGGCCTTAAGCACCAGGCCACACATGTGTACTCTCCACCCTGAGCTTGCCCTGCCTTCTGTGTCACAGGATACCAGGGCATTCCCTACCTCGCACACGAGCTCTCGCCCTGGGCCTGCATCTCAGCCTGTAGGACGTGGATGGGTTTTGATTGTATCTAGTCCAAGCCTTCTTAACCTAGAGTCTAGGATAGGTGACAGGTGTACATGCCCCCTTAAAAGTACAAAACTTTCAGTTGCACCTTCTTCCTGGGATAGAGCTCATATTTTCTTCAGACCCTTGAAGGGCTCTACAACCAGCAAAATTTGAGAGTTACTGCAACCCCCTCAGTTGCCACCTCCTTCGCGAAGTCTTCTGAGATTTTCCTTAATGTACAGTGATCAAAGCTTTCAGGCCACGCAGAGCTCAGTGACCTCGGGCTTAACTGGAGGGAGCTGTCACTCACTGTCTCCTCTGCAGCTGGGTCTCTGCGTGTTAAGACGTCACACTGGTTGTCAAATGAAAGAAATTCAACTGTGCGATTCCCAAGCTTGTCAGTTTAGTCTTTAAAAGAAACCCAGATAACTGAGGACTATTTTATTCCTTTGGCAAGTCTCCCATTCATTGTATGCAAATATTGCTACTCAGTGCTCTAAATGATGTTTGTGTAAAAGCGGATTTCACTACATCCCTGCCCGCATCCTGTTGACTCACTCACTGCTTATCACAGCTCTCTCCAGAAACCTCTGTGTACTAAGCCCCATTACTTAACAGCTTCTCTCTTGACCTCTCCATGACCCTGAATGAGGCAGGCCAGGCCAGGCTGAGATTATTTGTTGCAGTGGGAAAAGATGGGAGTGTTGAAGCTGGGAAGCCTGGGTTCAGAATCTGCCCTCAGCGACATGTCCCAGGATGGCCCCTTCACCTGGATCTCAGAAATGCTTGCTGGTGGCCGGGCATGGTGACTCATGCTTGTAATCCCAGCACTTTGGGAGGCTGAGGTGGGCAGATCACAGGTCAAGAGACAGAGACCATCCTGGCCAACATGGTGAAACCCCATCTCTACTAAAAATATAAAAATTAGCTGGGCATGGGGGCGCACGCCTGTAGTCCCAGCTATCGGGAGGCTGAGGCAGGAGAATTGCTTGAACCCGGGAGGAGGTGGAGGTTGCAGTGAGCCAAGATCTTGCCACTGCATTCCAGCCTGGGCGACTGGCAAAACTCCATCTCAAAAAAAAAAAAAAGAAGGTGGTCAAGGAAGACAATGAATGTGCAAAAGCACTGTGCAGTCATGTAGCATACCAAGTCACGTGGGTTACCATTGTCACACACATTGCCACAGGGGCCACGTAGCAGTGCCACAGGGCAATTGGTATATTCACGCATGGGGTCATGGTACAGTATCCGCGTCTTCTATATTACCACAGTTATGACAGTATCAATCTTGTATATTACGGCATGGTTCATGTACAGTATCATGTTCCTTGCACATTGACTGATGGTCTTGTATAGTCACCCATCTTGTATAATTAGCGCCAAGGTCATGTACAGCATCAGTCTTGTATATTACCCCACCAGTTATATGCAGAAATCAATACTTGTATATTGACGGCTGACAGTTAGTGATGCAGTTTGTTCAGATCGTGTATGACGTTACGCAACGTGGCATGTACAGTATCGTACTCCTTGTATATTACCGTCCGGTCATGTACAGTACCGAAAGTCCATTATAGTTATCAGTCATCCGTAATATTAGCAGCCATGTATCACCTTAACCACAATCATATATAAGACATACGCGGCGATCCATGTACACGTCGCTGGCAGTCACATACAGTATCTAATGTATATATTACCCACCAGTTATGTATCCATATAGGGGCACAACTCATGTATTGTACTAGAGTCATGTATATTATCAGTTAAAAAAAATATAGTATGCACGCAGCAGCCAATGTCAGTAAGCGCACATCATCGTACAGTAGCTAGCAGTCACATATAGTAACATAGTCATGTAGAATACCATAGTCATATACAATACCATGTCCTCTACAGTACCACAGTCATTAACAGTACCATGTATATTAATAGTGCCATGTATATTCCCATGTATATTAATAGTACCATGTATAGTAATAGTGCCATGTATATTCCTACATTCCTGCTTTTACCATAATCATGTACAAAGGGTCTTCAAAAAGTTCAAGGAAAATGCATATTATGAAAAAACTAGGCATAATATTTGAGATTTTTTTTTTGCCCCCAAATAACTAACTTGTTATAACATGACTAAACGGGATCTAGTTTGAGGCACTAAGAAGGATAAGACATCAGTTTGAAAAGAACTCCTATCAGAGCAACATGAATTCTACTAAAACTGAAGCAAGAACAAACATCATATTTACAGTGAAGCTTGCTTAGATGGAAGAATGGTGACATCATTGATGCTTTATGAAAAGTTTATGGGGACAATGCCCTAAAGAAATCAGCAGTTGGCTGGGCATGGTGGCTCACACTTGTAATCCCAGCACTTTGGGAGGCCAAGGCAGGCAGATCACAAGGTCAAGAGATCGAGACCATCCTGGCCAACACGGTGAAACCCCGTCTCTACTAAAAATACAAAAAGTAGCCAGGCGTGGTGGTGTGTGCCTGTAGGCTCAGCTACTTGGGAGGCTGAGGTAGAAGAGTTGCTTGAACCCAGGAGGCAGAGGTTGCAGTGAGCTGAAATCATGTCACTGCACTTGTCTCAAAAAAGAAAGAAAGAAAGAAAGAAAGAAAGAAAGAAAGAAAGAAAGAAAGAAAGAAAGAAAGAAAGAAAGAAAGAAAGTTATTGCAACCCCTCAGTTGCCACCTCCTTCGCGAAGTCTTCTGAAAGCCAAAGAAAGAAAGAAAGAAAGAAAGAAAGAAAGAAAGAAAGAAAGAAAGAAAGAAAGAAATCAGCACTTAATAAATGGATAACTTGTTAGAAGGGATAAGAAGGTGTTGAAGATAAACATCTTCATGTTTGGAAGTGCCAGACCATCCATATCAAATTGGAAAGAAAAAATTCATCTTGTTTGTGCTCTTACTGAAGAGGACTGACAATTAACAGTAAAATAATAATAATAATAATAGTAATAGCCAATACCACAGACATCTCCATTGGTTGAGCATACACAATTCTGACTAAAATATTAAAGTTGAACAAACTTTCCACTTGATAAGCACCAAAACTACTGCATCCAGATCAGGTGCAGATGAGAGCAAAGCTTTCAATGAAAATTTTAAACAAGTGGGATCAAGATCTTGAAGCATTTCTTCAAAGAACTGTAAGAGAAGATGAAGCATTGACCACTACAATCCTGAAGACAAAGCACAATCAAAGCAATGGCTACCAAGAGGTGGACGTGGCCCAGTCAAAGCAAAAGCAGACCGGCCAAGAGCAAAGGTCATGGCAACAGTTTTTTGGGGATGTTCAAGGCATTTTGCTTGTTAACTTTCTGGAGGGACAAGAACAATAAATATCTGCTTATAATGAGAGTGTTTTGAGAAAGTTAGCCAAAACTTTAGCAGAAAAACACCCAGGAAAGCCTCACCAGATGGTCCTGCTCCACTAAGATAAGGTTCCCCGTTCATTCCTCTCATCGAACAACGACAATTTTGTGAGAGTTTTGATGGGAAATCATTAGGCAGGCATCCACTTTACAGTCCTGCTTTGGCTCTTTCTGACTTCCTTTTGTTTCCTAATCTTAAAAAATCTTTAAAGGGTGATACAGTTAGGCTCTGTGTCCAAATCTCATCTTGAATTATAATCCCAATAATCCCCATGTGCTCAGGGAGAGAGGAGGTGGAAGTAATTGGATCATGGGAGTAGTTTCCTCTATGCTGTTCTCATGATAGTGAGTTCTCACATGATCTGATGGTTTTATAAGTGTTTGGTAGCTCCTCCTAAGTCCATTCTCCTTCCTGCTGCCTTGTGAAGAAGGTGCCTTGCTTCTCCTTTTCCTTCCGCCATGATGGTAAGTTTCCTGAGGCCTCCTCAGCCATGCGTAACTGTGAGTCAATTAAACTTCTTTCCTTTATAAATTACTCAGCCTCTAATATTTCTCTATAGCAATGTGAGAAAGGACTAAGACAAAGGGCATCCATTTCTCTTCAGCTAATGATGTAAAAAAAAGACTGTATTGACATGGCTGAACTCTCAGGACGCTCAGTTATTTTGGGATGAACTAGATGGCTGGTATCACTTACAAAAGTGTCTTGCAACTTGATGAAGCTTATGTTGAGAAGTAATATATATATATATATATATATTTGTGTGTATGTGTGTATATAAACATATGGAGAGAGAGAGACGCAGTCTTGCTCTGTCGCCCAGGCTGAAGTGCAGTGGTGCAATCTCCACCCACTGCAACCTCCACCTCCCACGTTCAAGTGATTCTTCTGCCTCAGTCTCCCGAGTAGCCGGGATCACAGGCACATGACGCCATGCCGGATAATTTTTGTATTTCTAGTAGAGATGGGGTTTCACCCTGTTGGACAGGCTGGTCTTGAACTCCTGACGTCAAGTGATCTGCCCGCCTCAGCCTCCCACAGTGCTGGGATTACAGGCGTGAGCCACCGCGCCTGGCCCATATTTTCTATTTTCATCCTTTAATTCCATTTTCCACAACCTTTTTGAAGCCCCTTTATATATTACCACAGGATATTACCAGTCACATATGGTACCACAGCCATGTAGAGTTACCACGGTCGTGAATATTACTAGGAACCCAAAGAAACCATCAGCATCCAGTTAGGAAGCCACAGGAATCGAAGCCTGAGTGAAGGATATGAATCTGTGCCCACCCTGTACCCTCCCGCCTCCTCCCTACTCCCCAGCACCCTGGAAAGCCTGGACAAAGGAACGACATCACTGTTGGAAGATCCTGCTGAAGTCATGCTGAGAAGGGCTGCCTCCTTTTAATTTTCAAGTGTTGGTTGAAAATTGGTGTCCTCTATTCCTCCTGCCCCCTGCCCCTGCCTGGGTCATTGCTCTCACTGACATCATGACAATGACTCACAGAATCAAAGGGTAGAAGGGACCCGGGAGGTTGTCCAGAACCTAACCTCCCCCAATGCAGAAATCTTGACACCATGTTTGCTTAAAGAGCAGCCTGTTCCAAAGGGCAGGAGGGTGTTCCTCTTGCAGGGCCCAGGTCTGCATTTTCAAGCTCTCCCCATGGGCCTGGTGTGGGCTTCCAGAACCATCTAGAACAGGTCCCATGCCCCTGTGGTACCAGAGTGCAGCTGATACCCTCTCCTGCCTCTTAAGCAGTCAACTATACTCCCATGGATTTGCCACCCAACCCAAGTCATGGCTTGTAGCCCTCGTCACCCAGCCTGCTCTCTGGATACCCTCCAGTTGCTCAAGGGCCTTGTCAAAGTGCTGGCCCACATGGACACAATGCCCCAGAAGTCATTTGACAAAGTAGGACTGAAAAGCATCTTCATTCTGAGCATCAGCACAGTTATCTGATTTTATTTGGAGGGGTTAAGCAGTACTGCCACTAGAAGCCTGCCTGTTGGTGTCAACTCATCCTTCCACAGTGTCAGGAGCTTTTCCAATCTGGGGATGGTGTTCACTCCAGGAACACTAAGTGCCATGAGGAGAGAACCTTGTTTATGTGGTTCCCTGCCCCATCTCCAAGGCCTAGTTTGCTGAAATCAATGAACGGAGTCAACAGTCATGATTTCTTGGAGCCGTGTCACCCTGAAGCTGGTTGTCACTCCTTACCTAAGTGATACAGCAAGAAATATCAGGATCTGGCTGGGAGCAGGGCTGCCCAGCAGAGCCCCGAGGGCTGGATTCCAGGTGCCTCCCATCCCCTCCAACAGTGGCACCCCGGCCTGCTTAGATTCTCCATTTCCTTCAGCCCAGACACTTCCATCTTGACGGTAAAGATATCAGAGGAGGCCCTCAGCATCCTCTAAAACTAGTGCAAAGCTGAGAGCATTCCCTGAGCTCTGGGAAGCTCCCAAAGAAGGTGGTGAGACAAGTCTGGGTAATATTCTTGGAGGAGGCATGGAAACCCGGCGGCGTCCTAGCAGGTCCCCAACCACTGGCCTGATACCCACCGTCTGCCTGTCACAGCAGCCAGGGGATCCTGCTAAGGCTTGGGTGAGGGCATGACGCTTGAGTCCTAGGATCAGCTGGGTCCACGTGTCCTTCATGGGAACCTGTCCCCCTCAGTTCTTCCTCCCCACTCACTCACTGCTCCAGCCACACTGGTCACCTCTTGGTCCTCAGACACTCCACTGTCTCCTCAGAGCCCTTGCTCTGTCCTCTCCCCAGAACGCCACTGCTCCCTTCCCACCATGCCCTTGCCTCCTTCAGGTCTTTCCTCGTGTGCCCTTCTCAGTGTGGCTTTCCTTATACCCTACCTAGAATCTCAGGCCCTCGCATTCCTGTTCTCCTTGCTTCATTGGTTTTCTCCTCATTGCTTATGATGACAATTCAATGTGCTGTTTTATTTATTTATTTATTTATTTATTTATTTATTTATTTATTTTTATTTATTGAGACAGAGTCTCCCACTGTTGCTCAGGCTAGAATGCAGTGGCGTGATCTCTGCTCACTGCAACCTCCACCTCCCACAATTGTTCAAACAATTCTCGTGCCTCAGCCTCCCAAGTAGCTGGGATTACAGGTGCACTCCACCACGCCCAGCTGTTTTTCCTTTCTAGTAGTAGTAGTATAGACAGGGGTTTCACCATGTTGGGTCAGGCTGGTCTTGAACTCCTGACCTCAAGTGTTCCGCCTGCCTTAAGCCTCCTAAAGTGCTGGGATTACAGGCATGAGAATGTACTGTTCTATTGATCTTGCTTTTTATCTGTCTCTCTTACTAAAATGCCAGCTCTCACTACATGGGTGGGGATTTTCATCTGCTTTGCTCCCTGCATGCCTTCAGTGCCCAGAACAGCGCCTGGCATATAGCAGCTGCTCAATAAATGTGCTGAATGTATGAATAAGTGAATAAATGAATGAGTTTCCACCAACCATTCACCTGCTAACCTGGCACTCTCTTGTTGAGAACCTAGGCAGGCATCTGCTCATTTTCAGATTCTAAGATCTCACTCATTTCAGGGGTGCCACAGCAGATGGACACACGTTTGGGCATGCTAATGTCTAAATAGACTCACTTTTCTCATTTCCAGTGGGCTTCAATGGTTTCCTAATCCTCATGGTTCACCTGAATAATACGTTTGAAATGTTTCAAGTATCTTATGGACTTATATTTTTGGATTGTGTCTCCTGAAGGCAGTAGTTGGCATGGCCTCATAAAATTCTAGGTGTGTTCATGCTTTTGTCCAAGGATAAGGGAGAACGTGTAGTGTGTGGAACCCATCCCACACTGATACTGTGGTGGGATACCGCTGGTAGTGGCAGGTTAAGACAAGGGCTTTTGTTACGGCGATTGTGACAACCAGATACATTTCCTGGGTAGAAAGGACACCTCATAAATATAGCTGAGATCACTTTCTCAAAGTAGACAGCCTCGGCAAATACCAAGATGGAAATGAACCAGAGAAGGTAACTGCAATGACACAGAGATCAGAGGGCTTGGAAGGGATCTGTGCAGCCACAAACAAGTGCGCTTCATCTGAAAAGATGGAAGCTCGAAGAGCTTGAAGTCGAAACGAGAATTAGCAGAAGGGTTAGGTACACTGAAAATGAACTTGACTCAGATTCAGTATTATTAGATGGAGGAGGCATTCTTGAAAGCCCAAATAGAGAAGGTGGGGAATTAAGGAGAAGAAACCAGGAAATTTTGTGTGACATGCTAGTTAGGGAACTCGGGTCCCTCATTCCCTTAGAAGCGACAGTGTGGAAATATTAACATCTTCTGCAAGAGCTGAAATAAATCCACGGCAGACAGCTACCTGTTGAGGGAGTTTTAAACAGGTGTGGGGCTCTGTGGAGCTGGGGCACAGCACATTTTCCAACTCTAAGTTGCTTATTTTTCATTTGGTGGCATCTGATGACTAGCAAAGACTTAGATCATCAGTGATAGGGACAAATGCTTTCTTCACCCGGAATTCTCCTGCTTGCAACTCAGGGAAGCCTGGCAATGCATTGCTTTCTTGGGTTGACTGATCTGTAAAATGAGAATTTTCGAGCATGCCAGGATCTTAGGGATCATTGTCACCCCTCTCATTTCATAGTTGTGCTTCTCAGCTGCAACCTGGAGAAGGTAGTAACTTTTCCAGGGTCAAGAACCCAGTCTTGGCCGGGTGTGGATGCTCACACCTATAATCCCAGCACTTTGGAAGGCCAAGAAGGGAGGATTGCTTGAGCCCAAGAGTTCGAGACTAACCTAAGCAACATAGCGAGAGACTCCCATCTCTATTTTTAAATAAATAAATAAATAATAAAAGCTTAGTCTCTGGCCTCCTGCACAGGTGAGAAAGACTGCAGGGGCCGTGGGGCCATGGTCTGAGAGTAGACACCTTTGTTCCCCCAAGGGAAGGGCCTGGGGGAGTAAGAAGGAGAAGTTTGTCTATTCATGAGACAGCCTCATTTGTAAGGTCAGTTGTGACCCATGCTCCAAGCGGAAAGACTTCTAGAGGTCACAGGTAGAACAGGTAGCCTACCTGCCTGCTTTCAGGCTGCACAGAGAGGACAGGAGAGATGGGCCACTGCTCTCTCCCCTGTGAATTTGTTAGTGCAGCTGTTTTGGCCTGATGACTCTAGAAACCCATAGATGCCTGTCTGGACCCTTCTCTTCTTTCTCTTTTTTCCTATTCCCACCAGTACTGCCCTGACTCAAGAGTCTGAGGTGTAAACTCCCTGCTTACCTCCCTGTCCCACGATACAGTATTTTCTTGCTTTCCTTTCTACTTCCCTCTCGCAATTCCAGCCAGGTAAAGCCTTTGATCAGGAGGTTTCTTGCACCTAGATTGCCCTTGTCACACCCCTTCTGGTTGAAACTCTTGACCTTCTTCAAGGCTCAGTCAAATGCTCCCTCCTTCATGAAACCTTTCATGAGCGCTTGCTATAAATTAACTGCTCCTCTGTGCTTCCACCATGTAGCATCCCCCAAACTTCATGCCCATCCAGAACTTCAGAATATCACCTTATTTGGAAAGAGAGTTTTTGGTGCTGTAACTAGTTAAGGATCTTGATATAATCACATTGGATTTAGTATGTGCCTTGAATCCAATAACTAGTGTCCTTATAAGAAGATGATGGGGGTGGGCGTGGTGGCTCATGCCTGTAATCCGAGCACTTTGGGAGGCCGAGGCGGGTGGATCACCTGAGGTTGGGAGTTCGAGACCAGCCTGACCAACATGGAGAAAACTCGTCTCTACTAGAAATACAAAATTAGTTGCGCATGGTGGCACGTATGCCTGTAATCCCAGCTACTCGGGAGGCTGAGGCAGGAGAATTGCTTGAATCCGGGAGGCGGAGGTTGCAGTGAGCCAAGATCACGCCATTGCACTCTAGCCTGGGCAATAAGAGTGAAACTCTGTTTCAAAAAAAAAAAAAAAAAAAAAAAAACAAGACCTAGACACACACAGTGAGGAAGGCCATGTGATGATGAAAGGAGAGATTGCAGCCATGCTTCCACAAGCCAAGGAGCATCAGGAGCCACCAGGAGCTGGAAGAGATGACGAAGGATCTTCCCCTGGAGTCTTTGAGTGGAGAGGAACCCAGAACCCTGCTGACGCCTTGATTTCAGACTTTTGGCCTCCAGAACCACGAGAGAATACATTTTGTTGTGGTAAGCCATCAAGTTTGTGCTAATTTGTCATGATAACCACAGGAAGCACACACACACGGTGATTTGTGCCTTCACTGTAAGCACCTGGCCACATTCTAGGTCTTTATTCATCTTTGCTACATTTTCCTACAGGCCCAGAGCTATGCCAAACACCAAACAGATACCCCAGGCAGGTTTGCTAAGCTTGGTCTCTCAGAGACGGTGTCAAGGGACTTATGAGCTTGGGCTGGCCCCAGGGCTAGGAATGGGAAGGACACAGGACTTGCTGAATGGAAGTGCTGGAGAATGGGGTTCATAAATCTACTCACAGTGCTAGTTCCTGGCTGAGTGCTTTAGGAACAGGGCAATCTACCCACATGCTGTAAATTCACTGATAGCAAGATAGAACTCCAAGCCAGTTCCCACACTATGTCCCTGAAATACCTCCCCTCAGACTACCTCTTGGAAATGGGAATTGAGTATTTGTTTGTTTTTGAGACAGAGTTTTATTCTGTCACCCAGGCTGGAGTGCAATGGCGCGATCTAGGCTCACTGTAACCTCCACCTCCCGGGTTCAAGCACTTCTCCTGCCTCAGCCTCCTGACCAGCTGGGATTATAGGTGCTGACCACCATGCCTGGATAATTTTTTGTATTTTTAGTCGAGATGGAGATTCACCATGTTGGCTAGGCTGGTCTCGAGCTCCTGAGCTCAGGTGATCTGCCCGCCTCAGCCTCCCAAAGTGCTGGGATTACAGGCATGAGCCACTGCTCCCAGCCAAGGTCCTGGAGTTCTTGATGTGGTATTGAGCTCGTGTATGTTGCCCCACCTCCCAGGGTTTGCAATCATGGCCCAAGACTCTAGTCCAGCCACTTGCTTGACACCAAACCAAAGGCTGGATGGAATGGTCTCTACAAATACTTGTAAATGAACGATCCACTTCTCCCCCCGGGGGTTCCTGCTAACACCATGTCAAACTCAAAGACTGGAGCCTGGGCTGACCACTAGCCAGAAGTTAGTTCCCTTGGAGGGAAGGGGAATAAGCTTAAGGTTTGTGAATGCTTTTGTGGAAGGAATTCTAAGAGGGCATAGAAAATTGAAAAGCAAGAGCTTTACGCCTGGAGACCCTAAACATGACTGGCCTGCCTCAGTTTGCCACAGTGCATTGTGGGTAAGGAGAGACGCGTCCTAATTAGGAGCTTTCAAATTCTTATAGCCTTAGTGTCCCTTTAAAAAAAGCCCTCGCTTATTTGGGCCACCTTTGCACCCTAAGGCTCACTACCACCCACGAATATTGCCAAATGCTATTTAACTCAAGGTCATTATGGGAAACTGGGTTGTCAACTCTCCCTCCTTCCCAAATAAACAGACAACTCCTGGACATGTCAGCTATTTGCAGAGATTCTGGTACTCCTTTTTTTTTTTTTTTTTTTTTTTCCTTTTGGGGTCTTTCCCCTCCAGATCCAATCCCACCAGAATCTAGGGTGGGAAGCTCTCAGATGCAGCCTCCACTTCCATCAAGAGGAGAAGGAACGTCATCTGTGGTTCTGCACAGCCACCCCCTGTCTAGTATCACTGCAGGCTGTGAGTGGCACTGGCCCTTTCTGATTCAGTGCCCTTGGGCCACCCCTAAGCCCACTGTTCACACCTGTCCCCAACCCATAAATTCCCCACTCCCTCAACACTTGACCCTTTGTTCCCAACCCCACTAGGCCCCAAAACACTCCCGGCTCTGGGGGTTGTCCCAAAGTCCTCTCACTGGTGTCAGGCCAGAAGCCACAATTCCAAACTCCCCACCATGAGAGCAAACAGAAGCCTTATTATAAAGTAGCTCCAGTAATTGGTCAGATAATGGCGAGTTACAGGGAGCGCTGCTGGTCATCCTGGCGAGTCAGATGACTGAACCGATTATAAATGGCACTCGAAGTTTCACAGGCCCCCATGGATCCTGTTTTGTTTTTGGTGACCCTGACACCAATTTAAGACATATTTCTAATTGGCCCTGGCTGGATTCCCTGGAAGAAGACGTCCAGTCCAAGTTAGGTGGGGTTTGGCTCCCGGTGCATGAACTTGCAGGCTCCATTCTGTACTATCGCACCCACCCCCCAATGGCATACACTTCTTTCAATTTAGGATTGTTTACAGTCAGTCGAGTTTTTCCAGATTGACTAAGAGTTCCTCATCTGCCTACTGTAGTCAGCTACAAGAACAGTAAAAGAGACCTAGGACTTGGGAGAGCTGGAAGACTCAGAAAAAAGTCTCTGTGGGATGCAGACAGCTAAAGAATGACAATCACATGCAATTGTCCTAAACCCCACTTTCCCCCCCACAAAGGACACTCTCATCTGCTCTTCTGAGACCCCTTCACAAAGAACTTCGGGAGCCCTTTTATGAGGCATCGCCTCAAGGAAATGAAACTGCTGAGAACAACTCTTACTTCCCCTTATTTGTTGTGTCCAAGGGTTAAAAACACTTCCCAGCTCCCCCTCCAAATGCAAGGTCAAGCAGCTGTCCAAACCACCCAAGGAGAAGAGGGAGTCCTGGACAGCCAGACCCCTGCTAGCTTGGCCACCACGGGCTCCGGCCAGCCCGGCTAGGGAAGAGTTAATCGGATCGGCTTTGGCTGATAGTTCAGGCTCCAAAGTTCAGTCCCAGTCAGAGCCACCCCGGAGGAATTGTAAATCTCAGGGCAGCATTTAACAAAACAAAAGCAACCTGGAATTACATGCAGGTTTGGTTTTCTACAGTACATGTTTACTTAATCCCCAAGGTATGCGGCTCCATGTCAGATCAGCTGGCTTTGCGGCCCTTTCACCCCCCTAGTTCACAACAGTTTAAGTTTCAAACTAATTCCCTGTTTTCGCTCTTCCTCTTCACAGGGCTGGCTGGAGACAGCCTGGCCTGCCTCCCTCTCCCGATGGCTCTGGTCACCGGGTGAGTCAGCCTGGCCTGGGCTGGGAGTTGGGTGACAGCCTGCTCACCCTCCCCGCTCTCCGGCACCAGGTCTCCAAAACCTGGAGCAAGGGGTGCCGGAACCACCAAAAAGTTAAAAGGCTGTGTCTGGTGGGCAGGACCCTCCTTGCAGCACCACCTTCCAGCTAAAGGGGGAGGGATCCCCGAGGGGTGTGCTGGGGGGAGGGGACAGGGTTGAAGGTGAGAACAAGGGCTCTTTATCAGTAGCTGCTTACCCTGGCCTCCTCTTTCCTGCTTTCCAAACACCTGGGCCTCTCAGTGTGGGTCCGGCCAGACTGCTCTTCCCTTTTCAAACCCAAACCAAGTACCCCCTCTCGTGTCTTCAGAGCTGCAGCCGCCCAGGTTGGGGCTGGGTAGCGGGTTGCCAAGGAAAATACGAGGCGCCAGCTAGCAGGCGGCTCCCAGCTCTACCCAGGAGTGCGCACACCCTGCACTCACCAGGGTGGCGGCAAGAAAAAGGGGGGAAGGCGGGGGAGGGGGGCACAACACCTTCCTTTGGGAGGCAGGAATGTGGGAAATGGGTGGGTCTCCTAAGTTTCAGGGTGGGGGTGAATAGCCAGCCAGCCACCGATCCCAAAGGAGCGGATCAACTCTGAACCTGCCAAAAAAGACAGTCCGATGCCCGGGAAATTTACAAGGTGAAACCGACTAGCTCAGCACTCGTGGGTGGCACGGGGTAGTGGGGTGGCCGGCGACTCTCAGCTCCCGGGCGCGGGATCCCGCAGCGGCAGCAGGTGGGCTCACCCCCTCCCCTGCGGCCCCCCACTCCCTGGAGTCGCAGTGCCTGGTACCTTTCTGGCGCCGCGCTCCGCGAACTCGCGGGCGAGCTGACGCCCGATGCCTCTCCCGCCGCCTGTGATGAGGACGTTCTCCCGCGACAGGTCCCGCAGCTTGGCGGGCAGCACCAGTCCGACGGCTGCTTTCACCACCAGATAGATCATCTGTAGAGGGAACACCACCAGCGCGCCCAGCCGTTTCCACACCATCCTCCGCGCCGCGGAGCCGGGCAGGGGGCGAAAGTCCCCGGGCCGAGCAATACAGGAATTAAAAAACACCCCAAACAATAAATAGTAAACCGAATAAGGAGGAGAGAGGCGTCCCACCTGGCCACTCTTGAAATCACCTCTTCCCAAATGCAAAGCACCGGGTAAGAAAAAAAAAAAAAAGATAAATTCTCCTCTGGGGAGAAAAGCGTCTCCTAAGGTTGGGACGGTAAAAGAGGTGGAGGGGGAAGCTGGAGGTGGAAAGTTCTAACAAGAAGTTTCTTGCCCCAGCAGCCGTTTCGGCTGGGGAATTCTCAGGTAATGTTTACGGACTGACAGAGGAGTTCAGGCAGGGGAAAAAAAAAAAAAAAAGGCACCAACCACACGCGCTCACCCTGCCTCGGTCCCGCGGTTTCAAAGTGCAAGATTAAACAAAAACAAAACAAAACAAAACAAAACAAAAAAAGCTGTTTCCAAATTGTAGCGCCCCACCCCCCACCCCGTCTCCAGGAAAAAAAAAAAAAA
>NW_016808946.1:3213296-3240186 GCF_001698545.2 Rhinopithecus bieti
AAAAAAAAAAAAAAGTGGGGGGGGGAAAAGTGCTTGGAGCTCCCAATTCAGCCCGCGAAAGTCTCCCGACTCATTGCTATTCTTGGGCTCAGGAAATTGCTTAAACGCGATCTGATTGCCAGCAACGTGCAGGAGAAGTGGGGGGTCCGGGTGTCAGTTTCTTTACGTGCAGGGCTCGCCCTCGCGCGCGCTCGCTCGCTCCGGCTCCCTCCCTCCCCTCTCTGTTCCAGCAGAGGCTGGGAGTTGCCGCTCGATCCAGCTCCCCTTCTCTCCCTTTTTAGCATTTATTGCCTTCTTTTTGTCCTTTCCAACTTGGAGAGGGTCCGGGTGTGGAGCGCGCGTGGATCGGACGCCTTGGTCTGCGCGGCCCTATTCATTCGCTCCCCGGGCAGCTGCGTCTCGGAGAGAGAGGGCGGCCCCTTTTTCCCCCATTTTTTTAATACCCCATTAAGTCTGATTGACAGTTAAAGTTGTTGGGAGGCTTCACTACCGTTCCTCTGAGTGGCTGCTGCGGCCTCCCCTCCCCCTGCGCCGTCGCGGGGAGCGCGCATAAGGCGCGCACTCGGGCTCGCCGGGACTCGCGCTCTCCCGGGACTGGCTCCCCTCTCTGCAAGCCGGGACTTGCCGCCGGTGTCCCTGAGGGCTCGCAGCTGTAACTCGAACACGCTGGAACCGACTCCGGCGAGCCGGCTGCCTTCTCGAGACATTCCTCCTTGCCCGGGCCGCCCGCGGGCCAGGTGACCACCTCTGCGTGTGGAGCAGGCCCGGGGTAGCTTGCTCATGCCTTGATCCAACCAGGTCACCCAGGGTTTTATTTGAGGTCATTTGGTCGTCCCCGGCCTCCAGGTAGGATCGGGAAGCCCGGACCTCTTCTGTCTTCACTTAGAGTAGACTTTTAAAAGCCTGACCCAAGTCCCTCACGATGCTTGGGGGAAGCCGCTGGGGAGCAGGGCTTTGCGTTGAGGGGAGGGGGTAGTCAGGGTAAAGGAACCTGTGCTCCGGGTTCCAATAAAATCCCCGTAAGATTAGCTGGGAGCATATTTATTGCTCATCTGAGCTAGAATTACCTTGACTGACAGCAATTTCCTTAATAACAAAAGCCTGTAAACAAAACGTCCTATTCCTGCGCCCCTGTGCTGTGCAGCCAGCTTCTCCTGTGGATCTCCCTGGACTGCCCTGGCGGGGCACCCACTTTCTAACCTCCTGCCCTTCCCGACCGGAATGTCTCCCCTGCTGGAGGGTGGGACCGAGCTATTTAGAGTCGTCTGTTGCAGGAAGTCTGGGAGGTGAGTCACTAAAAAGCAGCCCCAGTTCAAAGTGCTGATGGGACTTGCCTCCCGCCCCCCTGCACGTTCCCGAGGCCGGAGGAGCGAGAGCGAAGCAGGGAACTGCCCCGTAATCTGGGGCAGCCGTTTCCAGCCCGCGACTTGTTCAGACGGCGATTCCTGGGCCTCACCCCCAGAGATTCTGATTCAGCAGGGCTGGGTGCGCTGGGATCGGTACTTTTAATGCTCCGCCTGGGTGAGGAAGTCACTTCGAAAAACGCTGATCTGCGGGGAGAGGAGGCTGGGATTGCCTCGTCACCTGCAAAGACCTAGTTCTGGGGAGAGGTTCTGCAGGTGAGGATCTTCCTTCTGGGTGAAAAGCCACTGGGAGAGCAAAAGGCAGGAGAGGCTTAGGATCAGCAACTGTCTTGTACTGAGGGCCTGTATTCTGACGCTTAGTCCTTCCCCTGACCTTGCAATGGGGGACTGTTACCCCATCATCCAGGTTACCCAGCCAGGAAGTGCAGGAGGGGGGAATCCCAATCCAGATCTCTTCCCACTCTGACCTGATGGGAGGAAAGAAGTGGAGGATGGGGTTCAGCTAAGGGTTGCAGGGCAGAGATCCCCCAACGCCTCCAAGAGCCTGACCGAAGGGCGGACCAAGGTCTCCATCAGACCCCAGGGCAGGACTCCATTGTGGTGACGGCCTCCTCCCATCTTCGAGGTCTGTAAAAATGGGAAAGAGATTCCAGCCTGGAAGTGACAGGCCTTTCCTACCCAGCAGCGGCTGGTGTCCGCCAGGCCTGCGAAGAAGCCTGGAAAGGTCTGAAGACAGAAACCAGGCTGCAAAAGCGGGCTTTGCTCATCTGTTGTCCTCGGAGCCGCCTAGTGGCCCAGATAGGATACTGCGCCTCCGAGCTGCCCGGCCTCCAACCCCCACCCCCCGGCGTTCCTAACGAGCTATGCTTTTCTTCCAGGCATTTCTCTCATGTAAGGTTAACATCCCAACTGTAAAAGGGCTTGTGAAGATCATAGTCCTCCTTCCCCACCCCCGACACACTTTTGTGACTGGGGAAACTAAAGCCAAAAGATATGAAGCAACTCATATACAGAGATGCATTTTCACCCCAACTAGCCCACCCTGGTCAGATGCCAGAGGGGCTGGGTAACCGTTATGTCCCTCTTACATCTCTCTGGTTGTGTGCCTGGGATGAAGGGCAGACAATGGGTGGGAAGGAGGTCGGGAACCCAAATTGACCTTTAGTGCCTCAGGGCCTTTACACAGTTTCTGATTTAATTTCCTTAACAACCCAGGGAGGCACGTGCCCATTTATTGCAGGAGGAAGTGGGTTCAGTAAATCTAAGTAACTTGTGTAAGGCGATGCACCCTGCTTCCCAAAAGGTTTGGGATGAAATCAGAGGAAAAAAGAACATGTCAGGCATTCCCCAAAGGAACTGACAGTTCCAGAAGCTGGCCTGAGGTGGACGGTGGCCTTTTTTTCTACTTGGTCCATCTTTCAGGATGTGGTTTTTGTGGGCCTGGCAGGTCTGCAAGCCACAGGTTTCTCCCAGCATCAGCTGCGCAGAGATGAGCTGTCATCTGCTCTGTTGCCCTCCCCCGAGGTCCCTGGGAAGATGAGGCCAAGGAGACCTTGTGTGGGGGGGTGATGTGTGTGTGCACAGTTCAGCAGGCCAGGCCTGAGGGTCGCTGTGGCCTGGCTTTAGTGAAAACAGCAGGGACCCATCCTCTCTGGCTTTTCCTCCCTCCCCCAGCCTTTATCCTTTGCTCTTGGTACCCCCTCCTGGAATTTAACTCAGGGCAGAGTTTGAAATTTCACATCCCAGGTCTGTCCCTGAAAATGTGAAAGGAGCCTTTCTGGGCTGAAGGGAAGAGGTGAGCTGCACTCGGGGACCTAACTTTTCCATGGCTCAGCCCCCTCCCCACCCCCCGCCCGGTGCAGCAAGGATCCACACTCACCCTGCGGTTCCTGGACCAGGAGCTTGTTAGAAATGCAGAGTCCAGGCTGGGTGCAGTGGCTCATGCCTGTAATCCCAGCACTTTGGGAGGCCAAGGTGGGTGGATCACCTGAGGCCAGGAGTTTGAGACCAGCCTGGGCAACATGGCGAAACCTCGTTTCTACAAAAAATACAAAAAAATTAGCATGATACAGTGGGGTGCACCTGTAATCCCAGCTACTTGGGAGGCTGAGGCAAGAGAATCGCTTGAACCTGGGAGGTGGAGGTTGCAGTGAGCTGAGATCGCGCCACTGTACTCCAGCCTGGGCCACAGAGCAAGACTCTGTCTCAAAAAAACCAAAAGAAGTACAGAATCCCAGACCCTGCCCTGGCTCTCCTGAATCAGGCTCTGCATTTTACTGAACGAGATCCCCAGGTGCTCCTTTGCTCACTGAGGTTTGAAAAGCACTGAGGCTGGGTCCTGCAGGCAGGAGGAGGACTTTGGGTTTCATCTGCAGTGCGATGGGGGCCTTTGGAGGGGAGCTGTGGAGCAAAGGGCAGATGTGATGGAATCTGTCTTCGGAGTCTGCTTGGGCTGCTGAATCCGGGATAGCTCTGGGAACTGCGTAGATGTTGGGAGAACAGTGAGGAGGCCATTGGTACTCAGGCCAGGGATGGCCACGGGCCACCAGCTCATGATGGGTGAACAGTGACACCTGGAGCTCTGCTGCCATGAGTGCCCAGCTCAGGGACTTTGGGATGGGGATGGGGGGCCCCTTCCTTCCTCTCTCCTCCCTTCCCTTCCCCTCCCAAGAGACTGCATTCAAGGGAGCCAAATCCCAGCAGGTCTGTGCTCACTGCTGAGCTACTCTGCCTCCCTCCTCACCCTTCCTCCAGCTCTTGAGCAGGATTTTAATACCGACAGCTTGGTGTGATTGACACACACAAATGCATGTGCACATACAGACACACGTGGACTCACACACGTACATGGCTTTGCGGGACAACTGGCTACTTTCCCCTGAGCAGAACAAGCTGGCAGTGTTCAGCCAGGGAGATTTGGAAAACCTCCTGGTCTAGTGAAAAAAAGTGTTCCATGAAGTTTAACATCAGCCGCCCTGGAGGGTCTCTTCATGGAGACAGGCTCCTGGGAAAACATGAGTCGTATGTGATGGCCGTCTGGGCACCTTGCCTGGCCAGAGGCAACAGAGAGGAGAAAACAGGTATCAGGTGAGTGGAAAATCCCTGGAGGGAGAGGACCCATGGGGACCATGGTCCAGGAAAGCAAATCTGCAAAGGCCAGAGACGGTTTAAAACCCTCATAAAACACATCCCTTCCTAATCCAGAACATTGGCCAAGAGGGCCCCTTTCCTCCTCGGCGAGGCCTGGTGGGTAAAACTGGACACATAAAAGCAGGTTACATGGCTCCCCTCGGTCCGTGAAATGCCTCCCCCGTGCCCCGCTACAGGTGAGTATTTTCTGTGGAATTGATCTGTCTGTCCTGGGCACGGGTTTAGGGTTTTTTTTCATTATTGTTTGGAATCCCAGGCCGCGGCAGCAGGGAAGTAGGTTCTTTTGGCTCCATGGGAGCGGGTGCTGGGGCAGCCATGTTGATTCTGGCTGCCAGGGTCGGGTGAAAACGCAGGCGGGAGCCAAGGCTGGAACATGGCAGGAACACGGAGGAGTGGGAGGGATGTGCTTAGCAAGGGAACAGGCCCCAGGGTGTCACTGTGTCACCTGAGAAAGCTTGGGCAGAGGCCAGACGGTACCCAGGGGTCCTCACCTGTGTCCTGCCTCTGGGCTGGTCATGGAATTCTAAACCAGGGCGTGGAGTATGGGTTTGAGGTTAGCGTGGCTGGGGTCAGATCCAAGCTCTGCCGCTTACTATCTGTATAAACTCGGGCAGATGATGTGCCTCTCTGAGCCTCAGTTTCCTCATTCCTAAAGTGGGAATGTTGTCACTACTGAGATGACATCTCTGCAGGGCCTGAGATGGTGCCTGGCAGGGAGATGCTAGTGGGCGTTTGTGTCCTCTCGGCTTCATGTCCTCAAGGGACACACTCTCTGAGGTGGGGGCGGGGCTGGGGCTGAGCGGGGGAGCCTGGGAGGCGGGGACAGAGCTGGGGCCATGGGAATGCTAAATCCTTACCCTAAGCCAGGAGTCAGCGGACGTTTTCCATAAAGGGCTTTGTGGGCCACATGGATCTCTGTCGAAACAACTCATCTCTGCTGTTCTAGCGTCAAAGAAGTGACCAGCTAGAAATGAGTGACTGTGAGCGTGTTCCAGTAAAACCTTATTTATGAAAACAAGCATTTGAATTTCAGGCAACTTTCACACATCATGAAATATCATTCTTGTTTTGATTATTTTCCAACCGTTTAAAACTGAAAACCACTCAGACTTGCAAACTGTACAAAAAAAAGCAGTGATCCAGATTTGGTCTGTGGACTGTTTTCAGTTTGTCAACGTCTCCCCTCTACCACTAGCAAGCTAGCAAACTTCAGTCTCTCAAGTCCTAAGAAATAGATGAGAAGCCTCAGGAAGGCAGAATCTACTTTCCAGGCTGGGCATGGTGGCTCATGCCTGTAATCCCAGCACTTTGCGAGGCTGAGGCAGGAGGATCACTTGAGTCCAGTAGCTTAAGACCAGCAACATAGTGAGTTCGACGAGAACACAGTGAAACCCCATCTCTACAAAAAATAGAAAAATTAGCCAGGTGCAGCAGTGCATGCCTATAGCCCCAGCTACTCAGGAGGCTGAGGCAGGAGGATTGCTTGAATCCAGGAGGTGGAGGCTGCAGTGAGCTGTGATTGTACCACTGCACTCTAGCTTGGATGACAGAATGAGACCTTGTCTCAAAAAAACAAAATAAAACAAAACCCCCAAAAAACTACTTTTCTATCTAGACTCTTTCTGGAATTATATTCACAAAGACCCAAGTTTTTTGTTTTCTTTTTTTTAATAAATTGTTATTGTCACCCAGGCTGGAATGCAGTGGCGCAGTCATGGCTCACTGCAGCCTCCACTTCTGGGTCTCAATTGATCCTCCTGCTTCAGACTCCTGAGTAGCTGAGACTATAGGCACGCACCACCACAGCTGGCTAATTTTTGTATTTTTTGTTTTTTTGTAGTTATGGGACCTCACCATGTTGCCCATGCTGCCTCGAACTCCTGGGCTCAAGCAATCCACCCATCTTGGCCTCCCAAAGTGCTGGAACTACAGGCATGAGCCACCATGCCTGGCCTAACCCAGGTTTTAATATCCACTGTAAGAAGAAGTTGTTAAAGAGGTCATGCAGGGGACTGATTTCATTGAGAGGTTAAAACAGAACAAAAGCCTGTGACTCTAGTGATGGATTTGTCATCACAAGGGGCTACCATTTATTGAGAGCTTCCCACACCCTGGTACTTCTTTCGCTCCTTAAAGGTAATGTCTCATGTGGTCCTAACTGCACTGATGAGTACAGAGATCTGCAGAGGTTCAATAACTTGCCCAAGGCCACCACTTGTAACTGCCCCTGACAATGGGCCTCTCCCAGGATTTATGATGTCTCTGCCTTTTTTTTTTTTTTGAGACAGAGTCTTGCTCTGTTGCCCAGGCTGGAGTGCAGTGGCACAATCTTGGCTCACTGCAACCTCTGCCTCCCGGGTTTACGCCATTCTTCTGCCTCAGCCTCCCGAGTAGCTGGGACTACAGGCGCCTGCCCCCACACCCGGCTAATTTTTTGTATTTTTAGTAGAGATGGGGTTTCACCGTGTTAGCCAGGATGGTCTCGATCTCCTGATCTTGTGATTTGCCCACCTCGGCCTCCCAAAGTGCCGGGATTACAGGCGTGAGCCACTGCGCCCGGCCATCTCTGCCATTTTTTAGGAGGGCTCTCTAAGATGACAAGCATAGCCCAGTCCCTGCCTTCAAGTGGGGAGGCAGACAGGAGGCTCCCTGACTTTGCGTGAATATCCTAGGTCCTCAGCCACCTGTGTCCAGGTTAGGGTTAGGGTTAGAGTTAGGGCTAGAGCAAGGTTGCCTGTTACCCAGCTTGTCTCTCTCCGTCGGCAGAGTGCTGGAGCACAGATGGAACAGGCAGATCCTCTGGATATTATGAGCCTGCAGCCTCAGTCAGGTGCTAGTTGGATTTTTGCTGGGCAGAAGGAAAAGAGGGACAACAAAACCCCAAAAACATGCACAATGGGCTGGAAGTGGTGGCTCACGCCTGCAATCCTAGCACTTTGAGAGGCTAAGGTGGGTGGATCACTTGAGGTCAGGAGTTTAAGACCAGCCTGGCCAATATGGCGGAACCCCGTCTCTACAAAAAATTACCAAAATTGGCCAGGCGTGGTGGCGTGCGC
The DNA here is from genome assembly GCF_001698545.2 of Rhinopithecus bieti. Lineage (NCBI taxonomy): Eukaryota > Metazoa > Chordata > Mammalia > Primates > Cercopithecidae > Rhinopithecus > Rhinopithecus bieti. Next base: position 3,220,867 of record NW_016808946.1, read on the forward strand.
CTGTAATCCCAGGTACTCAGGGGGCTGAGGCAGGAGAATTGCTTGAATCCAGGAGGTGGTGGTTGCAGTGAGCCAAGATAGCACCACTGCACTCCAGCCTGGGCAACACAGCAAGACTTTGTCTCATAAGACAAACAAACAAACAAAAAAATTGTGCACACTGGCCAGGTATGGTGGTGGCTCACACCTGTAATCCCAGCACTTTGGGAGGCCACGACGAGCAGACTGCTTGAGTCCAGGAGTTTGAGACCAGCCTGGGCAATATGGTGAAACCCTGTCTCCACTAAAAATGCAAAAATTAGCCGGGTGTGGTGGTGAGTGCCTGTAGTCCCAGCTACTCGGGATGTTGAGGTGGGAGAATCACCTGAGCTGGGGAAGTTGAGGCTGCAGTGAGTCGTGATCTCACAACTGCACTCCATCCTGGGCAACCGGAGTGAGATTCTGTCTAAAACGAAACAAAACAAAACAAAAAAACAAAAAGCATATTGACAGTATACTACATTGTTAAAAATGTAGTCTAGGCCGGGCGCGGTGGCTCAAGCCTGTAACCCCAGCACATTTGGGAGGCCGAGACAGGCGGATCACGGAGGTCAGGAAATCGAGACCATCCTGGCTACACGGGTTTTGGGGAAACCCCGTCTCTACTAAAAAATATACAAAAATCTATGCTGGGCGAGGTGGCGGGGCGCCTGTAAGTCCCAGCTACTCGGGAGGCTGAGGCATGAGAATGGCGTGAACCCGGGAGGCGGAGCTTGCCAGTGAGCTGAGATCCGGCCACTGCGCTCCACCTGGGCGACGAGGCGAGATCTGTCTCCAAAAAAAAAAAAAAAAAAAAAATGTAGTCTAGGAAGCAAGGTATAATTGGGAATTGGGAATTGTAATTATTATTATTTTCAGCTGCCTGGGAATAGAAGTCAATTTTCCCTGTTGATAGCAGTGAAATTCTTACAGCGTTAGGGTACAAAATTGAATCACCAGTATGACCCTGTTTTTGTAAAGAAAAGACCCATAGTGTGTGTCCATATTTCTTTAGTTACTGTTTGGTTGGGATTTACTGTGTGTCAGGTTGTACACTAAATGCTTTACATTCATTTAATCAAAAGGACTCCCTGGAGGTAGGATCTATAGTCCTCTTTTACATCACTGGAAATGGAGGTAAAGCAACTTGGCCAAGTTCACGGAGCCAGTGAGTGGCAGATAGGGGATTAGAATTCAGCTCGGTTTTACATCAAAGCCCATCCTCTCTGCTTCTGTCTCTGCTCCCTGCTCTGAAGCTGTCTCTCTGTGAGCACACACATGCCTGCACACAGAAAAAAGACAGGAAGGAAACAGAATGTTGACAGTGACTGTCTGTGGGTGATGGCAGTACACGTGATTTTATCTTCTTTTAATGCCTTTTTAACATATTCTCTATATTTTATAATGAGTTTCTATTAAGGAAAATCCACTGTATGATCTTTCTGTAAAAACATGCTTGCTTTACAGTCCAGGGGTGAGATCATAGAGCCCCTGACCATGGGCCTCTGAAACACTCTCCTAAAAAATAAGAGAGAGGGGAGCCAGGACCTTGGCTTCTTGGAACTGCCTAATCCATCCTATAATACCTTGCTTTGTAGGAAAGTTCTGTGCATAAATCCCATAAAATCCCATAATGTGGCGCTGACACTGAGCCTCCCCAGAACAAAATCCGCTAATGATCACTGCTTGCCAGGAGCCTGCAGAAAGCGATCAGACATGTTGCAACCCCCCGTGCCTGCCTGCTGCCTAAGCCCTTTCTAATAATGACTCTTTTCATGAGTTCATAAAAACACCTTGTTCAGATCATGTTGGGTCTTTATTTCTTTCTTTCTTTTTTTTTTTTTTTCGAGACAGAGTCTCGCTCTGTCGCCCAGGCTGGAGTGCAGTTGCGCGATCTCGGCTCACTGCAAGCTCCGCCTCCCGGGTTCAAGCCATTCTCCTGCCTCAGCCTCCAGAGTAGCTGGGACTACAGGCGCCTGCCACCATGCCCGGCTAATTTTTTTTATATTGTTAGTAGAAACGGGATTTCACCGTGTTAGCCAGGATGGTCTTGATCTCCTGACCTCATGATCCACCTGCCTCAGCTCCCAGAGTGCTGGGATTACAGGCGTGAGCCACCACGCCCTGCCTATTTCATCTTAGTCAAACACTGAGTATCTGTGGGGTCAGAAGAGGTTGAGGGCTGCCCTTCGGTTTTGGGACCCAGAGGAAAAAAAAAAACAGGTTTGTAAAACCAGGAATGAAAACCTCCCTCTTCACCCTGTTGCCTACCCTGTTCCTCACTCCGGGACAGGACCTTTCTTTCTTTTCTTTTTTTTTTTTTTTAGACGGAGTCTCACTCTGTCGCCCAGGCTGGAGTGCGGTGGCCGGATCTCAGCTCACTGCAAGCTCTGCCTCCCGGGTTTATGCCATTCTCCTGCCTCAGCCTCCCGAGTAGCTGGTACTACAGGCGCCCACCACCTCACCCGGCTAGTTTTTTTTTTTTTGTATTTTTTTAGTAGAGACGGGGTTTCACCGTGTTAGCCAGGATGGTCTCGATCTCCTGACCTCGTGATCCACCTGCCTCGGCCTCCCGAAGTGCTGGGATTACAGGCTTGAGCCACCGTGCCCGGCGACAGTACCTTTCTAAGGTGGCTTTAGGGGATGAGAGTGGCATCACTTGCAAAAAGTGGATTAGAGTGAGTGTGAATATTGGCTGCCCCACCTGGCAATGATACCTGGAAGTGGATGTTACCCTTAACAAAACCTGAAATGACTGAGCCACAGAGCGAAGTGCTCTGTGCCTCAGTTTCATCAGGTTTAAAATGAAGGTTGTATTCATGACCTTACAGGGTTGTTGTAAGACCATGGAGGCTGCCTGACATTTGATAGCTGTTCCACGATCATCCTTTCTCCCTTGCCTCTCTGCCATATTGCCCCTGGGCAGTTACCCACTGTCGAATTTTCACAGCTCAGTGCTGAAAAGTTTTAAACTGTAAGTCTGAAGGGACAGAAAAGTTGCAAAAATAGAACCAAACATTCCTGTATCTCCTTCACTCATATGTTAACATTTTGCATTTGCTTTATTTATCCATCCATCCATCCATCCATCCACCCACCCACCCCATCCCCTACAACCTTTTACACAGCAGACATGATTTCCTGAGTCCCACATTTTGTCTATTTCTTAAAACAAGAACTGCCTATGACACACCACAGTACTTTTTATCAAAATCAGGAAATGGACATGCTACATTACTATTATGTAATCTTCCACTGACCTTACTCAGATTTCAACATTGTGTCAGTAACATCCTTTATGACGTAAGAAAAAGTGTTTCAAATGGCACTTGGTTCTCATGCCGTTTCTTGATTCTTTCAGTCTGGCCTGGAATTTTCTTTGTCTTTTGTGACCTTTTGTTTTGAAAAGCACTCAGTAGGGCCTGAATGATGTCCCCTAAATTCACAGGTTGAAACTCTAACCTCAGAATGTACTGAGAATGCGGCTGCTTTTGAAGATAGGGCCTTCAAAGCAGTGGTTACGTTCAAATGGTCTATTCTGGTGAGTCCTAATCCGACCTGACTGATGTCCTTACGTGAAGAGGAGATTTTGGACACACAGAGACACCAGGGAGGTGCGTGCTCAGACAAAAGACCAGGTGAGGACACAGCAGGTGACCATCTGCAAGCCAGCCAGAGAGACCTCAGGGGAAGTCAAACCTGCCAGTACCTTGCTTTAGGACTTCCAGACTCCAGAACTGTGAGAAAATGAATTTCTGTTGTCGAATCCCCCCAGACTGTGGCATATGGGGCCCTGGCAAAGTGATACACAGGTCACCATTCTGCAGACTGTCCCTCAACTTGGCCCCAACTCATTCTATTGGGTAGCAGGTTGGTTTTCCATGTTACCCAATATATACTCCTGGATGCTTCCTCCAACTAAAGTAATCTGCTATCCCTGTGTGCCAGCCTGTGCTAAGGGCTTTACATGCATGACCCTCCCGACAACCCATCCAGGTGGATACTGTGAAAGGAATATATCTTGGACCCCCAAAATCACTAAAGCTAAAGGGAAAAGTCAAGCTGGGAACTGCTTAGAGCAAACCTGTCTCCCATTCTGTTCAGAGTCACTCTTCTCTGCTCACTGAGATAAATGCATAGCTGATTGCTTCCTTTGGAGAGGCTAATCAGAAACTCAAAAGAATACAACCCCCGGGCGAGGTGGCTCGCGTCTGTAATCCCAGCACTTTTGGAGGTTGAAGCAGATGGATCACAAGGTCAGGAGTTCGAGACCAGCCTGGCCAATGTGGTGAAACCCCATCTCTACTAAAAATACAAAAATTAGCCAGGCGTGGTGGCGGGTGCCTGTAGTCCCACCTACTCAGGAGGCTGAGGTGGGAGAATTGCTTGACCTGGGAGGCAGAGGTTGCAGTGAGCTGAGATCACACCACTGCACTCTAGCCTGGGCGACAGAGCAAGACTGTCTCAAAACAAAAACAAAAACAAAAAACCCTCTAACCTCCAAGTCTTCAACAAGATTGATTTGTATAATAACTCTGTCTCCTACATGGTATGGCCAGTCTCGGGTCAGTTAAACTCTTTCTTTACTGCAATGCCGTTGTCTCAGTGGATTGGTTTTGTCTGTGCAACAGGCAGGAAGAACCCATTGGGTGGTTACCGAACAACCCAATGTATGTGGCAGGTACAAACTCACTTTTCCAGATCAAGAAACTGAAGATAGAAAGGTGAAATACCCTGTCCAAGTCTTGTGTCTGATTGGGAACCTCTTGAGGAGGAGGAGCCAGATCAGCTTTGTGGACACGTGACCTGGGCTGTTCCACAGGCCCCCACACTGAGGAGGGCCCCACGCTCGTTTCAGTGGTCTGCTGTGGAAATCCTTAATTTTTTTTTGAGACAGAGTCTCACTTTGTTGCCCAGGCTGGAGTGCAGTGGTGCAATCTCAGCTCACTGCAACCTCTGCCTCCCGGGTTCAAGTGATTCTCCTGCCTCAGCCTCCTGAGTAGCTGGGATTACAGATGTCCACCACCATGCCCAACTAATTTTTGTATTTTTAGTAGAGACGAGGTTTCAACATGTTGGTCAGGCTGGTCTTGAACTCCTGACCTTGTGATCCACCCACCTCTGCCTCCCAAAGTGCTGGGATCACAGGCGTGAGCCACCGCGCCCAGCCTGTGGAAATCCTTAATTTGTGAATGAGGTGCCTGTATTTCACTTTGCACCTGCAAATGATGTAGCTGTCCTGCATCTGGCCCCTTTCCCAGACCGTGACCTATTAGGGCTGTGTACCCAATGAAGATGGCTGTCAGAATGCCAGAAACACTTTATGGCATGCGTTTATTTACTTGTCGCTCTCCCCTCACTTCCACCCCTTCCAGCCTGGGGACTGCTTGGGGGCAGCACAGAGGAGATGTGCAGGAAATATTTGTTGAATGAATTTTCTCATGAATGAATGGACTGTTGATTCAACCAAGACAAAGGAAGGCCAGGTGCACACTGGTGGAGGTTTTCCCTCAGGCTGGCCTGGGGGCAAAGCAGACACTTGCCTTGTTCTGCCTGTCTCCTGCTCCCAAATTTACCGTCTCAAATTAGCTTCTGGTTGGTGGCCTTGGCAGGCTGGGGAGGAGGGCGAGGGGAAGGCACTGGGAGGCAAAAAGGCTTCTGTTAAGAATAGGGGCAGGTGTGGAGCAGGGAAGCTCTGCTGCTTTGCATAAAACCAGGAGCTGGTCCTCTGCTCTCCTAAACCTCAAGCACTCCTCAAAGACAGCCTGGCTCCAGGAATCCTGGGGCAGCTTCCATGCTGGACTCCCCATTGACCCATCTGAGCTGCCCCTTTGTCTCCTTTCAGAAGGGTGCAGAGGCCCCCAGAGAGCTTCTTGGTGATAGGGGCTGGACAGTCAGCCAGACCCTCCTCCATTCTATTTACCCGTCAATAGAAGGTGGTGGCAGTCGAATGCCACCTCCTCCCAGAGTCCTTCCAGGTTTCCCCAAGGCTGTGTTTTCATTATACTTGGCCTGTTCACCACCCTGAACTTCTAATGAATTCAAAATAATGTTTTTGGGCAACCTTCACAAGAATTGACTCCCAAGATGGTGAGGACACAGGTAATCAATGTGGCTACATTCAATTCTGGCAAAAAGATCCAGTGAGCAGGGACGATTGTGATCCCCCCAACCCCTGCATATCTGCAAGACTCGCTCCCCCACCTTCCACAGGTCTCAGCTCAGTGTCACTGAGGACTTCATTAACACTGTAATGATGGCAGTGGCAGGCCATCTGGAGTGACTACTGCCATCACGCTAGCTGTAGCAGGAAGGCGAGGCTGGGGCTGCATGCTCCATGGAGCCGGTGGGAGCTGGGGACAAGCAGGAGTCCCACCCCTCTGTGTTGGGGCAGGAGCTCCCCAGGTGCTGCTGCAGCCATCCAAACCAAAGCTGGGGACCCAGGCATCCCTGTGCTCTCGGGGCCCAAGAGCAGGCAGGACCCCTGCCCCCTGGGGACAGCTGCAGCCACCCAAACCTTGGCTGCAGAAGCAGGCCTCATGCTCCTCAGAGCAGGCAGGAGCCCCATACCCCGTGGCGCAGCTGCAGCTGCCCAAACTGCGGCTGCAGACCCAGGCATCCCTGCACTCTTGGGGGCTCAAGAAGGTCCCCCACCCTCGCTGCCTGCTCTTGCTGCCGGGCTTCTCCCTGCTGTTGGTGCCAGCTCTGATCTCGGAGCAAAGTTGAGGCTGAGTCTGGGTGCTGTTGCAGCCTAGCTGGATGTTCGCACACTCAGGGCAGTGCTGACATGCTAGTCCTTTGCTGCCTTGGCTCCCTCTGGACCTTGGGGACTGACAAGCTTAGGAGGGAAGCCGAGGGGGGTCTAAGGGCAGCAGGCATCCCTTGGCACCTACAGCCTAGGTGCCAAAAACAGCAGCAGGAGGCAGACAGTTTCCTTAGCGGAAGGGGGTGGTGAGTCCCCACTGAGGCCTTACCTTCAGGCTAGGGAGAGTCTGAAAGCTGGGGGCTGAGCTGCCAGTTCTGCAGAGTGGGAACTTGTGGTGCCTTTTCCAGGCCTGCCCATGGCTGCCCATGGACCATTCAGCATGCAATTCTTCCCCTCTCAGGCCCATACAAGCCTCAAGATCAGCCAGAGCTGAGAAGATGTCAGGACGACCAGTTGCAGAGTAGCTACCCACTCCAGGGCCTCCTCTCTGTTGAGAGCTACAGAGACAATGGGATGACCTGCCTGCAGAGAGGAGCCACCCACTATATGGTCTCTCTGCTGAGAGCTGCACAGATAACTGGATGACCAGCTGCAGAGAGGAGCTACCCTCTCCGCTAGGAGCTGAATACTTGTGGAGATACCCTGGCAGAAGAAAGGAGCTGCCCCCTTTCCTCTGAGCTGTTCTATTGCTCAATAAAGCTCCTCTTCGTCTTGCACTTCCACTTGTCTGCGTACCTCATTCTTCCTGGTTGCAGGACAAGAACTCAGGACCCAGTGAATGGTGAGGCTAAAAGAGCTGTAACACAAACAGGGCTGAGACATGCCTCTTGCTCGCCATGCTATGGGTGAAGAGAAGGAGAGAAGAGCCGCAGCCCTTCAGGGAGCCCAGACCTGAGAGCTCTCTGAGCCAGGGCTGTGACTTCCTCTGTTGGGCCCCAGGGCTGTGACTCCCTCTGTTGGGCCCTGCAGTTCCTGGTGTCTCCAAGCTTCTGAGTGGCACTGTGTTCCCTGGTGCCAGCTGTGGAAGCTACTTGCAGTGCGCCTGGTCTGGCTGCAGCCTTGCAGAGAGTCAGCGACTTTGCCTGCACCTGGAGCTGCTCATCCTGCTGCAGCAGCTGGCATATCTGTCTGTCCTCAGTGGCCGGGCCCCATACTTACTCACGCACCTCTTGCCATTCCTTGTCTGATTTGCCCTTGGCAGGTGTGGGACCCAGGCCAGTAGCGTGAGCTGAGCTCAACCTGCCAGACCAAGAAGATGAAATAAGCCCAGTGGGCCTGAGCAAAACTTGGGCAAAGGTGCCCCCAGTCACAGAGGTTTCCGGCCAGAAAAATGACAACCTAAAGATCCCATAACAGTAATACTCCCCCATTCTGCACCCCCTATCTCCTCCTTTACCTTTTCTCTGGAGCCCTTCTCTTGGACTTGCTCTATTTAAGTTGTTGTCTGTTTATTATCCAGCTCCCCCCATTGGAAGTCAGCTCCCCAAGCACAGGAATTTGTCCCAGAACCCAGAACAGGGCCCAGCCTATAGTCCGTGTTTAATAAATATTTGTTGAGTGAATCCATTCTCATTATATAGGTAAGAAAACTAAGGCTTGGGAAGGCCCAAGTCTCTGGGCCAAAGTCATGGTGAGAGGCATTGAGTCTTTGACTAAAAACCCCCGGGGACCTCAAAAGGTTCAGCATGATGTTTCCACGTGACCCAGCCATTCCACTCCTACGTATAAACCCAAGGGAGATTAAAATATATGACCACACAAAAACTTGTACGTGGGCTGGGTGCGGTGGCTCACGCCTCTAATTCCAGCACTTTGGGAGGCCGAGGTGGGTGGATCATCTGAGGTCAGGAGTTCGAGACCAGCCTGGCCAATATGGCAAAACCCCATCTTTATATTTTATAAAAACATAAAAATTAGCTGGGCGTAATTTACACTTGTCTGTAATTCCAGCTACTAGGGAGGTTGAGGCAGGAGAATCACTTAAACTCAGGAGGCGGAGGTTTCAGTGAGCTGAGATCATGCCATTGCACTCCAGCCTGGGCGACAAGAGCGAAATTCCATCTCAGAAAACAAACAAACGAAACCTTGCATATGGATGCTGCTTTAATGGCCATATTCTTCATGACCAACAAACAGAAACAACACAAGTGTCCAGAGATTAATGAATGGATGAATAGAATGTGGCAGATCCATACAGTGCAATATTATTTGTCAGTGAAAAGGAATGAAATGTACTGTATATGCTGTGATATGCACAAGCCTTGAAACATAAGTGAAAAAGCTAGTCACAAAGACCACACACTGTCCCATTCTGTGTCTGTGAAATGTCCAAAACAGGCAGCTCCACAGAGACAGAAATAGGTTAGTGGTTGCTAGGGCATGGGGGTGGGGAAAGGGGGAGTGACTGCTAATGGGGACAGAATTTAAGAGGGGAGATGATCAAAATGTTCTAAAATTGATTGCAGTGATGGCTGCACCACTTTATAAATATACTAAAACCCATTAAATTGTACATTTAAGTCTTTTCTTTTCCTTTTTTTTTTTGAGACAAGATCTTGTTTTATCACCTAGGCTGGAGTGCAGTGGTGCAGTCACGGCTCACTGCAGCCTCTGCCTCCCAGGGCTTAAGCGATCTTCCCACCTCACTCTCCTGAGTAGCTGGGACCACAGACTCTCTCCACTATACCCAACTTTTTTTTTTTTTTTTTTCGGGACTGGGTCTCCCTATGGTCTTGAACTCCTGGGCTCAAGCAATCCACCTGCCTTGGCTTCCCAAAGTGCTAGTATTACAGGCATGAGCCACCGTAATGGCCTTGAATTGTACTTTTTTTTTTTTTTTTTTTGAGACGGAGTCTCGCTCTGTCACCCAAACTGGAGTGCAGTGGCCGGATCTCAGCTCACTGCAAGCTCCGCCTTTTGGGTTCCCGCCATTCTCCTGCCTCAGCCTCCCGAGTAGCTGGGACTACAGGCGCCCGCCACCTCGCCCGGCTAGTTTTTTGTATTTTTTAGTAGAGACGGGGTTTCACCGGGTTAGCCAGGATGGTCTCGATCTCCTGACCTTGTGATCCGCCCGTCTCGGCCTCCCAAAGTGCTGGGATTACAGGCTTGAGCCACCACGCCCGGCCGAATGGTACATTTTAAATAGGTGAATTGTATGGTATGTGAATTACATCTCAATAAAGCTGTTACAAACAAAGAGAAAAGCCCCACAGAGGTGAGATGTCTACACGAGTAGTTGTAGACAGTGCCCTTCTCCCTCACATCTAGCGGAGGGGGGTGGGGGACAGGCAGAAATCACTGACCACAAAAGTGGATTCACACCTGTGAGACGTCCCAGAGGAGGGGACAGAGTGTAGCCTGAGTGGCAGGTAAGTGGGGGGTTTGCCAAGGGCAGTGTTGGGGGAATTGAGGAAGTTTTACTGGAGGAAATCGTGAGGGTGAGAAAACCACCCAGGTTTCTCTGTCCCAAGAACTTGAACTTCCAGGCCATACTGTCCCTGTGTGACCAGGTGTCTCAAGGAAGTGGACTTTCTGTGCTTTCAGCTCTAATTGGGGTAGGCAGGAGCCGCCCCCACTGCCCCAAGGTGATGGATGGTACCCTGGGCACTTGTTGGATGTCTTGTGTGTTTTTTTTTACTTTTTAATTTTTGTGGGTACATAGCAGGTGTATATATTTGTGGGGTACCTGAGATATTTTAATACAGGCATACAGGCTGTAGTGATCACAACAGGTAAATGGGGATCTATAAGCTTAAGCATTTATCCTCTGTGTTATAAACAATCCAGTCACAACCTTAGTTATTTTTAAACGTAAAATTAAATTATTATTATTTTTTCTTTAGAAATGGGATCTCACTATGTTGCTCAGGCTGGTCTCAAATTCCTGAGCTCAAGCGATCTTCCCACTTCAGCCTCCCGAAGTGCTGGAATTACAGGCGTGAGCCACCACGCCAGGCCACTGAATTATGACTGAGTATAGCCACCATGCTGTGCTGTCAAGTATTAGTTCTTATTCATTCTATTTTTTGTATCCTTAAACCATCCTCACTTTCCCCCCCACCCCCTCATGCGGTTTTAAAGGCTGAGTGGCAGCCAGACCTGGTTCAAATCCTCTGTAGCAAGTTGGAAGGTGGTCCCCCAAAAGATACATATGCATCCTAGTCTCGGAATGTGTGAATGTGACCTGGGTTGGAAAGGGTCTTTGCAGGTTTGACTAAGGATCTCAAGATGAGGTCATTTTGGAATAGACAGAGGGGCTCCAAATTCAAGGACAGGTGTCATTATGAGAGAAGAGGGACGCCCAGGGAAGAGAGGGCCGATGTGAGAACAGAGGCAGAGACTGGAGTGACGAAGCTGCAAGCCGCAGAACCCTGGAGCAACCGGAAGCTGCAAGAGACCAGGAAGTGATACAGGAGCTAAAAATAAATTATTTAGGCAGATAGTAAGGGTAACAGAGTCCCCGGTAAGGTTTTCCCTTTAATAAAAGCAGCCCCATGGGCAAGGGCTTCACGTCTAAAACACCAAAAGCAATGGCAACAAAAGCCAGCATTGACAAATGGGATCTAATTAAACTAAAGAGCTTCTGCACAGCAAAAGAAACTACTGTCAGAGTGAACAGGCAACCTACAGAATGGGAGAAAATTTTTGCAGTCTACTCATCTGACAAAGGGCTAATATCCAGAATCTACAAAGAACTCAAACAAATTTACAAGAAAAAAATAAACAACCCCATCAAAAAGTGGGTGAAGGATATGAACAGACACTTCTCAAAGGAAGACATTTATGCAGCCAACAGACACATGAAAAAATGTTCATTATTACTGGCCATCAGAGAAATGCAAATCAAAACCACAATGATGTCTAGATACCATCTCACACCAGTTAGAATGGTGATCATTAAAAAGCAAGGAAACAACAGGTGCTGGAGAGGATGTGGAGAAATAGGAACACTTTTACACTGTTGGTGGGACTGTAAACTAGTTCAACCACTATGGAAAACAGTGTGGCGATTCCTCAAGGATCTAGAACTAGAAATACCATTTGACCCAGCCATACCATTACTGGGTATATACCCGAAGGATTATAAATCATGCTGCTATAAAGACACATGCACATATGTCTTTATGTGCATGTGTCTTTATGTTCATTGCAGCACTATTCACAATAGCAAAGACTTGGAACCAAACCAAATGTCCATCAATGATAGACTGGATTAAGAAAATGTGGCACATATACACCATGGAATACTATGCAGCCATAAAAAAGGATGAGTTCATGTCCTTTGTAGGGACATGGATGAAGCTGGAAACCATCATTCTCAGCAAACTATCACAAGGACAGAAAACCTAACACCGCATGTTCTCACTCACAGGTGGGAATTGAACAATGAGAGCACTTGGACACAGGAAGGGGAACATCACACACTGGGGCCTGTCATGGGGTGGAGGGAGGGGGGAATATACATTAGGGGTGGAGGGAGCAGGGAGGAATATACATTAGGAGATATACCTAATGTAAATGATGAGTTAATGGGTGCAGCACACCAACATGCCGCATGTATACATATGTAACAAACCTGCAAGTTGTGCACATGTACCCTAGAACTTAAAATACAATAATAATAATAATAATAATGCAAAATAACACAAATACAAAGAAAAAAAGCAGCCCCAAGTCATTTTTTTCTTTTTTCTTTTTTATGAGATGGAGTTTCACTCTTGTTTCCCAGGCTAGAGTGCAATGGCAGGATCTTAGCTCACTGCAACCTCTGCCTCCTGAGTTTAAGCGATTCCTCAGCCTCCCGAGTAGCTGGGATTACAGGCATGGGCCACCACGCCTGGCTAATTTTGTATTTTTAGTAGAGACAGGGTTTCTCCATGTTGGTCAGGCTGGTCTCGAACCCCCAAACTCAGGTTATCTGTCCGCCTCAGCCTCGCAAAGTACTAGGATTACAGGCAAATCATTTTTTTTTTTCCTAACAAAAAGCAGCCTGAAAAATCAAGCTGCAAACAGATAAGCAAGCTGGAAGCATGCGTAGGTAAATGCTGGCAGGAAATTACTGTGTGCCTCTGTGTACATAGGAATTTCCTATGTGCCCATAGGAAACGGCTATCTGGGGGCCAGGCACGTTCCACATGGAGGCCACATATGCAGTGAAGAAGCAGACAATGTGGTGCTGGCCAGGTGGAGATCTCATCTGTATAACAAAAGATTAGGGTGGGATGGCCAGCTTCTTCGTGCGCTATGTAAATAGCACACCTGGTCCAACCAATCTTCTGTGCCCTGTGTAAATCGGACACCGCCTCCTCAAGTTTATCTACAAAACAGACCGCATATCGCTGCAAATGGGAGGGAGCTTTTCCCTTTTGCCTATAAAACTTCCACCCTTAAACTCACTCCTTGTATGTCTGCATCCTTAAGTTCCTTGGCGTGAGGCAACGAACCTGGGGTATTACCCCCGGCAAATGATGCTGCTTCAGAAGGATTCCCCTAGAACTTCTGGAGGGACTGTAGCCCTGCCTACCCCTTCACTTTGGACTTCCAGCCTCCAGAATTGTGAGAGAATGCGTTTATGTCATTTTAAGCCACACAGTTTGTGATCATTTGCTTCTCATCAACAGGACACGGATATTCCTCCTTCTTCACTTAAACAGTGCCTCACCTGGAGCATAGTTCTTAATGCCCCTGGGCCTTGGCTTCCACATCTGTGAAATGGGGACAGCTGGAGTACCTACATGGGGGGTGTGTGAGGGCTTCTTGATAGGAGTCGGGGGTAGAGCTCTCAGAGGGATGCCTGGCACCCCTAAGTGCCCCTTGCCAGGCAGTGAGCCCCACACTGTTCTGGCCCTAACTAGTTCTGTCCTCCTGTAGGGGCACAAGGGGACATTAGAAAATCCAGCCTCAAGGTCTGGTTTGTCACAGCTAAGACAGGACCTCGGCTAATCATGGGATGTCAAGGCCGTCTTATGGGAAATGGTGCGGATGACTCCACCTCTGTGATGCCTTTTTTTTTTTTTTGACGAGTCTTATTCTGTCCCCAGGCTGGAGTGCAGTGGTGCGATCTTGGCTGACTGCAACCTCCGCCCTCCTGGGTTCAAACGATTCTCCTGCCTCAGCCTCCTGAGTAGCTGAGACGACAGGCATGTGTTACCACACCTGGCTAATTTTTGTATTTTTAGTAGAGATGGGATTTCACCATGTTGGCCAGGATAGTCTCGATCTCTTGACCTCGTGACCCGCCCACCTTGGTCTCCCAAAGTGCTGGGATTACAGGCGTGAGCCACCGCGCCCAGCCCCGTGATGTCATTTTTAACCCTGTTAGTTAAAGGCAAGGTGAATCTCACGGTGGCCAGACACAGCCCCTGGGGTGGGCTCCCTGGGTTTAGAGTCCAGTTCTACCACCCACTGGCTGTTTGCCTGTGGGCAAGTCACTTCACCTCTTTCTACCTTGCTTTCCTGGCCTGTAAAATGGGTACAGTGTCCATTACGCCACTACCCCTTCGTGTTTACTGATGTTTAGACCGGTGCTGGAAAATGCCGCATGGTCATGAAATAGATGTCAGGCTCCTGATCAAGGTCACTCCTTTGAATTTGAAACCCGACCAAGTTTCTGCCTGAGAGGAAACTGCCTCTTCACCGCTGGCCCCCACCCTGCCTCCCAAGGGAAGCTCACACCCCAGGAAAGTCCTCAGGCTGAACATTGCTCAGCTGTTTACCAGCTAGCACTTCGGGAGGCTGGGGGGAGCTAGATGAATACCTTGGCCCCTGCCCCTGCGTGCCTGGGTTTCTCCGGCAGGAAGACAAACCCAGCCTCCTGGTGTGAGTCCTCCCAGGCCTGGGATGGAAATGCTGCTTTGGCCCAAATATCAGATCATGTGGCCTGTTTTCTCAAGGGCTTCCCCCTTGAATTCTTGGAATTCTTGGCTAGCAGGGAGGGCCCCCAAGGGATCTGCTCCCAGGTCTGGGTTAGCTGGGCTGATTTACAGCGTAGGGCACTGCCTGTGGCCTATGGAATGGGATGGGGTGGGGAGAGGGCACTGAGGGCAGGGATTTCCACTGCCTGGTGAGGCCATGGGTGTTCTGGTGGGGGACTGGCCTCACCCCATCTTCCCCAGATAGCTTGGGGCTTCCTGGGGATGCCAAACACTGACAACTGTTGAGAAATGCTGGTTCTCACTCTCCTTTCTCCCTCCTGCCCCTTCCAAGGTTGTGGACATAGCAGGATGGATTTTTGCTGTGAATGACGGAAGGGTAATTATGCGGTGAGCCGGCTGTGTGCTGTGTACAGGGAGGTGGATCTGCCACCCAGAACACCTTCTTTTTCCTCTCTGGACTCTGTTTTGGAACACTGGTTCAACCCCCAACCCCCCTCAGTTGTACTTGCTGTGTCTCCAGTTTTTTTTGTTTTTTTTTTGAGACGGAGTCTCACTCTGTCGCCCGCGCTGGAGTGCAGTGGCCAGATCTCAGCTCACTGCAAGCTCCGCCTCCCGGGTTTACGCCATTCTCCTGCCTCAGCCTCCCGAGTAGCTGGGACTACAGGCGCCCGCCACCTCGCCCGGCTAGTTTTTTGTATTTTTTAGTAGAGACGGGGTTTCACCGTGTTAGCCAGGATGGTCTCGATCTCCTGACCTCGTGATCCGCCCGTCTCGGCCTCCCAAAGTGCTGGGATTACAGGCTTGAGCCACCGCGCCCGGCCTGTCTCCAGTTTTTAATTCCAGAAAGGCACAGCCTCCATAAGTTCAACTCTGTCTGTCCATCCATCCATCTGTCAGACCTGATAAAAGAAAAACTTCAGCCAAATTAAATTTAAAGGAGTTTAATTGAGCAATGAATGATTCATGAATCAGGCAGCCCCCAGAATCATGGGAGATTCACAGAGACCCCAGTGGAGCCATGTAGTGGAAGAAGATTTTTTGTTTTTTTGAGGTGAAGACTCCCTGTGACACCAGGCTGGAGTGCAGTGGTGCCATCACTGCTCACTGCAATCTCCTCCTCCTGGGTTCGAGTGATTCTCCTGCCTCAGTTTCCTGAGTTGCTGAGACTACAGGTGCATGCCACCACATCCAGCTAATTTTTGAATTTTTAGTAGAGACAAGGTTTCACCATATTGGCCAGGCTGGTCTCAAACCCCTGATCTCAAGTGATTAAAAAAACTCATCAACTAATTCTTTTTTTTTTTTTTGAGACGGGGTATCACTATGCTGCCTAGGCTGGTCTCAAACTCCTAGGCTCAAACAATCTTCCTGCCTCGGCCTCCCAAAGTGCTGGGATTACAGGTGTGAGCCACCAATCTGGCCACGTGGTAGAAGATTTACAGACAAAAAAAAGGGAAGTGATATACAAAAATCAGCAGTGAGGAACAGAAACAGGCTGGCGTTTGTCTTATTTGAACACGGTTTAAACACTTAGCAGGCTCTGAGTGGTTGAAGTTTGACCCCTGTATTTGGCCAAGACTCAGTTATTGTTACAAGCGCATACTTCTAAGTTAGGTTTTCAATCTTGTCTAACTATTAAGCTAGGTTTGAGTGAGTCCACAGGGACTTAAATATGGAAGTACGGAGTCCTTCTCAGGCCATATTTAGTTTGCTTTAACAGACCCAAGAGGTGACAGGGCAGTGTTTGGGCTCTGGGCTGAGCCCTTCTACCTCTGGCTCTATGAATGTGGGCGAATGAGTCCAGCATTCTGGGGCTTGGTATCCTCATCTGTGAAGTAGGGATCACGCCAGTACCTTCCTCTAGGGTGTTGCAGACATTGAACAAATTCTTACAGATAAGGCACTTCACAGCTGTGCCTGGGCCATTGCAGACACTTAACTAATGTTGGACTTAGTTATTTTTGTTGCTATTATTGTTGCATTGGATTATGGGAACCTGTATGAAATTAACACACAGCCTCACACACTTGCTGGAAACCTCTTTCCCTTTGGCAATGATCTTGGGAAAGTGAGGCAATCTTGTAGAGTGTGAGTTTCATCTCCATGTGCTCACCTCAGAGGGCTGTTGGTAGGACACTGCTTGGCACACAGGGAGTCCTCAGTAAATAGCAACTACGTATTAGTTGAATTACTGCCTCAAGTGCCTAGAGTTCTAGCCACAAGCAACCCCACCAGATGTGCCAAATAGCTCGTGCATCCTTACCTCATCTGGCTTTTGGAAACATCAGGATAATACCACATATCCCCATTGCTGTCCTTACAGATCTCTGAGGTCTAAAATCCCTCATCCAAGCCACACAGGGTGGAGGTCGTGAGAAGGGAAGGGTTTGGGAGATTAGACCCTAAAGCTCATTAGAATTTTCTTTCTTGCTTTCTTTCTCCTTCCTTCCTTCCTTCCTTCCTTCCTTCCTTCCTTCCTTCCTTCCTTTCTTCCTTCCTTCCTTTCTTCCTTCCTTCTTTCCCTCCTTCTTTCTTTCCTTCCTTCCTTCCTTCTTTCTTTCTTCCTTTCTTCTTTCTTTCTTTTTTTTTTTTTTTTGAGACAGGATCTCTGTCTGTCACCCAGGCTGGCATGCAGTGGTGTGGTAACAGCTCACTGCAGCCTCAACCTCCTAGGCTTAAGCAATCCTTGCACCTCAGCCTCCTGAGTAGCTGGGACTACAGGCATGTGCCCCATGCCCCACTGATTTTAAACATTTTTTTTTTTTTGGAGAAATGGGGTCTCACTCTATTGCCCAGGCTGGTCTTGAATTTCTGGGCTCAAGTGATCCTCCTTCCTTGGCCTCCCAAAGTGCTGGGATTACAGGCATGAGTCCTTGGCCTATTGAATAATATTTCATTGCATGGATGTGATGGTTAATGCTAGTTGTCAACTCGACTGGGTTAAGGAATACCTAGAAACCCGGTCGAACATTATTTTTTGGTGTCTCTATGAGGGGGTTTCCATTGATTAGCATGTGAGTTTGAGTGAACTAGGTGGGTAAGATCTGCCCTCAAGGTGGGCAGCCAACATCCAATCTGCTGGGGGTCTGGAGAGAATAAAAACAAAGAAAAGCCTAATGTGTTGATGTATCTGCTGGAGCTTGAATGTACTCTTCTTCTCTTACTCTTGGACAGCAACTCCAGGCTCTCTGGCTTTTTCACTCTAGGACTTACACCAGCAGTGCCCCATGCCCCCTGAGTTCTCAGGCATTTGGCCTTGGACGGAGAATTACACCATCAGCTTCCCTGGTTCTGAGGCCTTTGGACTTGGACTGAGCCAGGTTACCAGCATCCCAGGGTTTCCAGCTTGCAGATGACCTGTTGTGGGATTTCTCAGCCCCCATAATTGTGCAAGCCAATTCCCCTAATAAATCCCCTCTTGCTGGGCATGGTGGCTCATGCCTGTAATCCCAGCACTTTGGGAGGCCGAGGTGGGTGGATCACCTGAGGTCAGGAGTTCGAGACCAGCCTGACCAATATGGAGAAACCCCATCTCTACTAAAAATAGAAAAAAATTAGCCAGGCATGGTGGCACGTGCCTGTAATCCCAGCTACTAGGGAGGCTAAGGCAGGAGAATCGCTTGAACCCAGGAGGCAGAGGTTGCGGTGAGCTGAGATCATGCCATTGCGCTCCAGCCTGGGTGACAAGAGCAAAACTCCATCTCAAAAAAAAAAAAAAAAAACCCTCTTATAGCTCTCTCTCTATATCCTATTGGTTCGATCTTTCTGAAGAACCCTAATACAATGTATATACCACATTGTTTACCTGTTCACCGGTCGATGGACATTTGGATTGTTTCCACTTTTGGGGTATTATAAATAATATTGCTATGACCAATTATATATAGGGTTTTGTGTAGACACATGTTTTCAGTTCTCTTGTGTATATACCTAAAGTGGACTTGCCGGGTCATATGATAATTCTATGTTCAATAAATTTTGAGGAACTGCTAAACTTTCCAAAGTGGCTGCAGCATTTTACATTTTCACTAACAATGAATGCAAGTTCTAGTTTCTCCACATCCTTGTCAACACTTGTTATTATCTGTCTTTTTTATTATAGCCGTTGAGAAGTGTTCCCTTCTCTTCTGTTTTTAAGAAGAGTTTGTGAAGAATTGGAATGAATTCTTCTTTAAGTGTTTGGAATAATTTACCAGTGATGCCATCTCTTTGCATTGATCATAGTTGGCATTTGTTGGAAATAAGAGCTTGGAGCCACAAAGAAAGTGAGCACTCAAACAAAAGACTTCTCAGCAAGGCAAATTTACTTCTGCAGAAGGGTGCTGCCTGTGTCAGTCACGATCGCAAGTGCACACCGAACAAAGGAGAGAAAGGTTTTCATCCCTAACACAGCTTCTGTTTCTTTTCTGTGTCTTTTCCGCATTGGCTGGAGTTGGACCGCACAATTTAAACTAACCTGATTGGCTAAAACTTGAAATTTTCCAAATAGGGTAGATGGGGAAGAAGGGGTAGCAGTGGTAAAACTTTTCCAAATAGGGTAAACTGGAACTTTTAAATGCGTAACTTATAAAGAAAGGAGGGGAGGGAGGGATTGTCCATTAAGGCATGTTTGGGCATGTTTAGGCATGGAAAAGATGGAAAGGCTTGTTTAGAAAACAAGAATTTATCTTTTCTAGCAATGTGAAAGGACGTTAGTTGCTGAAAGAAAGAAGTTTGAAGAGG
>NW_016808946.1:3240454-3244986 GCF_001698545.2 Rhinopithecus bieti
CTACAGGCGCCCGCCACCTCGCCCGGCTAGTTTTTTGTATTTTTTTTAGTAGAGACGGGTTTCACCGTGTTAGCCAGGATGGTCTCGACCTCCTGACCTCGTGATCCGCCCGTCTCGGCCTCCCAAAGTGCTGGGATTACAGGCTGGAGCCACCGCGCCCGGGCAAGAATTTATCCTTTCTAGCAATGTGAAAGGACATTAGTCACTAAAAGGAACAAGGACGTTTGAAGAGGAACTGATTATTTCTGGCAGAGTTCATTGAGCCTCTTGGATATGCAGAACAACATTTTTCAACAGATTTAGGAAGCTTTAAGTTATTATTTCTTGGAATACTTTTATGTTCCTTTTTCTCACTTTTCTCCTTCTGGTACTCCCATTATATGTATATTGCTGCTCCTAATGGTGCCCCACTTTTCCCTGAAATGCTGTTCATTTTTCCTCATGAATTTTCTTTGTCTTTCTGATTGCATAATTTCTATTGCTATACCCTCAGGTCTGTTGATTCTTTCTCCCAGCTGAAACCTACTGTTGGGCCCCTGAAGTGAATATTTCATTTGTGTTGTTATTCCTTCCAATTCCATAGTTTAGCCCTTTAAAAAATCATGGCTGTTTCTTTACTGGTGTTTTCTATTTCATGAAACATTGTCATTATATTCCTCTGCTACTTCACTAAACATTATTTTCTTTAGTTCTTTGAACATATTTATAATAGCTGCTTTAAAGGCTTTGTTAAGCCTGACATGTGGGCCCTCTCAAAGGCAACTCCTGTCACTGATGTTTTTTTCTTTGTATGGGTTATACTTTTCTGTTTCTTTGCATGTCTCATTTTTTGTGGAAGATTAGAGATTTTAGATATTACATTGTAGCAACTTTGGATACTAATCCCTCCCCCCAGTTCTCCCTGAGCTTATTGTTTATGTTGTTTACTTATTTATTTGCTTGTTTTCTTTTTTGAGATAGAGTCTCCCTCTGTTGCCCAGGCTGGAGTGCTGTAGTGCGATCACAGCTCACTGCAGCCTTGACCTCCCCGGCTCAAGTGATCCTCCTACTTCAGCCACCCAAGTAGCTGGGACTACAGGCAGACTACTTTTTTTTTTTTTTTTTGAGACAGAGTCTCACTATGTCACCCAGGCTGGAGTGTGGTGGCACCATCTCAGCTTACTGCAAGCTCTGCCTCCCGGGTTCACGCCATTCTCCTGCGTTAGCCTCCTGAGTAGCTGGGACTACAGGCGTCCGCCAACATGCCTGGCTAATTTTTGTATTTTTAGTAGAGATGGGGTTTCACCATGTTAACCAAGATGGTCTTGGTCTCTTGACCTCCCCCGCCTCAGCCTCCCAAAGTGCTGGGATTATAGGTGTGAGCCACTGCGCCCAATGCACGTTTTTTGTTTGTTTGTTTGTTTGTTTGTTTTTGTTTTTTTATAGATGTGGGATTTCACCATGTTGCCCAGGGTGATCTTGAACTCCTGAGCTCAAGTGATTCACTGCCTTGGCCTCCCAAAGCACTGAGATTACAGGCGTGAGCCCCTGTGTTCAGACCTTTTTTATTTGTTTAATGATATGGATAAACTATTTCAGTAAAGTCTATTTCCTTTGCAGTGTGCAGCTTCTAATGTCACACCTCAGGTGGGGCAGCCTTGGCCCTGTGTACAGTCACCCTAAGAATGCAGTGTTTTCCACAGGGCTGTTTTGATTTTATCCTTCTCTGATCTCTCTGTTAAGTTCTGTGCCTCTGTTGGTCTCACACCCAACTGTTAGCCTCCACTAACTACAGGCTAATTGTTCTACTGTTTTCAAAAATGCTCTGGGGGCAGTAATTGCTCTATCTGCTTCTCCAGGCCCAGCTCCTCCAGTGTGTGATATCTTCAGGGGTATCCATAAACATGCTTAAGAAACCAAAAATTGCATTACTTGTCATGAATTTTAAAAAGATAATTACACCTAACCAGAATAGTGAATACTTATAACCCTCTAAGACAAACCTAAGTAAACTCTTACAAAGATACAATGGCGTAAAAACACAAAAATCTGCCATGCATATACCCACTGGGGTAAAGCCTCTTCTATAACTTTCATTTTCTGAAAAACAAAGCAAAACAAAACAAAACCCAAACCTAAAAACATAAACAATAGGAATAAAAAAGGGGGTCTGCCTTCCAGTTCCAAACTCCTGCAGCACTTGGAGGTCAATAACTTTCCCTTCCAGTCCCCTCGGGTGGTTTCACTTCAGAGTGCCTCCAGTAAAACACCTCCCTGTGAATGAACGGCTTTCCCTAGCACCCAGGAGGGAAGATTTTCAGCAAATTTGTTGAGCGTGTGTGTCAGGGGGAAGACACCAGTGAGTCCCCCTGGTGTAGCAGTAGAGCAACTTCTTTGCCAGTTCAGCAAATTCACTCTATGCCGTTTCCAACAAGAGCTGGGTGGGAAGCGGGGTCTTTCTTGGATGCTCTATTTAAGCCCTAGGGGTAGTGGTATTTCCTTATATGTATACTTTCTATATTATTATTATTATCATCATTTTTTTGAGACAGAGTCTCTTTCTGTTGCCCAGGCTGGACTGCATTGGTGCGATCTCGGTTCACTGCAACCTCCGCCTCCCAGGTTCAAGCGGTTCTCCTGTTTCAGCTTCTTGAGTAGCTGGGATCACAGTGCCAGCCACCAGGTCCTGCTACTTTTTGTGTTTTTAGTAGACAGAGTTTCACCATGTTGGCCAGGCTGGTCTCGAACTCCTGACCTCAAGTGATCCGCCTGCCTTGGCCTCCCAAAGTGCTGGGATTACAGCTGTGAGCCACCGCGCCCGGCCTTGATTTCTATATTCCTTTGAGTCCTCTTTACTTCTTGCTAGCCAAGCCCTTGTCACTCCAATAGCCTGCTGTCATTCAGGATTCCTGATGTGAAACTTTTCCTCCCACACTGCAGACGCGGGGCACTGGTGAAGCTTCGGGTACCACAGGATGCTGCTGTGTGAGCTCCTGGAACCCAGAAGCAGGATCTTTCTCTTCTATGATGTCTCTCCAGGACTCTTTACTGACAAAGCACAGGCACCAACCGGAAAAGGCAAAATATTTAGAGGTTCCAGCTCCATTTCCACAGAGCAGACCCAGATTGTGAATTTGGAATGGAGAGGCACTCATTGAAGAACCAGCAAAAACTCAAATGTCTGATGACAACAGAAAGGGAACAAAATTGTGATCTATTCATATAGCGGAATGATATATATGAATGAGAATGAATGAACAGATACACACAACAGGGAAGCATCTCACAAGCATGTCCAGTGAGAGATGCCAGACATAAAAAAAAAACACGATCTGGGCTGGGTGTGGTGGCTCATGCCCGTAACCCTAGCACTTTGGGGGGCCGATGTGGGAAGCGTTCTTGAATCCAAGAGTTTGAGACCAGCCTGGGCAATATAGTGAGACCTTGTCTTTACAAAACAAACAGCAAGAATGCTCTCTGCATGATTCCATTTATTTAAATTCAGAAGCCAGTCTCATGAGTCTCTGCTAGTGGGGGAAGGAGAATGGTTACCTTTGGTGGGTGCAGTAACTGGAGAACGGGTGCTAGTGGGAAGAAGGGAACGTGTGGGTTCTTAGAGGTGTTTATGTCCTGATTTGGGTTGCAAAGGCCTCCAGTGCCTGATCCTTCAACTGTAAGACAGGAGACTTGGCCAGCTTTCCTCGTCAGAGTGCGGTTAGGGTGAGCACAGCACATCTCATCCCAGCTCCTTAGCTAGCTACCCTAACCCCAGTTTTGTTTTGTTTTGTTTCGTTTTGAAACAAGGTCTCACTCTGTCACCCAGGCTGGAATGCAATGGTGCAATCTCAGCTGACTGCAGCCTCCCCCTCCGAGGCTCAAGTGATCCTCCCACCTCAGCCTTCTGAGTAGCTGGGACTACAACTGTGCACCACCACCTCAAGCTAATTTTTGTATTTTTTGGTTGAGACAGGGTTTCACCATGTTGTCCAGGCTGGTCTTGAACTCCTGAGCTCAAGCGAACTGCCCACCTTGGCCTCCCAAAGTGCTGGGATTATAGGTGTGAGCCACCGCACCCAGCCCCTAACCCCAATTTAAGGCTCCAATCCAGGCCATAGGGGATGCATAGAGTAGCCAAGTGGTTGAGAGGTTTATCTCAGACCTCAGTCTGCTGGATTTAAATCCTGTCTTTCACACTTATTAGCTCCATGGCCCTAGTTGAGTTCTCTACTCTCAGCATCTCGGTTTCCTCACCTGTAAGGTGGAGCTCATCATAGTGCCTGAGGAGTAAGTACTTATAAAGAACTCAGAAGGGGGGACCTGTCATATGGTAAGCAGAACACTTTTCATATTAAAATTTCTTTTTTCCTTTTTTTTTTTTTTTTTTTTTTGAGACAGAGTCTGGCTCTGTTGCCGAGGCTGGAGTGCAGTGGCATGATCTCGGCTCACTGCAACCTCCGTCTCTCCGGTTCAAGTGATTCTCCAGCCTCAGCCTCCCAAGTAGCTGGGATTACAGGCGTGTGCCACCATGCCTGGCTGATTTTGTATTTTGGGTA
>NW_016808946.1:3245192-3314632 GCF_001698545.2 Rhinopithecus bieti
TTTTTGAGACAGAGTCTGGCTCTGTTGCCGAGGCTGGAGTGCAGTGGCATGATCTCGGCTCACTGCAACCTCCGTCTCTCCGGTTCAAGTGATTCTCCAGCCTCAGCCTCCCAAGTAGCTGGGATTACAGGCGTGTGCCACCATGCCTGGCTGATTTTTGTATTTTGGGTAGAGACGGGGTTTCACCGTGTTGGCCAGGCTGGTCTTGAACTCCTGGCCTCAAGTGGTCCTCCCACCTCGGCCTCCCAGAGTGCTGAGATTACAGGTGGGATTACCACCGTGCTCGGCCCAAATTAAAATTTCTAAAATTTTCTGGCTCAAGGCCTATTTCCCAAAATGGTTCCAATCATGTCTTTCTCTCTTAGAAGAAAGTAACGTGGATAAAAATTCTCCCCAAACCAGCCCTTGGCACCATTTTTAGAGGCGGAATATGAGGCTGGATAAAGCCCAGTTTTGCCTGCAATGGCATTCCTCTCTCCCGTCCCAGGACCCCAGAAGATTATTACTGCCAGAAAACAAGCCAATCTTTGCCCTGGTCTGGCCAGAGGCCCAGAGCGTGCATAGGTGGTGACAGAGTGAGACCTTGTTTCAATAAACAAAACAAAGCTGGGGTTAGGGCAGCTAGCGAGGGAGCTGGGGTGAGATGTGCTGTGCTCACCCTAACCACGCCCTGACGAGGAAAGCTGGCCAAGTCTCCTACCTTACAGTTGAAGGATCAGGCCCTGGAGGCCTATACAACGCTAGATCTTTTTCTAGGGTTCCCAGGAGCTGAGATGCCCATTTGAGCCTGATCTTCCTGAAGATCTTTGGGAAACTCACCTTCCAAGACTCCCTATGAGGGGCAGTATTGATTTTTCTGGGTCTCCACATTGCTTAGGGAAACAGGTTCCTCCAGCTCCCATTGGCTCTTTTGTGCATCTCCTGAGAAGCCAAGTCAGGCCACTGTGTCAGGCTTAGCCCAGAGAGAGTGGGTGGAGGAGGCGGGGGGTGTAACCCAGCCAGGTCCTCTTCACAGAAGCTCTCAGGCAAGCTCCTCCAGGCAGCAGCTCCTCGAGGCCCCAGGAACATGGCTATCCCATGGCTAGTGCTACTCTTGGCATTGCCCATTTTTTTCCTGGGAGCCTTTGTCTGGGCTGTCTTTGAGCACTTCCTCACCACGGATGTCCCTGCTACTTTGCAGCATCCTGCCAAGCTGAGATTCCTGCACTGCATATTCCTCTACCTGGTCACTTTGGTGAGTTTACTCTCAGGCTACGTCATAACCTCGGGGCTCCTTCTCTTGCTCTCAGTAGCTTACCCTCTTTTCCCTCTTTCACTTCCCTTCTGTCTCTCTCTCTTCAGACTCCCTCAAGATAGACTTGTCTCTCCTGTATCTGCTGTTCTGTTTCCTTCTCCCTGTCCTCCCTTCGTTCCTTCTCCCTTCCCATAGCCTGCCTGCCTTTCTTCCTCCCTCCCTTCCTTCATTCCTTCCTTCCTTCCCTCCTTCTCTCCCTCCCTTCTTTCCTTTTTTCTTTCCTTCCTTTCCTCCCTCCCTCTCTCCTTCCTTCATTCTCTCTCTTCCTCCCTATCTCCTTCCCTCCCTCCCTCTCTGCCTGCCTGCCTTCCTTCCTTCCTTCCTTCCTTCCTTCCTTCCTTCCTTCCTTCCTTCCTTCCCTCCCTTCCTTCCTTTTTCCTTCTTTCATTCCCTCCCTCCCTCCTTCCTTCCTTCTTCCCTCTCTCCTTCCTTCATTCTCTCTCTTCCTCCCTATCTACTTCCCTGCCTCCCTCCCTCCCTCGTTCCTTCCTTCCTTCCCTCCCTCTCTTCCTCCTTTTGTTCCTTTCTTCCTTCCTCTCTCCTGATCTCTCTAACTCCTTTCCTTTCTTCCTTCAGCATCAAATATTTACCAAGTGCCAATCACTGGACCTTATTCTGAGAATTCAAAAACAATTTCAGACCCATTTCCTGCCTTCCACAGACCTGTGGCCTGATAGCCCCTGCACCTGCTTCAGCCGCACCATCTTTCACCCCTTGGTGCACTGAGTTACCTACAGGTTGTTTCTATTTTATTTTACTTTTTTGAGACAGGGTCTTGCTCTGTTGCCCAGGCTGGAGTGCAGTGGTGCCATCATGGCTCAAGGCAGCCTCAACCTCCTGGGCTCAAGCGATCCTCCCATCTCAGCCTCCCAAGTAGCTGGGACTACAGGTGTGCACCACCACGCCTGGCTCATTTTTGTACTTTTGGTAGAGACAGGGTTTCGCTATGTTGCCCAGGCTGGTCTGGAACTCCTGGGCTCAAGCAATCTGCCTGCCTTGGCCTCCCAAAGTGTAGGGATTACGGGTGTGAGCTACCACCCCTGGCCTCACAGGTGTTTTTTTCCTTATTCGTCTCTGTAAGCCCAGTTCCACTCATAGAGCCTGATATCTGGTAGGTGCTTACCTTTGTTGATACAATCATACATGAATTCACCCAGCTTTTCTGAGTGGCCGTGCCAGCCAGGCTCTGAGCAGGGCTTAGGGGTTGGGGGTTTGGGGTGGACCAGCACACACCTAGAGCTGCAGTGGATTTGGAAACAATGGTTTGACATCTTGTTTGTGGCAGGCAACCTGAGTTAACCCCGGTGTCCCAACCCTGGGTGGACACCTCATAGAAGCCAAACAGCTCCTGCTGATCGCAGGGCAGCTGTGGAGGAGGATGAGGGGGCCACGCTCAACTGACAGCAGGGCTTAGGAATAAGGAACAGAGACAGCAGCCGGACTGCCTGAGTGTGTCCCAGCTCTGCCACTCACTCACTGTGTGGTCCTGCACCGTTTACTTAACCTCTCTGTGTCTCAGTTTCCTCATCTGGGAGTGTTAATATGTTTATAGAGATGTTTAGTCATTTCATAAAATACGTTTCTGTGCGGCTGGAAGTGTTCCCGTGGGTAACAAAAACATTCTCTAAAAGATCGTTTTTAGAGAAATGAACAAGTTCAGTGTGCAATGGCATCGATGCTACTGACTCAAGGAGACAGGGCAAGGACGTAGGAAGTACTCTTGTCTCTGTCATTTGGAGAATGCAACCAGCCTGGAATTAGGCGGTCTGAAGCCAGTGGCTGCAATCCACATGGAGTTACTGGTTGGGTTAGAGCCCCAGGACAAGGGACTCTGAAACAAGGGAAATTGAAGCCCAGGACTTAAAACGAGGGCCTAAGATGTTCAGGTGGCCCAGAGAAATGGTGATTTTTTTTTAACCTTCCGTGTTTCTCCTCAAAAGTAGTCCACAAGCTAAGCATCTACTGACGACAGCTGGTACGGGCTGCTCACAGCAGACTCTGAGATGGGTCTGCAGCCACTGAAAGGGTGGGTTCAGCTTGTGGCGTCCTCTCTCGGTGCCCCCAGCACTGGGGCCTCCCGGGGCACACTGCCCATCGTGGGGTGATGATGATGAGGATGAAGGCATGCAGCAGTGAATGTTCATTGGGTTCCAGAGGACAAATAGACAACACAGGAACAAGAAGTTTAGGAAGGACAAGGAAAAAGCTAAAAAGAGCGTATGGCCAGGAAATCAAGAGCTTTGTTTTGGTGTCAGACCACCCTCTGAGCCCTGAAGCCCTCACTTACTCTCTTTGTGGACTCATGTTTTTAAGCCTTTATTTTCTTCTCTGAAAAGTGAGGATTTTTTTTTTTTTTTTTTTTTTTTTTTTTTTTTCTGAGACAGGGTCTCACTCTGTCACCTAGGCTGGAGTACAGTGGCGTGAACATGGCTCACTGCAGCCTCCACCTCCTGGGCTCAAGTGATCCTCACACCTCAGCCTCCCACGTCGCTGGGACCACAGGCATGTACCATCACATCACGCCTGGCTAATTTTTTGATATTTTGTACAGATAGGTTCTTGCTATGTTGCCAAGGCTGATCTTAAACTCCTGGATTCAAGCCGTCCTCCTGCCTTGGCCTCCCAAAGTGCTAGGATTACAGGCGTGAACCACTGTGCATGGCCCCGGGGAGGCTTTTTATAGGGGGACATGGGGATTAAATGAGAAAAGCATTGAAAATGCACAGCACAGTGCTGGGTGCTTAGAAAGGCTCAGTAAAAGTCGGTTATTCATAGTATACTTATCAAATGCCTGAAGGCAAAGATGTAGCATTTCTTGAAATTATTATAGATTTAAAAGTTGCTACGGACGATTTCAGCCTTACTAAAAAATACGAAGGTAATATAACAGACACTATTGCTATTCTTTTTCTTCTTCTTCTTCTTTTTTTTTTTTTTTTCTTTTCTTTTTTTTTTTTTTTTTTTTTGAGACAGTCTCAGTCTCTCACCACCTAGGCTGAAGTACAGTGGCACAATCATGGCTTACTGAAGCCTCGACCTCCTGGGCTCAGGTGATCCTCCCACCTCAGCATCCTGAGTAGCTAAGACTATAGGCGCCTGCCACCATGCCCAGATAATTTTTTGCATTTTTTGTACAGACGGGGTTTTGTCATGTTGCCCAGGCTGGTCTTGAACTGCTGGGCCCAAGAGATCTGCCTGCCTCGGCCTCCCAAACTGTTAGGATTACAGACATGAGACACTGCACCCAGCCACTATTGCTTTTCTTTTGTGTTTTTGAGACGGAGTCTCGCTCTGTCACCCAGGTTGGAGTGCAATGGTGAATTTTTAGCTCACTGCAACCTCTGCCTCCCATATTCAAGCGATTCTCCCGCCTCAGCCTCCCGAGTAGCTGGGACTACAGGTGCGTGCCACCATGCCTGGCTAATTTTTTGTATTTTTTGTAGAGATGGGGTTTCACCATGTTAGCCAGGTTAGCCATGTTAGCCATGTTAGCCAGGTTAGTCTATCTCCTGACCTTGTGATCCACCCACCTCAGCCTCCCAAAATGCTGGAATTACAGATGTGAGCCACTGCACCCGGCCTGGTTTTCTCTTAAAGGGCAAACCATGCAATATTTGTTAAGGAGTTTCAACAACTGTCTAAAATTCTGGACCTCAGATATTTCTTTTCTTTTCTTTTTTTTTTTTTTTTTTTTTTTTTTTTTTGAGATGGAGTCTCACTCTGTCACCCAGGCTGAAGTGCAGTGGCACGATCTCGACTCGCTGCAACCGTCACCTTCCAGGTTCAAGTAATTTTCCCACCTTAGCCTCTTGAGTTGCTGGAACCACAGGCATGCACCACCACGCTTGGCTTTTCTTTTTTTTTTTTTTTTTTAATTTTTTGTAGAGATGGGGTTTCTCCATGTTGTCCAGGCTGGTCTTGAACTCCTGGGCTCAAGCAATCTGTCTACTTTGGCCTCCCAAAGTGCTGGGATTACAGGCTTGAGCCACCGCGCCCGGCCCCCATGTATAATCTTAATAATCAGTTTTCCTCTGTGCCTCTGTCCTGTTACCAGCTATAGAAAATGTGGACTCAGAATCGGAAAACCAAACCAAAACCGAAACAATGTAACTTCATGGCATAGCTAGTGGCCATCACACAGTGCAATGTGATGTTACACCTCCCGAGGTAGTGCGATGCCTATGGAGGTTTAACATCACACTGCATTGTTCCAAATCCCCTAAACAAACATTTCTTGTTCTAGATGCTGGAGACAGAGGGGAAGGTGCTGAGACCTTAGATCATGTGAAGCATTTGATTTGGTGGTAGGAACAAACATGGGTGATCATATCCACACAGTAAAGCCCTGGAGTTCTAAAGAAATCTTTCGAGGCAGAGGTTGCAGTGAGCTGAGAATGCGTCACTGCACTCCAACCTGGGCGACAGGGTACTGAGGGCCTCCAAGAAGGCAGTGGCCATTACTATGAGAGGGAGGAGGATGGCCCCACATGAACATAACCCTTGAGCCTGGATATGAAAGTCAGTTTGGTGTCTAACCACCTGCTGAATAGGTAAGAAAGGCTCCCAGGAAACAAAGGGAGGCATGGAGAAGCCCACAGTGTGTGGGCAAACAGGGCAGACAACCGGGGAGATTAGGGCTGGGGCCAGCCTACCCCGACAACAGGTGCCACGACTTAGGGAGCTCACAGCTGAGCAGGTGAAGATCCATGCTGGTGCAACATAGAGGCCTGGGATTTTCAGATGTGGGTCAGTTGATGGGAAAAGCAGGTGACCTCCACCTTGCGGATCAACTCGTTCTCCTCCAACTAAAGCAAGGAAATCATTATTTTGTTTGGAGTTCCTTTAGGAGGACCTCTTCATGGAGGGAACCCATTGGGGTAGTCCGTGGGACCTCGGACAAGACCCAGTGGGTGCAAGCAAGAGAAAGGGTGGGGCTCACACTGGCCAGGACCCACTGGGGAGACACTCTATGTAGGTGGTCACATCCCATCCTCACACCTCATCTTTGGATCATACACACCATGCCTCTCATTTTGTAAACAAGGGAAATTGAAGCTCAGAGACAGTGATGCACAAGGCTTTTCAGTTCATTGGAGTTTGGGTTCAGACTTGAGCTTGGATAGGCTTGGCTCCGAAACCCAAGCTCTTTCTTGTTTAGCAGTTGAGAACACACATTTTGCATCTTACTTGTTGAACAACCCTGGGCAAGGAACTTGACTTTGGCATGTCTTAATTTCCTGATTTGTAAAATGGAGCTGATAATTGTGCCTGACTTAGAAAGGTTGCTGAGAAGTTTAATCAAGTTAATGATGTTAATGATCCAAGCCACTTGGGCCAGTACTGGCACATTGTAAATGTCTAATAAGTATCAGCTGTTCTTGTTCTTGTCATTCTTATCACCCCTTGCTGTTTTCCTTATGACAAAGACACACTCCAAATGTGAGGTCTGTGGGAGAGATTATCCAGAATCACTGAAATGTACTTAATACATGAAATATGACACCTTGTAACTATATTTTGAAATATTCAGATGCTGAATTGTTTGTAAGTAGAGTGACCATATTAGTTTAAAAACACATTACTCCCTTGACCTGAGCCCACAACAGACATCCCTAATTGCTCACGTTGCTCTTTTTCGTTGAACACGGACAGTCAGGAATCCTTCGTAACCCAGAAGAATGACGTGTTGATACAGGTGAGAAACTATCTTTGCATCCCAGGCTGGGGAGAGTCCAGCACAGAGCCATAGAGAGGGAAGTTGCCGGCCAGTTGCCTTGGCCAATTAGCTTTTCTTTTTTTCTTTTTTTTTTTTTTCCGAGACAGAGTCTCTCTCTGTTGCAGTGGCACAATCTCAGCTCACTGCAACCTCTGACTCCCAGGTTCAAGCGATTCTCCTGCCTCAGCCTCCTGACTAGCTGGGACTACAGGCGCTCGCCACCATGCCCAGCTAATTTTTGTAATTTTAGTAGAGATGGGGTTTCACCATGTCGGCCAGGATGGTCTTGATCTCCTGACCTCGTGATCTGTCCGCCTCAGCCTCCCAAAGTGCTGGGATATCAGGCGTGAGCCACCACACCCAGCCAACAATTGACTTTTCTAAGTCAGTGACTTCTTTCCAGTCAGCCCCAAGCTAGGCTACCCTTTGGCAAATTCACATCATTATTTAATCAAGAGCCTTTGGGAAGAAAAGTTGGAAAATCCAGCCCCCTACCTGGACGCAATCCAGAGCGCATGGATTCCTGAAGAGCCCCCTGTACCTACAGGAGGCCGGTGAGAAACTATGAAAACATCCTAACAATTCTAAGTGTCGGGGAATCTACCGTCCGGATTCTAACCTCTCCTAACGTCTGGCTTTCTTTGATTACCTCCAACAGGGGAATATATTTGAGAAGCTGGGAATTTGCTCCATGCCCAAATTTATCCGTTTTTTACATGATAGCGTGAGAATTAAAAAGGACCCTGAACTTGTGGTGACCGACCTGCGTTTTGGGACGATACCCGTGAGGCTGTTCCAGCCCAAGACAGCATGCTCCAGACCCCGGCGAGGCATCATCTTCTACCATGGAGGGGGCACAGTATTTGGGAGCCTGGGTAAGGGGCTTCCCTGTGGCTTTGCAGAGGAAGGGCCTCACCTGCATGCATAGCCTAGCTCATGCCTCCCACAAGAACCCTTCTGCTGTAGCTTAAAGGAATCAGTTGTTGGAGATTTTTATAGCGTTAACAGCCCAGACTAAGGGCTTTGGGCTCAGGTCAGTAGATGGTGTGGCAGCCTACATGGGAAACCTTTTCTTTTCTATAATATGATAGTCTCAGTCAAGATGGGGACAGCAGTGTCATGGCGGGGCTGTCACAGAGGCTGTGGACTCCTCTCTCCCCTTTCTACTCACAGTCATTGGCCTGCCCTGTCTCACTGACAATGATTCGCAAACCCATGTATTTCCCTCTAGCTCTGCAGTATCGCCATGGCCCAAGACCCCATCCTTGCTTGCCTGCCCCCTTGCACCCCAGCCTCCCAGTCATGGGTCTCCCTGGTTCACCTCTTGCCCCTCATATCTGGTTCCCACCTAGCAGCCAGAGGGATCTTTTAAAAATACAAGTCAGAGCTTGTCAGTCCTGCACTTAAATCTCTCCTGTGCCCTTCCATGAAACCCAAACTCCTCCCACAGCCTCGCCCGGGTAACCTGTGGTGGCCCTTACCCGTTCACTCAGCTGTAGTCCCGATACGCGCCTATCTGCTGCAGACACTTCAGCTCCTTCTCACTACCATTCTCGACCTGCTGCTTCCTCAGCCTCAAAAGATACCCTTCCCACCCCTGACACTGCATGGCTGACTACCCCTGGTTCTTTCAGTTGCATCTCAACTGTCCCTCCCCAGAGTGGTCTTGATACCAGTGGGCTGGGGGATGTCCCCAAAGGCCAGTGGGACCTCCAGCTGGTGTCCCTGCTCTTGAAACTGTTGTGAGAATGAATTCAAGGACAAGTCAGAAAATAGTGAAAATACAGAGATTTGTTGCAAAGGGAAAACCACACACTCAAGAAAAGGGAGTGGGGTGGACTCAAGAGAGACAGGCGCAAGGAAACGCTACCTTTATGTGCTGCTTTAACCAAGGGGTGTGTGTGTGGGTCTCTTGTTTTTCTGAGGCTGGTTTAGAAACAACAAGCATTGCCAATAAGGAGGGCTTTCTAGGGCCTGATAAAGTGCCTTCATTTACTGGGATGGCTAGGAAGTCCCATCCCTGTAGGGGACTGGTGGGAAAAATTTTAGTTGTAATAGTTACAAACCTTCTTGGAAGGCCTGAAGGTTCTTGCAAAAATCTCAGGATAAGGTTATGGCTGAAGGCAACCTAATCCTTACCTTGAGTAAAGAGCTTAAAGTAGATACAAAGGAAGATAGAATAGTTTATCTAAATAGCTTGTTTCCTCATGTGGTCCTAAGACTAACCTTTGATCATTCCTGGGCAAGACGGCCCTCTCTGGGGTAGGGGCGACCAGGTTAATTACCCACAGGTGTGTTGACTCAAACCTTTGTCAATTAATCTTTACTGAATAAATACGAGTCTTGCTGGCTGGTTAGGGCCATGGCTGCTGACTCTTTACAGTACCTTGCTTGGTGTCTGTAAGTGACTCGGACACTCAGCCGGACTGGCAAAGCAGAATATCTGTGTCGGTGCATGTTATTCATCCGTTGTTGAGTCAGGGTCTCACACATCCCAATAAACGAATGGGACATTCTAGCATAACTAGAAACTCATGAGTTACTATATAGTGTCCTAGCCTGAAGCTCAGGGGTAAAGTAAAGCACTTTGATTTTGGGGTGCCATCAACGCCTGTGACACTGTAGCTTTCGGAGGATAAGGGCCCAGTATGGCTGTTTAGGAGAGAGTAACTGGCCCCTGAGTCAATTACGAAATTAATATTTTTACCAGCCACATCAAGAGTCACTGAGGCTCCTCAGTTGTGATGACCATGACTTTTTTGGGGGCTGCCAGGAACCTCAGGCCTCTTCAGTTCTCAGTTACAGCCATTATGGCATCGGGTGTCCTTCTCTCCCTTCAGAGCTCAGGGCAGTCCCTTTTCCAATGGCCCTTCTGCTTGCAGTGAGGGTAGGGTCTAGGTGGGCTCCCTGGCTGGGACAGTCATTGCTTCAGTGTCCCGGCTTTTCACACTTGAAGCAGTAGCCATTGCCTGTAGGTCTGCTGTTAGGTCTGTTTGACCCATGGGTGACGCCTCCATCTGGGTGACCCTCGGTTTGTGGGGCACTGGTTGCAGCATTACAATGACGGCTATCATTTGGGCCTGCTCTTCATCCCATTGTTTGCCATGCCGGGTCTTTTCAGCCTTTTCAGCCCTGTCCCTATTATTGAATATCCCAAAAGCCACATCAAGCATTTGATTAACAGGCATTTGGAGTCCCAAAGCCAATTTCTGTAATTTTCTCCTGATGTTGGGCACTGACTGGCTAATAAAGGGTTCTGATAAAGAGCCATGAAGGCCTATATATATGGTATTTCAGTCAATTTCTCCTGACATTCACAAAAAAGACCTAATCGCAAGATGGTATTAAAATTTAGGGTTTCATTCTCTGGCCATTGCACCCTATTTTCCAACTTATATTGGGGCCAAATGGTGTTACAGAAAGAAATGAGTTTCTTCTAAGCCCATCAAGTATAAAATTATTCCAGTTTTTAAGAATGTGCCTCAAATGGCCTTGGCTTGTCCTTGGCATGACTTGAGAGAGAAGGGGAAAATAACAGTATGGTTCCCTCATGGATGGACTGATCCTGGCATTTTATGAAATGTCCCTCATGACTGGCCAGCTCCATGGCCATGCCAGGGAGACAGGCATCCCAGAGGCATCCCACTTCTCTTGGCTGGCTGCCTCAGTGTCCAGGCATCCCTGGAGTCTCAGTGTTGCCCAGGCATCCGTGACCCCTGGGGCTTTGGAAATGGGAGATTCGAGAAGGGCAAGTTGTGGGCATGCAAGCTTGCCGATATCCATCTGAACATTTACCGCCAGGTAAAGCTTGGGAGTAGAGATGATTCAATATGGCCAAAAAATCGGGACCTTGAAGGGACCCCCCCTTGGCATTCCAGAGAATAGTATCTAAGGGGCCTATCCTGCTGTGTCTAAAGAGTTCACTAAGCTGTCGGGTGAAGTGTGAGGAAGAAGCATGAGAAGAGAAAATCACAACAGTAGGGTTTAAAGAAAGACAAGAAGGAGAAAACATTTCCCAACTAGCATCAGTGGCTTGGCACAGCTGGTCCCTTGGGAAAACAGAAGACCCTTCCCAGGAAAAAGTCATAGTGTTCCTTGGAAACCATCCATCCACTGCCTGGTATGGGTTTTTATCCTACCACCCTCATTAGCCTCATGTCAGGGAGGTCCATGGTGCCTCAAAGCTACTCAGTGTAAGGCAGGGCATGGCAGCTTATGCCTGGAATCCCAGCACTTTGGGAGGTTGAGACAGGAGGATTGCTTGAGCTCAGGAGTCAAGACCGGCCCTGGCAACATAGTGAAACACCCCTTCTCTACAAAAAATACAAAAGTTAGCTGGGCTGGTGGGGCATGCCTGTAGTCCTAGCTACTCAGGAGGCTGAAGCAAGAGGACTGTTTGAGCCCAGGAGGCAGAGGTTGCAGTGAGCGAAGATCACACCACTGCACTCCAGCCTGGGTGACAGAGAAAGACTGTCTAAAAAAAAAAAAAAAAAAAAAGCAAACAAACAAAAACCAAAACTACTCTGTGTAGGGTGACAATTTCTCATCTCTGCTTGTTGCTCATCAGGGTGAATTGGGTTTTCCAGCCTGAGGGAGCAGTGGGGAGGCAGGCCGTAGTTAGCTCCAAGAAACAAGGAAGAAAGTAGTAATTCCAGAGAACAAGAGGACTCCAACTAAGGTTGGAGTGGGGCTTACCAATTGCCAGTGGTTCTAAAATGGGAGTGATGATGTCCCTGGCTGGCTTGCCACAAAGATGATACTGCTGGGCTGCGGGAGGTTCCCAAACGCCGGTGGGACATTGACCCTCCCCAGTGTTCAGGATCTTGACACTATCATGAGAATGAATTCAAGGACGAGTCAGAAAATGGTGAAAATACAGAGATTTATTGCAAAGGGAAAAACACATAGTCAAGAAAAGAGTGCAGGCAGACTCAAGAGAGACACGCGCCAGGATTGGGGCGGCTACTTTTATAGGTTTCTTTAACCAAGGGGTGGAATATTCATGAAAATTCCTGGAAAATGGTGTTTTCTCGGAACTGTGGTGGCACCCGTTTGTACACCAAATATGGGTGTCCCAGAACTGCCATGGTACTAGTGGGTGTGTGTATGCTGATGAGCATAGAAGGAGGTCCTAGGAGAGGCTCAGGTCAAATCCAGTGCCATGTTGGGTCTAGTCGGTCTTAGCCAGCTTGGTTCACACCCTGGCTTTTCAGGGTTTTATCAGTCTCTAGCTTCTGCAGTCATTTCAAGTTTCCTTTTGCTCATTGTGTGAAACTGCTGCCTGGAATTGTCTTGTCTTGTCTTCTCTTCTCTTTTCTTCTCCCCTTCTCTCTCTCTCCTTCCTTCCTTCTTTCCTTCCTTCCTTCCTTCCTTCCTTCCTTCCTTCCTTCCTTCCTTCCTTTCTTTCTTTCTTTCTTTCTTTCTTTCTTTCTTTCTTTCTTTCTTTCTTTCTCTTTCTTTCTTTCTCTTTCTTTCTTTCTCTCACTCTCTTTCTCTCTTTCTCTTTCTTTCTCTCTTCTTTCTCTGCCTCTCTTTCTGTCTTTCCCTCTCCTTCTCCTCCCTTCCTTCCTCCCTTCCTTCTCCTTCCTTCCTTCCCTCCCTCCTTTTCTTTCCTTCCTTCCTTCCCTTCACTTCTCCTTCCTTCCTTCCTTCCTTCCTTCCTTCCTTCCTTCCTTCCTTCCTTCCTTCCTTCCTTCCTTCTCTCTCTCTCTCTCTCCTTCTTTCTTTCCTGTCCTTCCTTCCTTTCCTTCCTTTTCTTCACTTTCCTTCCCTTTCTTTTCTCTTTCAACAGAGTCTTACTCTGTCTCCCAGGTTGGAGTGCAGTGGCACGATCTCAGCTCACTGCAACCTCCACCTCCCGGATTCAAGCGAGTCTCGTGCCTCAGCCTCCCAAGTAACTGGGATTGCAGTCGCGTGCCACCACACCCAGATAATTTTTGTCTTTTTAGTAGAGACGGGGTTTCGCCGTGTTGGCCAAGCTGGTATCAAACTCCTGACCTCAGGTGATCTGCCCGCCTTGGCCTCCCAAAGTACTGGGATTACACGTGTGAGCCACCGCGCCCGGCCTGGAATTTTCTATTCTCCTGTAACCACCCTGTGTTATTCCTGTCTCACCCTCCCTGGACATCTTATCTAAGAACTCTCCCTGCTGACTGCTGCCGTGCCCTGCACCCCTGTCTCCACCCCCGGTGCTGACGCTGCCCTGCCCTGCACCCCTGTCTCCACCCCCGGCTTCATCCTTGTTAATTTTCTTCAGGTACTTGACACAGTCGGAGCTCATTTTGTTCTTTCATGGGTTTCCTTATTTAGTACTTGATTCCCCCCACTAAAAATGAAGAGTGCAGGAAGTTTTGTTTGTTGCTGGATCCCCAGTGCCTGTTGTTTTCATTTTTTGAATTGAATGAATGAATGCACGAATAAATAGATGGATGGGGGAATAAGTGGATGAAAGGATGAGCTTGCGAATGAACAAATGGATATGGATGTATGGACGGATGCATGGACACACGCGAGAAAAATTTGCCCACAGGAAAAGGCGGGCTTCTCCCGGCACATAACTTCCCGGAGATTAGGATGTACTGACACCTAGTGGTGGAAGTGATGATGGACATTCTCTAGCGGGATCTGTTGTCATGGAAACAGAACCCAGTCCCTGGCCTCATGGACCTGACTGTCACCTGAGGGAGCCGGACACTGAAGTTACTGCAGATCATGATTACACAGGTGGCATGGAGAATGACTCACAGCATCATTCCGATTTAGCTCTTCTCATCAGATAAGTCAGATTTGAGCTCAGGCTCAATGGATGAGGAGGATCTGGCCCTTTGGAAGCCAGAGAAGAGCCTTCCAAGAGAGGGCTGGGGCTAGAGGGAGACACTTGCTTCAGGCTTCAAATTCAGAGGATGCCAGAACATTCATTCATCAAGATAAGTAATGTTTTAATGCAATGTTTAAAAAACCAAATATTAATGCAAAACAATTATGATGAACAAAATGTCAAAATATATACACAGGTAGGACCCAACAGGGCAGAGCAAGTGTGCAAGTGAAAAGTAGAAGCCTGTGGCTGGGCACGGTGGCTCACGCCTGTAATCCCAGCACTTTGGGAGGCTGAGGCAGGCGGATCACGAGGTCAGGAGATCGAGACCATCCTGGCTAACACGGTGAAACCCCGTCTCTACTAAAAATACAAAAAATGAGCTGGGCGTGGTGGTGCGCACCTATAGTCCCAGCTACTCAGGAGGCTGAGGCAGGAGAATGGTGTGAACCCGGGAGGTGGAGCTTGCAGTGAGCGGAGATGGCGCCACCGCACCCCAGCCTGGGCGACAGGGTGAGACTCCTTCTCAAAAAAAAAAAGAAAAGAAAAGTAAAGAAAAGAAAAGTAGAAACCTGTTTATATACATGTATATATATTTTAAGGACAGGGTCTTGCACTGTCACCCAGGCTGGAGTGCAGTGGTGTGATCACAGCTCACTGCAGCTTCCAACTCTTGGGCTCAAGCAATCCTCCTGCTTCAGCATCCCAAGTAGTGGGACCACCCTTAGGTAATTATGCATTTGTTTGTTTGTTTGTTTATTTATTTTGAGACAAAGTCTCACTCTGTTGTCCAGGCTGGAGTGCAGTGATGCAATTATGGCTCACTGCAGCCTCAACCTCCTGGGCTCAGGTGATCTTCCTGCCTCAGCCTCCTTAGTAGTTGGGACCACAGGCATGTACCACCATGCCTGGCTAAGTTTTAAATTATATGTAGAGATGGAGTCTCCCTGTGTTGCCAGGCTGGTCTTGAACTACTGGGCTCAAGTGATCCCCCACCTTGGCCTTCCAAAGTGTTGAGATTACGGGAGTGAGCCACTGTGCCTGGCCTAATTATTTTTACAGAGACAGGGTCTTGCTGTATTGCCCAGCCTGGTCTCTAACTCCCGGGCTCAAGTGCTTGCCTTGGCCTCCCAAAGTGTGGGATTACAGGTGTGAGCCACTGCACCCAGCTAAGCCTATTTAAAATGTTGATATTTTGGTCATCTTGCAATTTTTGGGCATTAATTGTGATTTCTTAATTGCTTCCAAATGTTATTTTTTCTGTATGGCTGAGTGTTGTGGGACCCCCCTTGATTGTGTACCCAAGGCAGATATCTTGCCTACCTCACCCTAGTCCTGGCCCTATTAAGTCTAAGTGGAAGGGGCAGCAAGCGCAAATCTCTGAAACGGATGACCTGACATGCTTGGGAAAGGAGGAATGTCTGGGTTACATTGGGAAGATGACACCCAGGCTGGCCCTGATCATGGCTAGCAGAGGTCTCCACTTTGGCTGGGCCTTAAAATCAACTGGGAATTTTAAAGTCATATCCACACCCAGGTCTTACCCCAGGCTAAATGGGCGGGACCCAGACATTAGCAATTTTTTTTTTTTTTGAGATGGAATCTTGCTCTGTCACCCAGGCTGGAGTGCAGTGGCATGATCTTGACTCACTGCAACCTCTGCCTCCCGGGTTCAAGCAATTCTTCTGCCTCAGCCTCCTGAGTAGCTGGGACTATAGGCATGTGCCACCATGCCTGGCTAATTTTTGTATTTTTAGTAGAGATGGGGTTTCACCATATTGGCCAGGTTGGTCTCAAACTCCTGACCTCATGATCCACCCGCCTTGGCCTCCCAAAGTGCTGGGATTACAGGCGTGAGCCAGGGCATCAGTATTTTTAAACAGCTCGTCAGATGACTGCAATGTGCGCCCAGGACTGAGACCTATTAGCATGGAAACTTCAACTTAGGGGCTGACTGCTCCGACTCAGTTTAGACCCCTCTGTGCCTCTGGCTCCATTCAGAACCATTGTCACCTCCCTCAAAGAGCATTAATGAAGCATGTACCCACTTCAGCAACCTCCCCCAAACCCTGGAATTACCTGGCATGATTTAGAAAATCCTGATGCCTGAGCTTCCACCCTAGAGATTCTGATTTAATTGGTTTGAGGTTTAACCTGGGCCTGAGGACTTGTAAAAACTCCGTGGTACCTCTATGTATGGCTGAAGTTGAGAATGACTTAATTAGAAGTGTATTTGGCAGTGATTCTACGTCTGCCACTGTGCCAGTATGTTCTACGTACTCATATGAATGGACCTGCCTCTGAGAACTTCACGTGCACCACTCTACTAATAGAACCATCCCATCCAACCCTTGTTTATTTCTTGATCAATATAAATAGATAGTTATTATTAATATTCCAGGGCAGGCATGCCTAACTTCCCTTGGTTTTTTTTATTTTTTTTTATTTTTATTTATTTATTTATTTTTTTTTGAGGCGGAGTCTCGCTCTGTCACCCGGACTGGAGTGCAGTGGCTGGATCTCAGCTCACTGCAAGCTCCGCCTCCCAGGTTCACGCCATTCTCCTGCCTCAGCCTCCCGAGTAGCTGGGACTACAGGCGCCCGCCACCTCACCCGGCTAGTTTTGTATTTTAGTAGAGACGGGGTTTCACTGTGTTAGCCAGGATGGTCTCGATCTACTGACCTCGTGATCCGCCCGTCTCGGCCTCCCGAAGTGCTGGGATTACAGGCTTGAGCCACCGCGCCCGGCCTTTCAGATCACTAAGATTACCAGGTTCCTGGTTTCCTCCACTGTAAAATAAATGTTGCAGAAAGTGAGCCCCAAGGTGCATTTGAGCTCCAAAATTCAGGAGGTTGGGGACAGATGTCTGACTTGGTCTGGCTCGTTGGCTCTGCCCAGGCAGAGGAGGCAAGGACAGAAACAGAGAGGATGCCACACCCTACACCAAGATTGTCAGCTGGCTCTTCCTGGGGGCTGTGGTGAGATGGTCTGGGTCCTACTCATGGGCTGCTGCTCTGACTGTTTTTGTCTTGCAGATTGTTACCATGGCCTGTGCAATTATCTGGCCCGGGAGACTGACTCTGTACTTCTGATGATTGGGTGAGTTGCTGGAGACAGCTGGTAGGTTCAACAGGGGTGAGAGGAGATAGGGTAAGTTCATGGGTGATTTGTAGATCAGAGAGGCCCTAACTCCCAAGAGACAACTCTTGGACACGCATCCACAGAGATGGGTGCGGCAGTGCTCAAAAGGGCAAAAACCTGGAAACAACCCTCATATCCATGAACAGGGGCATGCATGAATAAACCACACTATAGCAACTGTTAGATTACATAGCCATGAAGATATTATAGAATGTTCCATAGCCATTTAAATAAATGAACTAGAAAGGTGTACCATATTGCAAATGAATCTTAGTAGTATAAAACTAAGTGAAACATTTTCAAAAAATTACATAAAGGCTGATACTCATTTTGCAAAGGTAAAAACGTCAACACCAAAAGAATACTTTCGAGGAATACACATAGACA
Source organism: Rhinopithecus bieti (assembly GCF_001698545.2). Classification (NCBI taxonomy): domain Eukaryota; kingdom Metazoa; phylum Chordata; class Mammalia; order Primates; family Cercopithecidae; genus Rhinopithecus; species Rhinopithecus bieti. The sequence continues at coordinate 3,262,549 of NW_016808946.1, forward strand.
CAATAAGACAATGTAACATAGAAAGAAAAAAATGATAGATACAGGATTCAGGGTAACCATTCATTAAGTTGGGGGAGAAGAAAAATGGCACGATGGTGGGTTTGGTGAAGGCGACGGTCAAGATTCTAGCTGTTGTTTGGGGTGATGGCTCTGCAGGTGCTTATTGCATTGTTAAAAACTAACTAAGTTTCTGATCCTGCAGGAACTAGTGTTGAGAGTGTCTTAAGATACCACCCTGGTCCTATATAAACAAAAGGGAGATGGGGGCATCTTTAGAGTGGATGGAGGGGGCAGTAAGGGCTACTCACTAGGATTCTGGTTCTTGGCCCAAGAGATTTCACATCACTGGGAAAGAGTTTAGAGAAGGCCAGTGAGATAAATTGAAATCTGCCTTTTTGGATTCTACCTCTAAAATGGACCTCCTCAAACCTTAGCTGCCCTTAGGCTTTGGTAGACAGAATAGCTGTGTGACTTAAACAAAGTCACTTAACATCTCTGGTCCTCTCTGATGAGATTGAGGAAGCCAGCACTTTCTAGTATTTGTCAACATACCTCCCAGGTGGCTTACCATTGTGTCTGAAATTCCACCATTACAGTCTATGTCACCAAAGGCCTTTGTGATAATAAAAGCATCCCTTGAACAGGTAGCACATAAAGGTATCAATAAGCACCTGCATTAATATATTGTAGAAAATTCCTTAGGATACCATTATCCCAGATACTTAGACCTGGTGCACGGGCCAGGGCAGTTTTGATAGAGTGGCTGATGGAGCTGCATGCGCACAGATAAGGGCTTCTAGGAGGCTGCAGGGAGACAGTAGCTGGGAGGAGACTCCCTGAGAAGGGAGATGTCTAAGGCCTGGTTGGGACTCCCTACCCGAGCTCTTGGAGAAGATGGGTCTTTTGATCTTTGGTTCTGCGAAGCCTTCACCTCTGGGTGAATTTCTTAGTTTGGGCTGCTATAATAAACTACCATAGATGGGGTAGCTTAAACAACACATTGATTTCTCACAGTTTTGGAGGCTACAAGTCCAGGATCAGTGTGTCAGCATGGTTAGGCTCTGGTGAAGACCCTTTTCCAGGCTGTAGACTGCCAGCTTCTCCTTGTATCCTAACATGGCAGAAAGAGAAGCCAGAGAGCTCTCTAAAGCCTCCTTCACAAGGGCACTCATCCCATTCACAAGGGCTCCACCCTCATGACCTGATCACTTTCCTAAGGCCCCACTTCCTAATACCCTCACATTGCAGTGTAGGATTTCAACACAGGAATTTTAGGGGGACACACACATTCAGTCTATCACAGTGAGCAAGAGAGGAGTGCAGGGAGGCACAGGAGAATTTCTGCCTCTTTCTGGCAGGTCAGAGATTTTGCCCATAGAAAGCACCTAATATTTGTTATCCCCTTCATCATGTTGGAGTCATATGTTCAACACTTAGTGAGGCGTATTCATTTCTAGAAATGGGAAAATGAAAGCTGAGGTTTGTATTCACTGCTACCAGGTGCAGGGGCTACCTCCCTGCAAGGACCCTCTGAGAAGCATGTGTTTTGCCTGAGCTTAAATGGGAACCTGCTTTGATAACATTGATAGATTTATCAATATATTGACCATCTAGGAAATGGGCAATAAGATAACTGGGCGATAATTGTTTCCTAGATGGGTACTACACTATACTGCAATCAATCAAACTCTATTTTGAAAGATGAGGTGTTAAATGAACTTTTAAAGGAAACAAAATTCAAGGTCTAAGGGAAGGCAGTGGTTTTCAAACTGGTTCTTTAGAGCCCTGGGGTTCCCTGCGATGTCTTAGAGGCAGCTGTGGAAATCAAAGAAGAAGGAGACAGAATGAGAGCTTATGTTCCTTACCCTTGGGCAAAACCAGAACAACTGCATTTGTTTATTTTATGCAGTGGGGCTCTTACATCATTTTTTTCTTCTAAGAAAAAAAATAATTTTGTTGTTCTAAGTTGAAAGCCACTAGTCCAAGATGTTATTTTTCCTTATGAGCTTCTTCCAAATTTAATGTGATAATTAAAATATACCTTTTTGAAGTTTTATTTTCTTTTCTTTTTTTTTTTGAGATGGAGTCTCGCTCTGTCTCCCAGGCTGGAGTGCAGTGGTACAATCTTGGCTCACTGCAACCTCCGCCTCCTGGGTTCAAGTGATTTTGCTGCCTCAGCCTACCGAGTGCCTGGGATTACAGGCTCCCGCCACCACACCCCGCTAATTTTTGTATTTTTAGTAGAGATGAAGTTTCATCATGTTGGCCAGGCTGGTCTTGAACTCCTGAGGGTGAATGATCGTCGGCCTCCCAAAGTGCTGGGATTACGGGCGTGAGTCACCACCCGGCCTTGATGTTTTCAATGATAGATTGTAAGAATAGAAAAGATGATTAGCAACAACTTCAACTTAACATTTAAGAGAACAATTGTTTAGATGAACTCTCTGCTCCAATCAGTTAAGCCAAACTATTTCTATTTTTTTATTCCTTTCTATTATCTTAATCTCAATTTATGCATTAATTAGCTTGTTCATTACTGTTTTTAAAGGCTCATTTTAAAGCTCCTTTTCTTTGCCCCTGAATTTCTTTGAGGAGACATACTTTGGAAACCAAACCTCAGGATACTTAAGACCAACCCCCTAGTGTTCTTCACCAGCCACTGGCACCTGGGTCTTCTGCAGCTTGAGCTGTGGATTTCCAGGCTAGCTTTCTGTCTCTACACTGCACCTTCAGAACACTCCCTGCCCCTCTCGCCTCCCACACTGGAGTGCAGTGGTGTAATCACAGCTCACTGCCGCCTCAACCTTCTGGGCTCAAGCAATCCTCCTGCCTCAGCCTCCTGGGTAGCTGAGACTACAGATGTGTGCCACCATGCATGCCTAGTCAATTTTTTAAAATTAGATTTTTTTGTTTTTGAGATGGAGTCTCGTTCTGTCCCCCAGACTGGAGTACAGTGGCACGATCTAAGCTTATGGCAAGCTCCGCCTCCCGGGTTCAGGGCTTTCTCCTGCCTTAGTCTCCTGAGTAGCTGGGACTACAGGTGCCCGCCACCATGCCCGGCTAATTTTTTGTATTTTGTTTAGTAGAGACGGGGTTTCACCATGTTAGCCAGGATGGTCTCGATCTCCTGACCTCGTGATCTGCCTGCCTTGGCCTCCCAAAGTGTTGGGATTACAGGCGTGAGCCACCACGCCTGGCCTAGATTTTTGATTAAAAAAAAAATTCTGCCTGACAGTAACTTCCTCTTGACTTTAGTGTTCTCTCTCCCTTTCTCTACAGACAGGCAGTGGGATTGGTAGTGGTTTCATTTGACATTTTTTTCAGCCATTGCTGGTTGTTTTGCGCCCAAAGCAAATAGTTTCAATGAAAACAAAGTTGCATCACCTCATATGGAGTTTACGGGAAGCTGACAGGGCACAGGTTTGGAGTGAAGAATCCTGGCCTGTATGACTCTAGGCAGGTTCTTCACATGCTCATAGGAAGACAATGGGGATGAAATCCTTACTTCATAGGGTTATTCTGAGGATTTAATCAGACACAGTCTTGTAAGGGGGTTGAGGATTCTGTTGAAACAGCTCCCTAGCAACACTGTCCACACTGGCGTCCTGTTGCTCCTTGTTTTCCTTTTAGGTACCGGAAGGTTCCTGACCACCATTTCCCCGCCCTTTTCCAAGACTGCATGAATGCCTCCATTCACTTCCTGAAGGCCCTGGAAACCTATGGGGTGGACGCCTCCAGGGTTGTGGTCTGCGGAGAAAGCATCGGAGGCGCAGTGGTGGCTGCCATCACCCAGGCCTTGGTGGGCAGATCAGATCTTCCCCGGATCCGGGCTCAGGTTCTGATTTATCCATTTGTCCAGGCATTCTGTCTGCAGTTGCCATCCTTTCAGCAGAACCAGAATGTCCCATTACTTTCCCGGAAGTTCTTGGTGACTTCTCTGTGTAACTATCTGGCCATTGACCTTTCCTGGCGTGATGCCATCTTGAACGGCACTTGTGTACCCCCAGATGTCTGGAGGAAGTACGAGAAGTGGCTCAGCCCTGACAACATCCCCAAGAAATTTAAGAACAGAGGCTACCAACCCTGGTCTCCCGGGCCTTTTAATGAAGCTGCCTATCTAGAAGCCAAACATATGCTGGATGTAGAAAATTCACCCCTGATAGCAGATGATGAGGTCATTGCTCAGCTGCCTGAGTCTTTCCTGGTGAGCTGTGAGAATGACATACTCCGTGATGACAGCTTGCTCTATAAGAAGCGCTTGGAGGACCAGGGGGTCCGCGTGACATGGTACCACCTGGAGGATGGTTTTCACGGATCCGTTATCTTTTTTGATAAGAAGGCTCTCTCTTTCCCATGCTCCCTGAAGATTGTGAATGCTGTAGTCAGTTATGTAAAGGGCATATGATGGTAACCCCGGGCCCCGAAGAGGCGGGGGCAAGTATAGACTCTACCAGAAACTGGGTGCTTTAGTGAGTTCTATTTTATTGACTAAAGAGGTGCTACATCAATGCTTGGGTCACCTGGGAAGGGTGAGAAGTAAGCTAAGAGTCTTGCTTAGTATTCAAGAAAATCCAAACTGCGTCTGTTTCCTTCCAGTACTAACAATGTCCAATGCTGGATCTAGCAACATTCTCTAACATTCCCACTGAGGTGAAATAAATATCAAAAGGAGAACAAAATGCCTTTAAAATTTTCTCAAAGCCCCAACATATAAGACCTGTGCAGAATAAATGCCAACAACTGGTCATACTGTTGGTGGTGAATCTATATCCATGATGATAAAGCATAGCTGGAGGGGGCATCTAATTGTTCCTGCGGTCAAAGGTCACTGGGTCAAATCTCAACTTTGATTGGCTCCAGCTGGTCTGAGAAATGCTGTTGCAATGAAATTCTACCCTTGACACAGCCACCCTTGGGCTGCACTAAATGAAGATCTCAGAGGGGATTATGGGAAAGAGAGAGACAGGGAAAGAGGCAAGAGGAAAGGAACAGAATAAAAGAGTGGGCTCTGGGGAGCTGTGAGCTTTGCCTGGGCTCAAGTCTTTAACCTGAGTTCCAACTGGGTACTAACAGGTAGGTTCACCAAGTCGGGGATGTCTTGGGAACCTCTGAATACCATCTGGAATATGGAAACTGCATTTCCTAAGGGAGTAAGGTGCTAGCCTCTTTTCTTCGATGAGCTTGTATATTGTTCTCACTTTTTTTTTTTGAGACAGACTCTCACACTGTCACCTAGGCTGGAGTGCAGTGGCGCAATCTTGGCTCACTGCAACCTCCGCCTCCTGGGTTCAAGTGATTCTCCTGCCTCAGCCTCCTGAGTAGCAGGGATTACAGGTGCACACCACCAAGCCTGGCTAATTTTTGTATTTTTTAGTAGAGACGGGGTTTCACCATGTTGACCAGGCTGGTCTCAAACTCCTGACCTTGTGATCCACCTGCCTTGGCCTCCCAAAGTGCTGGGATTACAGGCGTGAGCCACCACACCCAACTGTTCTCACTTTTATAAAGAACCATGCCATTGTTTAGCCATGCCAATTTCTCTGCTCACAGAGAAAAGGAAGGGAATCTTTGTATTGCATGTCAGAGGTGACCCACACTAGTTTTTGCTTGGGCCATGTTTGCTAGATATACCTGTAATACCCCTGGGCCTCAGTGCTGTCAGTCTCACCAAAGTCCCACCCAAATGCTAAAGCTGGAGGCTTTCCCAACCATAGCCTCAGTGGGTACCAACGACCTCACCTATGACCGATGGAGGAGGGGGTCCTACAGGTGTCTTGGTTCTTTGCAAAAAGAGCAGGCATCCACACAGGCAATTTGGGTTGGGCCCCTGGGGGCATGAGCAGACATTGTGACTAATGAATTATGTATAAGCAGCTTTGATGGAAGGGTGTGTTAATTATCTATTAGTGTGTAACAATATTACCACAAACATAGTGGCTTAAAACAATACACATTTGTTAGCTCACAGTCTCTGTGGGTCAGGAACCTGAACACAGTTTAGCTGGGTCATTGACTTAGTCAGGGGCTGGGTTGGCAGGCTCCTGCTGAGCTACAATCAAGGTATTGGGGCTGTGGTCTCATCTGAGACTCAACTGGGGAAGGATCTACTCTCAAGCTTGGTCAGGTTGTTGGCAGAATTCAATTCCTTGTGATTATAGACTGAGGACTTCAGTTTCTTGCAAGCTGTGGTCAGAGGTCAATCTCAGCTTCTAGAGGTTATCCACAGTGTCTTGACACATGAAATTCTCCGAACGACTGCAAGGGAGAGACAGACTCCAGCAAGATAGCTACTAGAACTAATGTAAGGTAATCACAAACACATATCACATACATGCCATCACCTTTGCCATATGCTATTGGTTAGAAGTAAGTCATAAGCCTTGTCCACACAAGGGGATTACATAAGGGTATGACCACTGGGGGTTGGGGCCCATGAGGCCACCTTGCAGTATGTCCTTCACAGAAGGCCTCACCAGAAGGTGCTGTGCTGGGAAAAACAGTCAACCCAACTTCTCAGCATGAGAAACTGAGCATGGTCTGTAACCATTGGCCTGACCTGGAGCTAGTGACCAATGGTTCCTCCAGTAGCGTCCTCTCATCTTTCCCCAACTCTCCCTTCTCCCACTCCCATTACTCCCATTTGACCTTCCCTGGGTGGAGTAATTTGCACTTTCCTCTAAGCTATTCCCAGCATATTTTTATGACATAAGCTGTATGAACTTGTATGAGGAAGGGTCCAATCAGGGGAAAGAAACCATATCAGCAGTCTTCTTCTTTTCTCTTGAAAGTCTTTATCAGCCTCTAAGTACAATCAAATTTTCATAAGACATGCTGTACCTCTGAGAACTTAGCTAAAACTTATATCCAGGAACACTTATAAGAAATTGTGAACACAAAAGTCACTAGACACTAGTTATGAGTTGACACCAATCTTGAGGACAGTGTTTCTGTGGCTTTCCCAGTCAAAGTGGGGGCTTTCTGTGGTCAGGTGACAAATGAAGTCTTGCCTCAAGTCCCACTCACACTGGACCCAATTTCTCCACAGACGTGTTCATTATATCTCTGGTGGCTCAATGTATCATTGAAATAGACATATATGGAAACTGGCAGAATCCTACATTGGCTCTATGATTAAAGAGATGTTGGTCATTATGGCAGGAAGAACTATGTGTAAGGCCCTGGAACTTCCCCTCCCTACTAAGATAATAAGCCAGAAGCAGTGCTGCACCCCACAGGGAACTGCAGAGATTCATACCACCCTAGAAGACTTCAAAAAAAGCACCTATCACATCCTGATCTAATTCAGCAGTTTGAAATGTGCAGAAGTCTGATCTATCTTGGAGAATGCATATGAGTGATTCTAAAATTACTCATGCAATGACTTTGACTGCAGCTGTTCTTCCAGCTGTAGCATCATATTGGAACAAGTAAACACAGCTCCTGGCACTTGGTAAGCAGTTACTGACCTGGCAGGCACCTTTTGTTCCATACCAGTTTGCAAGGAATATCAGAAGCCGCCTGCCTTTATCTGGAAGTGGCAGCAGTATACCTTTACAGTCCTGCCTCAGGGCAATGCCAATACTGCTTTCTGCTCTAATATAGTCCTCAGAGATTGTAATTGCTTTGATAGTCCAGAAAGCATCATGATAATCCATTATGTTGATGGCATTATGCTTATTCAATCTGTTAGGCAGGAAGTAGCATGTAGTTTAGAATACCTTAGGAAGGCATATGCAAAGTGAAAGAAACTCCAAAACAATTAAGGGACAGCCACATCAGTGAAGTTTCTGGTGGTTCAGTGATGTGGAGAATGTTGAAATATTTGTTCCAAGGTGAAAGACAAGTTGCTGCACTTGTGCCATCTACAAAGAAAAATATACAATGCTTGTTAGGGCTTGTAGATTTTGAAGGCAACATATAGCATATTTGTGCCAGCTATTTCCATCCAGCTAGAAAATTCCCCATAGCCTGCTTGCCTGCCTGCCTGCCTGCCTGCAGGGAACAGAGTGGGGAACAGAGCAAGTGGGGAACAGAGCAAGAGAAGGCTCTGTAGCAAGCTCAGGCTGTTATAGAAGCTGCTCTGCCCACTTGGGAACCCTAACATTGACTGGATTACTGGCATACTATTAATGCCAGCCAGCCAGCACATTCATTAGAGGCACTGTCAACCTGTGCCCTCCAGTGGATATAGGCTCCACTTAGTGAATCCCAAAATTGTAAATAGTGCTTTCTCTTTCTTTTCTTTTCTTCCTTCCTTCTTTCTTTCTTTCTTTCTTTCTTTCTTTCTTTCTTTCTTTCTTTCTTTCTTTCTTTCTTTCTTTCTTTTCTTTCTTTCTTTCTTTTCTTTCTTTCTCTCCTTCCTTCCTTCCTTCTTTCTCTTTCTTTCTTTCTTTCTTTCTTTCTTTCTTTCTTTCTTTCTTTCTTTCTTTCTTTCTTTTGTTCTTTCGTTCTTTCTTTCTTTCGTTCTTTCTTTTTTAGAAGGGGTCTGGCTTTGTTGCCCAAAGCCAGAGTGCAGTAGAGAGGGAATGCAGTGGTGTGATCTTGGCTCACTGCAACCTCAGCCCCCTGAGCTCAAACCATCCTCCCACCTCAGTCTCCCCAGTAGCTGGGGCCACAGGCGTGCTCCACCATGCCAGGCTAATTTTTTGGTATTTTTGGTGGTGATGGAGTTTTGCCATGTTGCTAAGGCTGGTCTCAAACTCCTGAGCTCAAGTGATTCTCCCTCCTCAGCCTCCCAAAATGCTAGGATTACAGATGTGAGCCATAGCACCTGGCAAACAGTGCTTTCTTTCAAGAAGTACCATGTATGCCCCTGGGGCTGAAGTTCTTATGTGGAAGCCACGTATTAACTTGTCCTCTTTCCCTCAAATATAGTAACTTGTATTTTTCCTAGGAGGAGAAAGCCTTGTATGTGTTTTTTTGCATATTTAAGGAAACACTACTATGGCCCTGAGATGCATCCAGGCCAGCCTCACCTCACCACCTAGGGTTACTGGGTGTTGAAAAGAAAAATGTACAATGCTTGTTAGGGCTTTTAGATTTTGAAGGCAACATATAGCACCTTTGTGCCAGCTATTTCCATCCAGCTAGAAAATTCCCCATAGCCTGCTTGCCTTACCTTAGCATTACCTTATATTTCCTTGTTATGGGCCAAGGTGGAGTCTGTGTAATTGCTAATACATCTTGCTGTGGCTGAATCAATGCTGCCAGCCAAGCAGAAAAATCAATACAAATACTTATAAAGCAAGCCAGCTAGCTTTCTCTAAGGTAAGCCCAGATGGTTGATCAGATTTGTTCAACTGGTCAGTTCTCCCATAGATTAGCCTGATCCTGCTGCTTAGAGTCCTGTAGATAGTAGCCTTTATTAAATGCTTTATAAGATACATTGGAGATTCCCTCCGTCCCCAGCCTTTGTCAGTCAGACTAACCAGAGTGCCTAAAGGCATGGGATACTCAATGGAAAAATCTCCCAGAAGCCAAGATCAAGTAGAAATGAGTGGTGAAGATTCCTGGAAGACCATTCTCCCTGGGTCTCTCACATTTCTGGGCCTCTTGTGAACAGAAGTACTGATGGCTTTTGATCCAGATTGTTGTTTTGAGGATGTTTGTTGAGTAATCAACCTTGGAAGATAGAGATAGTGTTTTCTCTTGCATCACGGGACAAATTTATTCACTGTCTAGTATCATAAAGATAATAGGGAATTTGTTTAAGTTTCTTGTAGATTTTTGGATATTAGATCTTTGTCAGGTGGGTAGATTGCAAAAAGTTTTCTCCCATTCTGTAGGTTGCTTGTTCACTCTGATGCTAGTTTCTTTTGCTGTGCAGAAGCTCTTTAGTTTAATTAGATCCCATTTGTTAATTTTGGCATTTGCTGCAATTCTTTTTGGTGTTTTCATTATGAAGTTTTGCCTATGCCTATGTCCCGAATGGTATTGAATAGGTTTTCTTCCAGGGTTTTATGGTTTTGGGTTTTACATTTAAGTTTTAATCCATCTTGAGTTAATTTTATATAAGGTATAAGGAAGGGGTCCAGTTTCAGTTTTCTGCATATGGCTAGTCAGTTTTCCCAGCACCATTTTTTAAATAGGGAATCCTTTCCCCTATTGCTTGTTTTGTCAGGTTTGTCAAAGATCAGATTGTTGTAGTTGTGTGGTGTTATTTCTGAGGTCTCTTCTGTTCCATTGGTTTATGTGTCTGTTTTGGTTACTGTAGCCTTGTGGTATAGTTTGAAGTCAGGTAGCATGATGCTTCCAGCTTTGTTATTTTTGCTTAGGATTGCCTTGGCTATATGGGCTCTTTTTTGGTTCCATATGAAATTTAAACTAGTTTTTTCTAATCCTGTGAAGAATGTCAATAGTTGTTTGATGGGAATAGCATTGAATCTATAAATTACTTTGGGCAGTATGGCCATTTTCATGACATTGATTCTTCCTATCCATGAGGNAGGGTTTTTATGGTTTTGGGTTTTACATTTAAGTTTTTAATCCATCTTGAGTTAATTTTTATATAAGGTATAAGGAAGGGGTCCAGTTTCAGTTTTCTGCATATGGCTAGTCAGTTTTCCCAGCACCATTTTTTAAATAGGGAATCCTTTCCCCTATTGCTTGTTTTTGTCAGGTTTGTCAAAGATCAGATTGTTGTAGTTGTGTGGTGTTATTTCTGAGGTCTCTTCTGTTCCATTGGTTTATGTGTCTGTTTTGGTTACTGTAGCCTTGTGGTATAGTTTGAAGTCAGGTAGCATGATGCTTCCAGCTTTGTTATTTTGCTTAGGATTGCCTTGGCTATATGGGCTCTTTTTTGGTTCCATATGAAATTTAAACTAGTTTTTTCTAATCCTGTGAAGAATGTCAATAGTTGTTTGATGGGAATAGCATTGAATCTATAAATTACTTTGGGCAGTATGGCCATTTTCATGACATTGATTCTTCCTATCCATGAGGATGGGCAAAGGATATGAACAGACACTTCTCAAAAGAAGACATTTATGCAGCCAATGAACATATGAAAAAAACTCAACATCACTGATAATTAGAGAAATGCAAGTGAAAACCACAATGAGATACCACCTCACACCAATCAGAACGGAAATTATTAAAAAGTCAAGAAACAATAGATGCCGGTGAGGCTGTGGAGAAATTGGAACGCTTTTACATTGTTGGTGGAAGTGTAAATTAGTTCAACCATTGTGGAAGACAGTGTGGGGATTCCTCAAGAATGTAGAACCAGAAATACCATTTGAGCCAGCAATCTCATTATTGAGTATATACCCAAAGGAATATAAATCATTCTACTATAAAGGCACATGCACACTTAATGCACACTTATGTTTATTGCAGCACTAATCACAATAGCAAAGACATGGAACCAACCCAAATGCCTATCAATGATAGACTGGACAAAGAAAACGTGGTACATGTACCCCATGGAATACTATGCAGCCATAAAAAAGAATGAGTTCATGTCCTTTGTAGGGACACAGATGAAGCTGGAAGCCATCATTCTCTGCAAACTAACACAGGAACGGGAAAGCAAATACCATATGTTTTCACTCGTAAGTGGGAGTTGAACAATGAGAACACATGAACACAGGGAGGCGAACAACACACATCAGTGCCTGTCAGGGGATGGGGGGCAAGGGGAGGGAGAGCATTAGGACAAACACCGAATGCACGGGGGGCTTAAAACCTAGATGACGGGTTGATAGGTGCAGCAAACCACCATGGCACCTGTATACCTAACTAACAAACCTGCACATTCTGCACATGTATCCCAGAAGTTAAAGTTAAAAAAAAAAAAAAAGATAATAGGGAAAAGGTTAGACAGGTTTGCTTGCTTATAGAAGATTTGGAGTCCCCGAAGGTCAGAGTTCCTCAGCTGTGATGCAACCCTACCATACCACCTGGACTTCTCTGTGCCATTTCCATGGAATCTGGGAGGCAAGGAGAACCAACACTAATGTGAAGTTCATTCCGTTTGCCATGCTATACATAATAATAATCTTTGAATCTGAGCCTGTCATCTCATGTTTTCTGGCAGTATCCATGAAACTATGGCAGTCTAACTTGTTAGTTTGCAAGTAGGATAAAAATCTCAGACCTATTCCCTAGTTCTTGACACATCCTTGACATAGTTCTACTTTGCCACCTGAAACAACGTTAAGGTTTGTCAGTAGAAGGTGCTGAGAAATATTGGAAAAGGGCAGGCTTCTCGTCTTAGTTCTGGTGTGCTCTTCTTGCCAGATGTCTGCAGTTCATGTTTTCTTTACCATGGGTTCCTGCAGCATCCAGTTTTGCCAACATGTGGGTCCCACTGAGAAAGGCTTCTCTGATGCCTAGCTCCCACAGTACCCAACGGCCGTCACACTTGGTGACCAGCAGCCTCCTTTGGTAACATTCAGATGGTTTTGCAGCAGAGTGTCACCAACTAGGCACTCTCCCATGAATGGCTTTTTTGGCACCTTTTCTAGTTACCTATGACCATGTCCTCTAAAATAAGGCCAGATCTCGACCCAGGAGCAGCGGCTGTTCTTTATATCTGTGACTCCCTGTTTCTGTCTCCTGGGTTGACCCTGACTAATACAGAATCTAAAGTACTTGCCACTTTCTGCTTATATGATCCAGTCAGCACAATGTCATCAATGTATCAATCAGATCAATGTGATGTTCAGAGGAATATCATGATCCTAATCTCTGAAGACTATATTATGGTAGAAAACAGAATTGACATAGCCCTGAGGTAAGACTGTAAAGGCATACTGTTAGCCCTGCTAGATAAAAGCAGGTGGCTTCTGGTATTCCTTACAAATTGTTATGGAACAAAAGGCATCCGCTGGGTCAGTAGCTGCTTACCAAGTGCCAGGAGCTGTGTTTACTTGCTCCCATATGATGCTACAGCTGGAAAAACAGCTGCAATTGAATTCTGAAATTACTGCAAGAGTAATTTCATGAGTAGTAATTTCCTACCCCAGTTCCTGGGGGTAGGGTGGCGCAGCACTGCTTCTGGCTTATTGGTAGGGAAGGGAAGTCCAGGGCCTTCCACATACTGCTTCCTATCACAATGACACTCATCCCTTTGGTCAGAGAGCCAACATAGGATTCTGCGAGTTTTCACATATGTCTATTTCAATGATACATTGAGGCACTAGACATATAACAAACACACGTGTCTTTGGACCAACTGGGCCCAATGTGAGTTGGACTTGAGGCAAGATTTCATCTGTCACCTGCTTACAGTAAGCCCCAGCTTTGAGAGAACCACCTGCACTGCAGGTCCCTAGGACTAGTGTTAATTTAGAATCTATGTGTACCGATTCCTGAACAACTTGAATATTTCCGTTTCTCCTGTGCAGTCACTCTGGTAAATGATGGCAGATCCCTTTGGGAAGGGCTTGGGGAAGATTTATAGTGTATACTTGAGGCAAAGCTGGAGGGTCCTTCCTCAGGGAGATCTAGCCTCTACTTTAATCCAGGGTTTCTATATCTGTGGACTGACTTAGGTCTGGAAACTGGATGACAGGTCATGGCTCTACTGTGCTGACTTCAGTGGTTTATAGGCACCAGACCTGGAGCTTTTTTAAATTAAAAAAAAAAAACTCTACTAAACTGATGATATATTTCATTCCTGAGACACCATGATCACTTACCCACCACCTAGATTTCTGTGGGCTGAGGGTTCTGATTACTGGGACATCCCTCTTGGTTTTTTTTTTGAGACAGGGCCTTACTCTGTCACCCAGACTGGAGGGCAGTAGCATAAACATGACTCGCTATAGCCTTGAGCTCTTGAGCTCAAGTGATCCCCCTGCCATGGCCTCCCAAATAGCTGGAACCATAAGCATGTGCCACTATGGCCAGCTAATTATAATTTTTTTTTTTTTTTGTAGAGACAGGGTCCCACTGTGTTGTCCATGCTGGTTGCAAACTCCTGAGCTCAAGCAATCCTCCCGCCTCAGCCTTCCAAAGTGCTGGGATTACGGGCGTGAACCACTATGCCCAGCATCTCTCCTGCTTTTTATGGTCAATGCACTCACTTTGCTCTTGGTGATGAAGTCCTGCCACTAGTCCTCTATTGCTCTGTGATATTGTATTACTCAGGGTTCTATAGAGGGACAGAACTAATAGGATAGATATACATCTAAAGGGGAATTTTATTAAGTATTAACTCACATGATCACAAGGTCCCACAATAGGCCGTCTGCAAGCTGAGGAGCAAGAAGAGCCAGTCCGAGTCCCAAAACTGAAGAACTTGGAGTCCAATGTTCGAGGACAGGAAGGGTCCAGCGTGGGAGAAAGATGTAGGCTGGGAGGCTAGGCCCATCTCGTCTTTTCACGTCTTTCTGCCTCTTGATATTCTAGCTGCACTGGCAGCTGATTAGATGGTGCCCACCCACATCAAGAGTGGGTCTACCTTGCCCAGCCCACTGACTCAAATGTTAATCTCCTTCGGCAACACCCTCACAGACACATCCAGGATCAATACTTTGTATCTCTCAATCCAATCAAGTTGACACTCAGTATTAACCATCACAGATACCATTATCTTGAATAAAGGTAGAAAGACCATCTCAATGTGGCCTCCTCCACAGTCATACCTGCTTACTAAGGAGAACAATCAGAGACATTTTTTTTTTTTGGTTGTTGTTGTTGTTTTGAGATGGAGTTTTGCTCTTGTTGCCCAGGCTGGAGTGCAGTGGCGTGATCTAGGCTCACTGCAACCTCCGCCTCCTGGGTTCAAGTCATTCTTCTGCCTCAGCCTCCCAAGTTACTGGGATTACAGGTGCCCGCCACCACGCCCAGCTACTTTTTTGTATTTTTAGTAGAGATGGGGTTTCATCATATTAGCCAGGCTGGTCTTGAACTCCCGACCTCAGGTGATCCACTTGCCTCGGCCTCTCAAAGTGCGGGGATTACAGGCATGAGCCACTGCCCCTGGCCTCAGACATTTTTAAGGGTATAGATATCCTCCTCAAAAATGAGTTTCTTGGTGTGTCAGTGAGGGAACTGTCTTCTGTGTCTTCTCGGCATTTGTAGTTGCGGGGTGATCACGCAGTTTGCAAAGGAGAAATCCAGTCCAACAGTCCCATCTCCATCAGACTTTGGATTTCCTTCTCCAAATAGTGCTGGAGAAACCCTGGCATCTCTACGTCATTAAATGTAGGCCACACCACTGAGCCCAAGGTTAAGTCTACAACCACATTTTGGCCAGGTGCGGTGGCTCATACCTGCAATCCCAGCACTTTGGGAGGCCGAGGAGGATGGCTTGAGTCCAGGAATTTAAGACTAGCCTGGGCAACATGGTGAAATCCTGTTGCTACAAAAAATACAAAAAAATTAGTCGGGCATGGTGGCACATGCTTGTGGTCTCAGCTACTTGGGAGACTGAGGTGGGAGAATCACCTGGGTCTGGAAAATCGAGCCTGCAATGAGCTATGATCATGCCACTGCACTCCAGCCTCAGCGACAGAGTGAGACCCTGTCTCAGACAAATAAATAAATAAACATTAAAAATTACCACCACATTTTAAAGTTTTTGTACTCCCCTACTTTGGGTACTAAACATAGGTATTGGTTATCTACTACTACAGAGCAAATTACTCCGAATCTTTGCAACTAAAAACAGCAAATATTCATTATTTCCCAGTTTTTGTGGGGTAGCAGTCTGAACACAGCCTTGCTGGGAGTCTCCGGCTCAGGGTCTCTCATGGGATGTAATCAAATGTGAGCCAGGGCTGCTGTCACCTCAATGCTCAGTTGGAGAACGATCAGCTTCCTTGGCCCCTCATGTGGCTGTTGGCAAACCTCAGGTCTTCACTGGCTGTTGGTTAAAGACATCAGTGTGAAGGAGAACGTTGTGCACCAGTTACCAGTTCCAGGGGAGAACTCCAAACACTTCTGCCCATTGCATCTTGGTACCGGAATGGTCAAGGGGGACTCAACCTAGTTAAACACTGAATGGAGCAAGGCTTGACTTACATAGAGAAGAGGCAGAGGATGATCAGCTTCACATGTGGTACATATACACCATGGAATGCTACAAAGTCATAAAAATGAATGAGATCATGTCCTTTGCAGCAACATGGATGGAGCTGGAGGCCATTATCCTACGTGAAACTCAGGAACAGAAAACCAAATACCACATGTTCTCACTTATAAGTCAGAGCTAAACATGGAGAACGCATGGTCACAGAGAGAGGAACACCGGGACCTACTTGAGTGTGAAGGATGGGAGGATGGAGAAGATTGACAAACTACCTGTCAAGAACTGTGCTCATTACCTGGGCGATGAAATAATCTGTACACCAAACCCCTGTGACATGCAATTTACCGATATAAAAAACCTGCACATACACCCCTGAACCTAAAATAAAAGCTAAAAAAAAAAAAGCATCAATAGTATGTCCCCATGGGCAGCAAAGTCCCCATGGCCAGTGAGTCTCTCCTGGGGCAACTGACACAGGGCAATTGGTTACACGCACCTCTCTCATGGTGCAGTTGAAGGACCCCATTCCCTCCCATGGAGACAGACACAGCAGTGGGGTTGGCCAGGTGCCATGTGATGCCCATGCTCAGGCAGAACAAAGGAGCACACACTAGCAGCAGGGAAAGATCTTCCCACACAAGGCAGCAAGCCTAGCACAGGTCACGTTAAGAAATGTCCCAGCCCCAACATCCACTCTTACGTGGCCAAGTGGGGGTGGAAAGATTGCGTGTGGGAGACTGCCTTTCCCAGCTCCCCACATAGCAGCTGGCTTCACAGTGAGTGAGCCAGAGAGTGAGAGAGGAAGCAAGAGAGGGGATGCCCCAGATCCCCAGAGGGAAGCCCCAGTCTCTTTGTCGTTACTATAAAAGTGCATTATAAAACCTAATCTTGGAAGTGACATCTCATCAGTTTTGCCGTAATTCTATTCATTACTTTTTATGGCTGAATAACATTCCATTATATGAATATACCACAATTTGTCTATTCATTCATCCACTGATAACACTTGGGTTGTCTCCACCTTTTGGCTATCATTAGCAATGCTGCTGTGAACAATGGCATGCAAGTATCTGTCTGAGTTCCTGTTTTCAATTCTTTTGGGCGTATACCTAGGAGTGGAATTGCTGGGTCATACATTGAACTTTTGGAGGGACCTCCCAATCAAAGTAATATTTTTGTTTTTTGAGATGGAGTGTCGTGCTTTACTCAGTGGTGCAGTGGTGCAATCTCAGCTCACTGCAACCTCTGCTTCCTAGGTTCAAGTGATTTTCCTGTCTCAATCTCCTGAGTAGCTGGGATTAAAAGTGTGCCACCACACCTGACTAATTTTTTTCTTTTTTTCCTTTTTTTTAGTAGAGATGGGGTTTCACCATGTTGGCCAGGCTGGACTTGAACTTCTAACCTCAAGAGATCCATGTGCCTCGCTCTCCCAAAGTGCTAGGATTATAGGTGTGAATTACCACACCTGGCTCCTAAAGTAATTTTTAAAAACATAAGTCAGGTCATCTTACTCCGTTGCATAAAAGCCGTCAATGTTGGCCAGGCACGGTGGCTCATGCCTGTATTCCTAGCACTTTGGGAGGCTGAGGTGGGTAGATCACCTGAGGTCGGGAGTTTGAGACCAGCCTGGCCAACATAGTGATGGTGGGCACCTGTAATCCCAGCTACTCAGGAGGCCGAGGCAGGAGAATTGCTTGAACCTGGGAGGCAGAGGTTGCAATGAGCCAAGATCATGCCACTGCACTCCAGCCTGGGTGACAGTTGGTTAAAACAAGTACTATTGCTCACTGGTCAGGAAAGAGACTTCAGTTAGGTAAGTGAGTGTCCAGCATGCTGAGGTAGCTCAAGAGTGTGTGGTTGTTTATCAGCTTTGGATGGTTAGCATCAGTGATCATGAACCATAGCACTGTGTTTTAATAGCTCCCAGGCAAGTGTTGCCACCAGTGAAAAGTTTATCTTTCATCGTGCAGAGGAGGACAAAAAAACCTTTTAGGTCCTAGGGCTGGGACCCTGGAAATTAAACTGACAAAAGATCAACAGGAGAAAAGGCATACAAATTTTATTTGATATTAGTATTTTTATGTGGCACAGGGGTTTTCTAGAAAGTGCAAACCCCCAAAGAAGTAATGAGGCTGGAGAACTTATATACCATTTTGACAATAAACATTAAATTCATAGAGAAGTGAGAAGACAAAGGAAAAAGGGGTTTAGGCTTTTAGGGGTGGCAAACTGTGGGAAGGTAAATATATGGGGGAGACAGATGGAAGATAGAAGTTGTTTTGTAAATTTTGTATGTAAATGTCACTAGGTGCTGTCTCTGGGCTGATGAGAGTCTAGAGTCATCTCCCTCTGCCCTTCCTGGTACAAAAGAGGGGAGAGGATGCTTTCACAAAGGAGAATTTACAGAACATAAATTTATATATTTGCATGTATGTTCATAGAACATATTTGCTTTTTAGGCAAATAAGTGTTTGCTGTTTCTCAGTTGTCTTCAGCTTAAAATAATCCTTGTGTCAAAGTGGCATGTTTTGGAGGAGCACGTTCTGATCCCCTACAATAGTCTTCACGTTTTATCTCATTTAATTTCCTGAGTCTGGTAGGATATTATTATCCACCTTTGGCAGACTAAATAACTTGCCCAAAGCCAACAGCTAGTTAGGTGTAGGACCGGGATTTGAACGCAGGCTGTCTGACTGCAGAACGTACACCATGGAGCATGGGCTCAGTAGGAGTGCATTGAATCTGATTCTGCTGCTCCACAGCCAGGCACTGGGAACTTGGTGAGGCCCGTACACAGCATTGCCCTGGCTCGGGTCATGCACTTCTTTACATTTATTGAAAAATACCAGAAATGGCCAATTTTTGTCTTCTTTCTCAGGGTGTACTGAGGAGAGAGAATTTCCTGAGTCTTCAGGTTTCCCACTGAACCCTAAATCTGCCGGTAGCCAGCTGGCTGACTTAGAAGTTTCTTAATTTCTCTAGACCATGGCGTTTTCACTCATAAAATGGGTTCCTTTTTGGTCTTTTAAGTCTCTAACTTTGATAGAAAAAAGGTGGACTATCCTAAGCTGGAGCTGATTTCATTTTGCTGTTTACTTTCTGGGATGTTTGAAATATCATTTTTCAGGTTTGTTGCTATTTTGCTTTGGAAGCATATCTGTTCACCACCTTATTCATTTCAATTCATTTCATTAGTCTTTTATTCTTTCTTTTTAATTATTTTATTTTTATTTATTTATTTATTTATTTATTTATTTATTTATTTATTTTGAGATAAGGTCTCACCCTGTTGCCCAGGCTGGAGTGCAGTGGTGCAATCATGGCTCACAGCAGCCTCAATCTCCCAGACTTAAGCCACCTTTGCATCTCAGCCTCCCAAGTTGCTAGGATCACAGGTGTGCACCACTACACCTGGCTAATTAAAAAAAAAATTCTTGGAGATGGGGTCTCCCTAGGTTGCCCAGGCTAGTCTTGAACTCCTGGGCTCAAGCATCCTCTTGCCTTGGCCTCCCAAAGTGTTGGGATTACAGACATGAGCCACTGCACCTGGCTCCTTAGTCTTTATTGAATAAACATTGACGGGGCATCTGGCCTGTGCAGGGCAACTCTGCTAAATGTAGGGCCTTGAAGCAGGCGTAGGGTGGGGGAGATCTGGGAATAAGTGGCAGGAGGTCTAAGGCCTTCCCAGCCCATTCTTGGGACAATCTCAGGAAATCCTGTGTCCTCAACACAAACTGAAAAAGAAGATTAAAAACAAACAGGACTGTTTTCCAGTATTTTTCAATAAATATAAAGATGTGCCTCCCTGAGCCAGGGCAGAGCTATGTACAGTCCTCACGAAGGTCCCAGTGTGTGACGGTGGAGTAGGAGAATTAGATGCCACTCAACACACACCTACTGAGCCCATGCTCTGGGCAAGGCACTGTTCAAGGTCAACACGGTGGTGAGTGACAAGGCCAAGGCTTGCATGGAGCTTCCTTTCTAGTGAGAGGAGACGGACGAGTGGAAGCACTCAGCATCCCACTGAAACAAACAAGCCTCTAGCTGGGAGAGCGCTGTGGAGAGGAAAAGGCAGGAGGGATGGTAATACCTGCCCAGCAGGAGTCGTGGGGACCCTGCCTTATCAAAGCGACCCTTGAGCCAACTGCTGGAGGAGGTGAGGGGGTGTAATGCAGGAACTCTGTAAGAGGCCAGTGTGGCTGGGACAGAGAGAGCAGGGGGCCGGAGAGATGGCACTAGAGAAGATGTGGGATGAGGGATCATGTAAGGCCTTGAGGATATTATAAAGTCTTTGGTGTTTCCTTGAGTGAGATGGGGGTGCCACAGGGAGGGCCCACAGGTATATAACCTGCCAACCAGAGTCTTCTCCTAGGTATTGCCTTTGGATGGATGAATCTGTTTGTAGAACACCTGATTGAACTCAGTTGTTCAGTGCCCGCCCTGGCTGGTAATGAAACTCATCAACTAATGTTTTTTGTTTGTTTGTTTTGTTTTGTTTTTTTAGGCAAAGTCTCACTATGTTGCTCAGGCTGGTCTCAAACTCCTAGGCTCAAGCAGTCCTCCTACCTTGGCCTCCCAAAGTGCTGGGATTACAGGCAAGAGCCATCACGCCCGGCCTCATCAACTAATTTTTGTGGGAAGATTGTGGCTACCAGGTTCCAGCTGTACCTTTTCCATATTTAGGAATCAAAGTCACCCTTGCTGCAATCTTACCTGTGGCTCTGCATCCCTGAGTGCTGCCTTTGTCATATTTAGACAGGTCGATCTCCAGGAAATTACTCTGCGTCTCGCCAAATACATGGCACATGCTCAAGAAGTCACGGAAAAGGCAGCTAGCCTTTGCAGAGTGCCTTCTATGTAGATTTCCATTAATAACTTTCTTTAATCCACCTAGAAGCCCCCTGAGGTACATTTCATTATTCCCACTTCGTTGGTGAGATACCTGAGATGAGGGGTGTCATTGATTTACCTAAAACCATACAGCTTTAAGCAGAAGTAGGAGTTGAACACAGATCTTCTCAGCTGTAAACGCTGTGCTGGAAGGGGCTTCAATCAAGGGCAAGTTCTGGGTCAGCCAGTCAGCTTTGTTCTGGGCCATGCATGGGGAAGGGGCCCATGAAAGACATCATGTGACCCTGGCCCTCAAACTAGCAGCTTTCCACAAACGTTTGTTGAATGAATGCATCAAAAAATAAATGAAGACACCAAAGTACCTTGGAAAGTACTGAGCCACTTGCTGGTCAGAGATGAGTTAAGAGCCAGTATCAACTCAAGACTAACTGGGCTGGGGGTGTTTTGTACAGAGGCTGAGAAGAAATTCTGTCCCATAAGGACAGAACAAGGTTTTCGTCTTGGTCACATCTACCCTACTTTGTAGAGCTTTATGAGTAGCTTCTGATATTTACCTGCTGTGGAGGAGACAGCTCAGGGTACATCTGTCTTAGTCTGTTTGTATTGTTATAAGGGAATACCTGAGGCTGAGTCATTTATCAAGAAAAGAGGTTTATTTGGTTCATACTTCTGCAGGCTGTACAGGAAGCATGGCGCCAGCATCTGTTTCTGGGGAGAGACCCAGGAAACTTCCTGTCATGGCGGAAGGCAAAGGGGAGCAGGCATTGTGGAGTGAGAGAGGAAGAAAGAGAGAGGGGAGAGAGGTGCCAGGCTCCTCTTCAACAGTCAGCTCCCTTGTGACCAAATAGGGCAAGAACTCACACGCACTCCCACAAGAATGGCATCAAGCCATTCATGAGGGATCTGCCCCTATGACCCAAGCACCTCCCACCAGGCCCCACCTCCAACACTGGGGACCACATTTCAACATGAAATTTGGAGGGGACAAACATCAAAACTATATCAACATCCAAAATAGCAGTTTCGCACAGAAACGTAAACTGAGACAGGCAGCAAGTCTGGGCAGTCCCGGCTGGGTGAAAAGAATCACTTCGTCCTCAAATCAATCAACTGGTCTCTCTCTTTCCCTCCTTCCACCTTTCAAACAGGGGCAGATTTTTGAGAAGCTGGGGACTTGCTCCCTGCCCAGATCTGTCTGCTTTATACATGACAGCATGAAAATAAAGAAGGATTCTAAACTGGTGGTGACCAGCCTGCGTTTTAGGATGACACCCATGAGGCTGTTGCAGCTCAAGGGAGGCATCATCTTCTACCACGGAGTGGGCAGGGAGTTGGGAAGCCTGGGTAAGGGGCTTCCCTGTGGCTTCCTAAGGGACAGTTCTCATTTGCTGGTGTACAGTAAGCTCTCAACAGGGTTTGCCAGCTGAATGCATGAGTGATGAACAAACAGCGTCTTCTCCTGGTCTGTCCTTTCTACTGTCCAGGGAGTCTATACCAGTCATGATTTAATGGCATGAGGCTGCCTAGAATTGTTCATCGTCAGGCCCAAAATTCCATATCTGCAATTCCAATGGTGAAATTTGAGAAATCTGAGAATTTTTTCATGACTTGCTTGGCCGCCAAATCTGACCTGAGTTCATTTGTTGGTACCTTCAGATTTAAACTGAAACAAGAGTACTTATTTATTCCAGTTATTTATTATTATTATTATTATTATTATTATTATTATTATTTTGCAGATGGGATATTACAATGTTGCCCAGGCTAGTCTCAAACTCCTAAGCTCAAGCAATTCTCTCATCCCAGCCTCCCAAAGTGCTAGGATTCCAGGCATGGCCAACACACCTGGTTTCACTTATGTATTTATTCCACATTTTATGTCCATATTTATTCCACATAATTTATGCTTTATTTATTCCACTTATGTGAGTGTTCATAGGTTTGCTGCAGAACTGTTAATGTGTGGAATAATGGAAGATTTTCCAGTGTCTCGCTTGATGTGTATTTGTTTTTGTATCATATTATCTTTTTTTAAATTAAAAAAAAAATTTTTGAGATGCAAGTTTCGCTCTTTTCGCCCAGGCTGGAGTGCGATGGTGTGATCTTGGCTCACTGCAACCTCCGCCTTCTGGGTTCAAGCGATTCTCCTGCCTTAGCCTCCTGAGTAGCTGGGATTACAGGCATTTGCCACCATGCCTGGCTAATTTTGTATTTTAGTAGAGACGGGGTTTCACTACGTTGGCCAGGCTGGTCTCAAACTCCTGACCTCAGGTGATCCACCCACCTCAGCCTCCCAAAATGCTGGGATTACAGGTGTGAGCCACTATGTCTGGCCCATATTATCTCTTTATAGCTGTTACACCATCACAAACATGTAGGAAACCACAATGAGATATCACCACACTCTCAATAGGCTGGCTAAAAAAAAAAAAAAAAAAAAGGAATGGCATCAAATGTTGGCAAGGATGAAGAGAAACTGGATCACTCATTAATTTGGGGATGGGAGTGTGCAATGGTGAAGCTCACTGAAAGAGCATGGCAGTTTCTCACAAAACCCAACATACACTTACCCTATGACCCAGCAATTGCCCTCTTGGGCAAATCACAGAGAAAGTAAAGACTTATGGCTGGGTGTGGTGGCTCACGCCTGTAATCTCAGCACTTTGGGAGGCTGAGGTGGGCGAATCACAAGATCAGGAGTTCGAGACCAGCCTGGCCAACATGGTGAAACCCCATCTCTACTAAAAATACAAAAACTAGCTGGGTGTGGTGGCAGATGCCTGTAGTCCCAGCTACTCAGGAGGTTGAGGCAGGAGAATTGGTTGAACACAGGAGGCAGAGGTTGCAGCGAGCCCAGATCACGCCACTGCACTCCAGCCTGGGTAACAGAGGGAGACTCCATCTCAAAAGGAAAAAAAAAAAAAAAAAAAAAAAAGATTTATGTTCACATAAATTAAATTGAAGACTTATATTCACTTATGCCCATATCTGCATGTGAATGTTCACTGCAGCTTTATTTATAACAACCCCAAACTAGAAGCCAACCAAACGTTCCTGAAAGGGTGAATGGTTAAAGAAACCATGGTCCATGCTGATCAAAGGATGCTACTCAGTAAAAAGAAGGAATAAACTACTGATGCATGCAACAACTCGGGTAGATCTCCAGGGAATGACACTGAAGTGAAGTAGGCCAATCTCCAAAGATTACTCACTATGTGATTCTTTTCTATAATATTCTTGAAATGACAAGTTATAAAGATGGAGAACACACAGTAGTTGCTAAGGGTGGGGAAGAGGAGAGGTGAATGTAGCTATAAAAGAGTAGATCAAGTTTGCTTGTAACAGAATTGTTCTGTATATTGACTGCAACGGTTGGGGGTTATGTGAGTTGTGCACATAAGATAGCATTGCATAGAACTGAACTAAACACACACACACATACATACACACACAAATGCATGTAACCAACATCAAGTCCCTGGGTGTGACATCCTATAGTTATGTCCCATGCTACCACTGGGGGAAAACTGGTGAAGCGTTTATAGGATCTCTCTGCTTTACTTCTTAAAACTGCAGGTGAATCTCCAATGATCTCAAAATGAAAAGTGAAAACAAAAAACGAAAACAAAACAAAAAAAAATCCAGAAACACAAAGCAGTGCTAAGCACCGCAATGCTGGTGACAGGGGCTATGACCATGTGCTGGTATTGGTGGTGTGCATGAGCTCAGCGTTCCTGGGGGACAGCTGGTATGAGACTTTGCATAGCCTTTGTTGCCACAATTGTGCTCATGGAGATTCATCCTAAAGAACAGCTCAAAAGGAGAAAATGCTAAATAACAAAAGCATAGAAACGACTTCAGTGTCCCCCAACTGGGTCATGCAAATCAGGGTATGTTAGTTAACTCTGGAATATTATGCAGCCATTAAAATAATAAATACAAAGATTATATGAGAGGTAGGAAATTGTATATGATATACACAATTTAATGTTAGTTGTATATATACAATTTTATATCTCATATATAATTTTTTTTGAGACAGAGTCTCACTCTGTTGCCCAGGCTGGAGTGCAGTGGTATGATCTTGGCTCTCTGCAGCCTCAATCTCCTGAACTCAAATGATCCTCCCACCTCAGCCTCCCAAGTAGCTGGGACTACAGACACGCACCACCATGCCTGGCTAATGTTTGTATTTCTTTGTAGAGACTAAGTTTCGTCATGTTGCCCAGGCTGGTCTTAAACTCCTGAGCTCAAGTGATCTGCCCACCTTGACCTCCCAAAGAGCTGCGATTACAGGTGCGAGCCACCGCATTGTGCCAAGGAGCTCAAAAATTTTGGTTGAATAAATTATTTTATAAAAACAGTTCTTTTAATGGGGAAAAGTAGAGTAAGTGTTCGGGAAGATTTCCGAAAACAAAGTTGAGTTTCTTCTTGGAAACCAAGCAATGGAGATATTCAAAAACCTATAACCTAAACACAGAGCAACAAAAACATGGCCTTCCTGAAAAGAATCAGTGTTTGATGATCTCGACTTTTGGACCTTCCTTTCCCCGGTCACCATCAGCAGTTAGCACAGATTCTTGTAAATTCTCATTAGCTTATTACCTTTTTCTTAATAACTAAGCCCCAGGCCACTCCAGTGAAAGGCTGTTTTTTCTTTTTTCTTTTTTTCTTTTTTTTTTGAGAGAAGGTCTCTCTCTGTCACCCAGGCTGGAGTGCAGTGGTGTGATCACTGCTCACTGCAACCTCTGGCTCCCAGTCCCCAGAAATCCTCCCACTTCAGCCTCCTGAGTTGTTGGGATTACAGGCGTGCACCATCATGCCTGGCTAACGTTTTTGTATTTTTGGCAGAGACGGGGTTTTGCAATGTTGCTCAGGCTAGTTTTGAACTTGTGAGCTCAAGCAATCCGTTCACTTCAGTTTCCCAAAGTGTTGGGATTACAGGCGTGAGCCCCGGGCCCAGCCGGCTGTGTCTTGAGTAGCACCTTTTCCCTTCACCCGGTGCTGGTTCCTCATCAGTTCCTCTTATAACCACTGTGGTTCTAACGTAAATTCTATTTCCTCATTAATGGCTGCAATAGAGTCCATTAAAGTTGAGAAACATCTTCTGTAAGAGAAAGCTGAGGTGAGGTTCTATTCAGATGTTGGTGGAAGAAGCTTGTAGGTAGAAAACAGATATAAGCTTTGATGTGAGAGTAAAATCACTTATTTTTGCTATGTTTTCAACCATTCAACAAATATTTATGCAAGGCCAGCAGGTGTCAGGCACTGTCCTAGCTCTGGGGTATAGGACTGACTAAAACCCGACTGTGTCTATTGATTATCTGTTGTTTTCTGGATCTGTGTGGCTATTTGTCCAAGGAGTGCGATTCTGTACTTCAATTGATTGGGTGAATGTGTATGTGTGTGTGTGTGTGAGAGAGAGAGAGAGAGAGAGAGCGCACAAGTGCATTGGGTGGAATGGTAAGAGAGGGAAGAAGGGTCTTAGGCCTTTTCATCTGAGTCCTGTGTGGAGATGAACTGGTCTTGTGTACCCTGAAATCAACAACAGCAGATAAAAATCATTAAAAAGGAGGAAATTAGGAAATAATGGCTAAGTCAATTTAGAAAAAAAAAAAAAGAATGAAAAGGAGGGATTTCTCCTTACCAGATATTAACAACATGCTACAATAAAAAGCTGAGGGGGCGGATCACAAGGTCAGGAGTTTGAGACCAGCTTGGCCAACATGGTGAAATCCCATCTTTATTAAAAATACAAAATTAGCCGGGTGTGGTGGTGGGCGCCTGTAATCCCAGCTACTCAGGAGGCTGAGGCAGGAGAATTGCTTGAATCAGGGAGGTGGAGGTTGCAGTGAGCCAAGATCGTGCTACTGCACTCCAGCCTGGGTGACAAAGCGTGACTCCATCTCAGAATAAATAAATAAATAAAATAAATAATTAAATAAAATAATAAAACATAAAAAGCCACAATAATAAAAGCAATATGCTGCCTATGTAGGAACTGACAGAATAAAGGTCTAAGGGACCACAAATCAATGAAGAAAATATGGTAGTTTAGGAGATGGTGGTGTGAAATCTTGTTCAATTCATGAAGAGAAATAAGATGGACTAATGCCTTACACTATCTACACTTTCGCTGTAAAGATACGCCGCAGAGAAAGTTGCCAGAAAGATGACAGTCTTGGAGAAAAAGCATGCAATATCGAAAAGGAGCAAGGAAATCTGGAATACATAAGGAACTCCTGAAAATCAACAGAAAAGACAAAAAACCCTAACTAAGAGTGGGCAAAGAATGTCACCAGGCAATTCAGAGTAGGAAATGTTAATGCTACATGCAGATGAAAAAAATCTTCAAACCCACTGTAAATGAAAAATATAAAACAACAGTGTGCACTGACAGTCTTTCAGATTGGCAAGAATCAGAACAAACAGCCACTGTGGAGGATGTGAAGAAATGAATTGCTCATTGCTGGTAAGAGACGAGTGCTTGTCAGGCATTTGAAAGACGCTGGCAGCATTTCTTCAATGACACCTGTGTTTACCCTACGTTCTAGCTGCCCCTCCTCTGGGTGTGTACTCCATATCAATTGCCACTGAGGACCATGACAGAACACACACACAAGGACATCCATCAGAGTGTTTCTGGAGGCAACCTGCTTTCATTCCTAAGAAAATGGAAAAGTAGACTGCTTGCACTGATATTATGAAATACTATTCAATAATTTTACAGAACACATCTGGAGTACATACAGCAACACAGACCTTAAAAACTCAGTGTTGAATTAAAAATATATATAACAAACAGAATGAGAGCAATGATAGAACATTTATGTAAATTAAAAAATACACACACCAAGAAAAACAATACAATGTAGGTTTTTTTTAAATTTTTATTTAAAACAGAGTCTCACTCTTACCTGGGAGGCGGAGCTTGCAGTAAGCTGAGATAGCGCCACTACACTCTAGCCTGGGTGACAGAGCAAGACTCCATCTCACAAAAACAAAGCAAAGCAAAACCAGAAAAGAGGTGACTTGGCAAAGTGGTCGATCCCAGATAAGTTGTTCTAGATGAAGACAAAACCAATTAAGGCAGAGATGATCAGGCACGAGAGTTAATTTCTGGAAGCTCAGCCAGGCCAGCGGGCAGTGGGAAGGGGTACACTGGAGGCCAAGCAAGTAAAGGGGTCAAGTCCGGAAAGCCCATTTGAGGGAGGGATCAGGAACCCAGCTAGAGCAGGGGCTGAGGGAAGATGGGGAGGGTATTGGTCAGGAGGGGTCCAGGGGGTATCTACTGTGTTTCAGGAGCAAGAAAGGCTTGATGACAAACCAGAGTATGTCTGAGGCACAAGTCCTGTGCCCACAGCCTGCTGGGGGCCAGGGCTGGTCTCAGAGCCAGGTGACCAGGGAGGTGGAGACGGGTAAGTTCATGAATCTAGATGGGGAAGCTGGGTCCTGACATATCTGTGTGAGCTTTCAACACTGCCTTCTAAGGCTTTAAAGCCTTTGCTTTGGCTTCAGCTTTAGGCGGGACAGGAGCTTTCTTCTTCCCCTTATCTTGTGAAAAAGGCTGAATATATATATATATATATACACATACATATATATATTTGGAGACAGTCTTGCTCTGTTGCCTGTTGCCCAGGCTAGAGTGCAGTGGTGCAGTCTTGGCTCACTGCAACCTCCGCCTTCTAGGTTCAAGCGATTCTCCTGCCTCAGCCTCCCAAGCAGCTGGGATTATAGGCTCCCACTACCATGCCCAGCTAATTTTTGTATTTTTAGTAGAGAGGGGGGTTTCACCATGTTGGCCAGGCTGGTCTCGAACTCCTGACCTCAGATGATCCGCCTGCCTCGGCCTTCCAAAGTGCTGCGATTGCAGGCATGAGCCACCGTGCCTGGCCAAATATTCTTAAGTAATAAAACAAACATTCATTATACACCAGGCTTTTGCTTTTCTGTCTTTACAATGAGTAAGAATTATTTGCCCAGTTGTTGCCCAGTCTGTCTCCTGGAGATGCCCTTTCCAATCTTTTCAAGAACGGTAGGATAGGGCATCATTAAAATGTGGGTGAGTCAAAGGAAGTGAAAGGAGAGGTGTTGGGGGCTGCTGTAAGCTTTGTGATATGCGGACTGTGGTGGTTGAAAAGACAGGACCTTGGCCTTGGAGTCAGATTTGAATTGAATTGCATTTAAATCATGTTGGATTTGAATTGAACTGGATTTGAATCTCAGCTCTGTTGGCTTCTTACCAGCTGGCTGAATGTGGACAGATTGCTTCATTATATGCTTCTGTTGCCTCATCCATAAAAAGGGATCTAATAGTGGTCTCAGAACTCTCCCTCCCCAGCAGTCATGGGCTGATATGGTTTGGATCTGTGTCCCCACCAAATCTCATTTGAAATGAAATCTCTGATGCCGGAGGTAGAACCTGATGGGAGGAGATTGTATCAGTGGGGTAGTTTCAAGTATGTGGCATCTCCCTGCCTCTCTCTTCCTCCTGCTCCGGCCATGTGAAGTGCTGGCTCGCCCTTTGCCTTTTCCATGACTGGAAGCTTCGTGAGGCCTCCCAGAGACAGAAGCTGCTATGCTTCCTGTGCAGCCTGCAGAACTGTGAGCCAATTAAACCTCTTTTCTTTATAAATTACCCAGTCTCAGGTATTTCTTTATAGCAGTGCAAGAGAAGATAAATACATGGGCCTTTTGGGTTCTGGGGTAACATAGAGGAGGCAGAGGCTGCAAAATCTGATGAGACATGAGTTTAAACTGGTTTCAAAGAAATAAATTTCACACAAACATTATGTGTGCTGTCTCCAGAGTATCTGACCTTCTACTACCTCTCATTTCCACCCCTGCCTGTATTCTTCAATAAACATAATCAGAAGAGCAAGAGAATGAGGTTTCATGCTACCCTTGCCCCCAGTCTACGTGGCATCATTTATCATTTGCTCAGAGGTGATTAACTGGGCACCTACAGTATGTGCTAGACACTGGGATACCACAGGGAGTTAAAGAGCTATTCCTGCCCTTGCTAGAATTGTAATTTCACTTGGGAGACAGAAAATCAGCAGAATCACAAATACATAAAATCCAAATTCTACAGTGAGCAGAAGATGAAGAGCAGGGAGCCATCATCAAAAATAATGAAGAGCTGGATGGGTGCTGTGCTCATGCCTGTAATCCCAGCACTTTGGGAGGCCTAGGTGGGCAGATCACCTGAGGTCAAGAGTTCGAGACCAGCCTGGCCAACATCGTGCAACCCCCGTCTCTACTAAAAATACAAAAATTAGCTGGCCATGGTGGCAAGCACCTGTAATCTCAGCTACTCGGGAGGCTGAGGCAGGAGAATTGCTTGAACCTGGGAGGCAGAGGTTGAAGTGAGCCAAGATTGCACCATTGCACTCTAGCCTGGGTGACAAGAGGAAAACTCCGTATAAAAAAAAAAAAAAAGAAAAAGAATAATGAACAGAGATCAATATAGATGTGTTCGGAATACAGGATCTGAGGGCCCAGGGATGGCTTGGGTGCAAGGTTGTGGGAGCAGGAAGAGTAATGGATAACTCCAGCAGTTCTGGCAGAAGGGATGGTAGTGTGATTTGCTTAGGTGTGGAAGCCTGGGAGAGAAATAGGCAGAAAAGGTCATATCATATCAAGAAGGCAGTTGCTTTTAAAAAATTTTTAAATTTTGTGAGTACATAGTAGGTATATATATTTATGGGACACGTGAGTTGTTTTGATACTGGCATGCAAAGCGTAATAATTACATCATGGAGAATGGGGTAGTATCCAATCCCTCAAGTATTTATCCTTTGTGTTATAAACAATCCAATTATATTCTTTTAGTTATTTTTAAATGTACAATTAAGTTATTATTGACTACAGTCAATAGAGTTCTGATCCCAAAGCCCAACATTTGGAAGGAAGATGGAGGAGGAGGTGGAGGAGAAATAGTCAGTCTTTGGACAGTCTGTGGTTTACAAGATCAACACACAGGTCTTGGCTAGAATCTTCTTGCCCCAGGGCATATAGAAAAATTAATATCGTATAGATTTTATTCATCATGTGAAAATAACTTGAGTTTCTTTCAAGAAAGCCATGAAACACAAGATAAGCACAAAGATTAATTACAAACAAATCATTTGGAACAAAGAGAAAGCTCAATTTCCTTTAATTTTGACTAGAGAAAGGTAGCCCTGAGCTCTAACACAGGTGAGTGGGAGAAGAAAATGGACTCAGAAATGCTCCCAGTCTCCCATGTTTAAACTCAGTGACCAGCATGAAGCATTTCAATTTTAGGTGGTCGATAAGTCCTCTTTATGCTTTTGTTTGTTTGTTTGTTTTGGTTTTTAGGTGGGGTCTCACTCTGTTATCTAGGCTGGAGTGCAGTGTCACAATCTCGGCTCACTGCAACCTCTGCCTCCCAGCTCAAGCCATCTTCCCATGTCAGCCTCTGGAGTAGCTGGGACACAGGCATGCGCCACCACGCCCAGCTAATTTTTTGTATTTTTGGTAGAGATGGGATTTCACTATGTTGCCCAGGCTAATCTCGAACTCCTGAGTGCAAGTGATCTGCCCACCTCAGCCTCCCAAAGTGCTGGGATTACAGGCGTGAGCCACCGCACCTGGCCTTCTCTATGTTTCTTAGCAAGCAGTGTCCACAACAGATGATGCTGTGATGATGGAAACAAATCACTTAAGTGCCTGGTTCTGTGTCTGGCCCATAAATAGAGATTAGTAGGTGTGTTTTTCCCCTTTCAATGACATATAAAAATGTTTCCAGGGAGTTGAGAGTTATCTCATTGACCGTCACAGTGTTGCATCGACTCTCACAGTGTCGCGTTGACGCTCACAGTGTCACACTGACTATCACAGTGTCGCATCGACTGTCACAGTGTCGCATCAACTGTCACAGTGTCGCATCGACTGTCACAGTGTCGCATCAACTGTCACAGTATCACAGTGCTTGTGTTTGAGGAATCTTTATTTTACTGCATGATGGTCCCAAAGTGCAAGAGCAGCGATGCTGGCAATTCAGATATGGCAAAGAGAAGCCATAAAGTGCTTCCTTTAAGTGAAAAGGTGAAAGTTCCTGATTTAATAAGGAGAGAAAGAAATCATATGCTGAGGTTGCTAAAATCTACAGTAAGAACGAACCTTCTGAAATTGTGAAGTCATCTGTGGTGGAATGTGGGAGGACAAGACAGCAGGAGAGAGAGAGATGAAAGGGGGCTGAACTCATCCTTTTAAAGGAACTCACTTCTGTGATAGCAAACCTACTCCCACAATAGTGGCTTTAATCCATTCACGATGGCAGAGCCCTCATGGCCTAACCACCTCTTAAAGGTGCCACTATATTGTTATTAATATAACGGGCGATTAAATTTGAAAATGAGTTTGGGAAGGGGCAGATATTCACACCATAGCCGTATCCCAGAAGCCTCGCTCATTCCATCTTCTGGTTATTATGCCATAGATTTGATCTATTTTGCCTTAATTTGAACTTAATACAAGGGAATGTGCTCTTTCACATCTGGTCCCTTTTGCTGAAGGTTATATTGGTGAGATTCATCTATGTTTGGATATCATTGTAGTTTGTTTATTCTCATGGCTGTTTAGTATTCCACTGTGTGAATAAGTGAGCATTTATTCATCCATTCTCCTCTTGATGGACATCTGAATTCTGTTCAGTTGTGGGCTATCATGAAAAGGGCTGCTGTAAATATTTGGCTCTGTCTCTTTTAGTGCACACATTCATGAATTTCTGTTGGATACATCCTTGCTGGATCCTAGGGTTTGCCTGTGTTCAGATTTAGTAGATACTTCCAAACAGTTTTCAAAGCGGTTCTTGTACTAATTACCAGCAGTGTGTGAGAGTTTGGCATGCTCCACATCACTTCAAATGCTTAGTTTTACAGTATTTTTTCCTTTGCATCACATTGGTTTTACTTTGCATTCCCCAAATGACTAATGAAATTGAAATTGTCCTGTGTGTATTGGCCACATTTGACAGATATGTGTTGAATATTCTCTTTTGTAAAGGGCCTCTTCAAATATTTACTCATTTTTCTATTACATTTTCAGTCTTTTTGTTTTGTAGGAGTTCTTTATATGTTTTGAATGTGTTTCAGTTGTTGGAAATAGGTATTGTATTGCAAATATCTTCCCACTCTACAGGTTGTCTTTTTCTTTTTCTTTTTCTTTTTTTTTGAGACGGAGTCTCGCTCTGTCGCCCAGGCTGGAGTGCAGTGGCCGGATCTCAGCTCACTGCAAGCTCCGCCTCCCGGGTTCACGCCATTCTCCTGCCTCAGCCTCCCGAGTAGCTGGGACTACAGGCGCCCGCCACCTCGCCCGGCTAGTTTTTTGTGTTTTCAGTAGAGATGGGGTTTCACTGTGTTAGCCAGGATGGTCTCGATCTCCTGACCTCGTGATCCGCCCATCTCGGCCTCCCAAAGTGCTGGGATTACAGGCTTGAGCCACCGCGCCCAGCCAGGTTGTCTTTTTCTTCTCTTCATAGTATCTTCTTTTTTAAATTAACTTGTTTTTTGTTGTTGTTGTTGTTGTTTTTGAGACAGAGTGTCGTTCTGTTACCCAGGCTGAAATGCAGTGATCATGACTCACTGCAGCCTTCACCACCCAGGCTCAAGTGATCCTACTGCCTCAGCCTCCCGTGTAGCTGGGACCACAGGCCCGTGCCACCATGCCCAGCTAATTTTATTTTATTTTATTATTTGTAGAGATGGTGTCTCGCTTTGTTGCCCAGGGTGGTCTCGAACTCCTGGGCCCCAGTGATCTTCTCGCCTCAATCTCCCAAAGCACTGAGATTACAAATGTAAACCATGGTTCCCTGCCCTTCATGGTATCTTTTGACGAACAGAGAAGTTCTCAATCTTAATATGGCCCAGTTTAGCCTTCTCTCCCCTGCTCCCTGACATTTATGGTTAGTGCTTTTAGTTTTCCTTAAGAAATCTTTATCATTCTTTCATCTGCAACCCATCTGAAATTTATTCTTGTGTATAGTGTAGTACTGAAAATGTCATGCTGCCTTCACAGCCCTGCACTGTGTACAATCTTTGCCATAAATCAGGTGGCCACGTATTTGTGAATTAGTTTCTGTATTCCTCTTCTGCTACGCTGGTTTGCTACACTTGCACTGACAGTGTACTGTTTAATTATAGTAGCCTTCTAATAATTTTAATGTCTGATAGTGTAAATCTTGGTTCTTTGCATTTCCACATATATTTTAAAGTAAACTTGTCAATTTCTGCAAAAAAAAGCAGCTAAAATTTTGATTGAGAATGAATTAAATTAAAAGATCAAATTGGGGAGAGAGTTTATATTTTTCATTATCAAGTCTTCCAGTCTATGAAAATAGTATTCTGCATGTCTTTTAGTGTTCTTCAATTTCCCTCAATAATGTTTCATGGTTTTCAATATAGAGATCTCACCATGTTGGCCAGACTGGTCTCAAACTCCGGACCTCAAGTGATCTACCTGCCTTGTCCTCCCAAACTGCTGGGATTACAGGCATAAACCACCATGCCCAGCCTCTGGCTGACACCTTGACTGTAGACTTCTGACCTCCAGAATGGGAAGAAAATATATTTTAAGCCACTAGGATTGTGGTAATGTATTACAGCAGCAAGAGGAAACTGATACAGACTGGGCACAGTTGCTCATGCCTGTAATCCCAGGGGGCTGGGAGCTTGAGGCAGGAGAATAACTTAGGTCAGGAGTTCGAGACCAGCCTGGCCAATGTGGCAAAACCCCATCTCTACTAGAAAAAAAAAAAAATTAGCCAGGCGTGGTAACTTGTAGTCCCAGCTACTTGGGAGGCTGAGGCACGAGGATCACTTGAATCCAGGAGGTGGAGGTTGCTGTGAGCAGAGATCGTACCACTGCACTCCAGCCTGGGTGATAGAGCAAGACTCTGTCTCAAAAAAAAAAAAAAAAAAAAAAGGAAACAAATATAGTGTCCCACCTCCTTTCCTCTATGCACTTCTCAACATTAATCCAGAAACAGAATAGGAGACAAGGAGCTAGAGACCAATCTATCCCAGTGCTGGACATTGTCCCTCTGCCCCCCCAGGTCCCTTTGTCCCTCTGTCCTCCTTCCACCTGCTGTGTGCCCTGGGAAGCCAACCTGGATGGACCCCGTTGGCAGCCTCCTTTGTCCTTGCCTTTCCAAAAGGTTTGGGCAGTGGGTATGTCTGAGTGAGAGCTTAGGTGTGAGCCACCATGTCCGGCCTGAATGTATACTTATGACACGGAAGGAAATCATAGCCAATTATACATTTTTAAAGGTTGAGCATACTACAAACATTATGAAAATTCCAAAAGTAAGATTTAAATGCCTGACACAGTTTTATACTACAGCTGAGACACCCCAAAACTTTAGTTTTATTCACACAGGAATAAAAAAGGACAGTGATACACAAAACTGAACACGTATTATTTGGTCAACTAAAGAAAAAATAATTTTAGAAATCAGAAAGTGTAAAGAGCTGATAGATGACTCTTTTCTTTGGTCATCAAGCAAAATCTTAGCCCTAACCCAGATTTGTGACCCAGGTGTCCACTGTGCAATGAGTTGGAGCAGGTTTACCCCTGCTAAGTCGTTTTCTGTAGGGGCTGGATGGCAGGCAGGTCAATAGTGTGCCCTTTGAGGGCTGAGAGTTTTCTTTGCCAATTGAAATGTTGGCACTGTGCAAAATAAGAGGCCCCAAGAAGGCCTTTCTTGGAGATGAGGTCCCCTACGACTTCCACTTAAGAGTTTTCTGACCTTGGGAAAACTACTTAACGTCAGTGAAGCTCAGTCTCCTTATCCATAAAATGGGCACAAGAATAGGATCTCCCTAAGGGTTGATGTGGAACAAAGTGTGTTAACACATGTGAAAAGATTGGCACAACACCTCACACAAAGCAGGGATCTCAGCTTCCTTGCACAGATGGAGAAACTGAAATCGGAGAGAGAAGGCGAGTGAATTGTCAGCATCATAGTGCTTCTTTGGGGGCAGAAGTTGGAAAGGCGGCACAGGCATCTGTGTTCTTTTCACTGTATTGTCTCTCCTCTCGGTGGGAACACACAGCTCAAGGATCTGAATCAGCAGCTTTACTGGGAGATAGTCTGCCATGTGCTCAGAAGATAAAAGCAAAAAAGGAATAAGCCATCGTTATGCAGATTTAAACTAAATTTAGACTTGCGTGTTGCAGAAGTCCCTCAAAGCCTTCCTGCTATCATTGTAGTGATATTAATCAGGAGAGGCCTTCTGCCTAACACACAGTTCTGCATCTCAGTTAGCTTCACCCAACAAACTTGCAGAACTCCATCCTGCCACAGCTCACACAGATGCTTCCAGCTGGGACCTCTCCTGGGCAAATCGCCTCCAAGAATAGTGCAGGTGTTACATGTAAAGTTTTGGTACCGCAAAAGAAATGGCACTTGAATACAGATTTTTCTTATCAGCAAGGCAATTTACTTCTATAGAAGGGTGCACCCTTACAGATGGAGCAATAGTGAGTGCACACTTGGACAAGGGAGGAGAAGGGGTTCTTATCCCTGATGATGTGGCCCCTGCTGCTGTGTCATCCCCCTATTGGCTAGGGTTAGACCACAAAGGCTAAACTAATTCTGACTGGCTAATTTAAAGAGAGTGATGGGGTTAGTGGTTTGGTGGGAAAAATGAATGAGTCAGGGTAGAGCAGGTAATCAGAATGAATGAGGTAATCGGAATGACTCAGGGCGGAGCAGGTAATCCGAATGAGTGAGGGCGGAGCAGGTAATCGGAATGAGTCAGGGGCGAGCAGGTTAATTGAATCAGTCAGGGCGGAGCAGGTAATCGGAATGAGTCAGGGTGGGTCAATCTAAAAGGTTGCTTTGTGAGGAAGTTAAGTTTAAAATAGAAGGTAAAAAATTGAACATACTGACATATTGATTAATTGAAGATAAATTTAGAACTGACATCTAATAATTCCCTCCTTTTGCATTTTCCTTACAGTTATTTCTCTTCAAACTTTTTAAACATGTCTTGGCTTAGTTGTTCTGCTTGATTTTCCAAAAGAAGAAGCTTCTCTGGATAAGGCAGAGAATAGTTAAGGGAAGTTTTAGTAAGTGCTGTTTCTATGAGCCTCTGCACCAATCCACAGACGCATGGTATGACACAGCACTTGACGAGAATAAGTACACCCATTATGGCTGTGAGGGAAGTAAGAATTGAGACTATTATTCCTTTCCATTTACCGAACCACTTTTCTAGCCATCCTGTAAAGGGGTCATTTACCCCTGAGTTGTTGGCTAACTCATTGGACAGAGCAGTCAGACCTTGGAATCCCTTTGTTGTACTTCTATCAGGGGCCATGTTGTTTCAGATGAAGGTACAACATTGAGTTTTAATCATGATTCAAATTCCTCCTCTTTCTGCTAATATCATGTCTAAGGCTATCCTATTTTCCCAAGCCATCTGGTTAGTGGCCCCTAATTGCTCAGCTATTCCTTTAACAGCATCCTTAGTGTAGTTACTAAATTGCTGTTGGTTGTAGTAGATGTAGTTTATCCAATCTACATTTTTATTACTTGTCATGCATCAAAATATTGACTCAAATCCTGCAGCTTTTGATTTCCAGCTTTAAATTGATCTGGTATTCCCTGTGTGGCTCCAATTGCATCTAAATAGACATGAGAGTTGAAAGACCCATAAGCGGCTTCTCTTGCTTTATGATATCTTATTTTTCCTTCCTCTGGCTGATGAAATGCCAGGGTGAAAGGGATAGCCAATTGGACTAAAGCACAAGTGCCACTCTAGTTACTCGGCAGAGCGTCCAGTAAAGGTCCACCACAATACCACCACACATCTGCTCAGGGATGAACAAGGGCTGACTGATTGGTAAGCTCTTGAAAATTCTTAAGCTCACTGCGTCCCTCCAGGTCTCCAAGGAACACTAAGTTTTTCCCTGTCGTAAGAGACAGGAAGTAAACCTAGTGTTGGAAGACAGAAGCCAGATGGCCCTAAGGGGCTGACCCGCAGGCTGTCGAACTTCAGGATACAGAAGAGTGAGAGCTTGGCACAACTTGTTACCCCAGGCAGTAGAATCCTGGAAAAGAGCTACCATGCAGCCCAAGCCTGGTCGACTGGAGGACCACCCTAGTGGAAAGGGGACAATCTGGGCCTCTGGCTTGCCATGCACACAAGCATAACAGTTGCTTTTGTTTAACATGCAGATGGAATATTTGATCCATTCCAACCAGGCATTTGCATCTTGGTCCTGTCTCAATTGCCAAAGTTTGTTTTAAGTCTTTAACTTCTATGATAGCTACCTTGGTCTTGTCGTGAGATGGAGGAGGAGCAGTTGTTCTGTTGTGAGAGATTTTGGAAGAAGGCTTAGAGGAAGGTGCAGGTGGCAGGGGATCAAAAAAATGCATTTCAAAGAATCCAGTACGGTCTGTCCCTGAAACCTCAGCCCCCATATCCTAAAACCAGCTTAAAGAAGGGAACTGGCTTAGAAAAGGGGAAAACCTTTGAGGGTTTGAGATAATAACCTGTATAGGATTGCACTGGTTTAGCTGACAGTTAGGGGGGCTGTCCCTTTAGTAAAACGAATGTATGGTTTTTGGAAGTTACAAAAACCGGTTGGGGCAGTCCATCCTTGATCTTTAGTGGTCCACAGAACATTGGACCAACTACGGCATAAAAGCTCTACATTGTGGGGGCAAGATTCCTGGTTGACACTGGGGTCTTTCCAAATTCTCCCTGGATTAAATGGTCCCAATTCACTAATGCCGAGTCTGAGGAGAGCCAGGAGGGACAGAGGTACTTTTCTGAAGTGGAGAGCTGTCTTTGACTTGGCAAGTCCCCATAGGGTATAACAAGGCAAGCATCGAATGCAGTAGTTTGAGGCGAAATTGACTTGGTTATGTTAATCACTACATGGTCAGCAATAGAGTGGGTAAAGAAGGAGTAATAGAATAGATGAAAGAGAGTTAAATGCTTCTTAGCTTTAGTTTGGTAGGGTTTTCCCCTGGGACTGTCACCCACTACTCTGGAGGGGGTGGCACTTTCTTGACTCGGGTGTGGTAAGTCCATCCTCTCTCTGCCGTGTGGACTGTGGTTTCAGTAGTTAGGAGCATTAAGTAGGGATCTTCCCAGGCTGGCTCAAGCTTCTCCTCTTTCCAGCTTTTGATGAGGATGTGATCCCCAGGCTGATGTTGATGCACCTGGTACTCCAAGGGTAGCGCCTATGCTAATAGACTTTTAGTTTTAAGAGAAGAGAAAGTAGAAGATAGACCAAGTATATAATTTTTGAGAAGCTGATCTTTTATTTCAAAGGTAGGAATATCAGTAGCAGAGTTTAAAGAAGGCAATCTGTAGAGCATCTCATAAGGAGAAAGACCAATATCTTTCCATAGTGCAGTTGGAATTCTCAGCAGGGTGATAGGAAGACACTTGGTCCATGGCAATGGAGTCTCTAAGACTAATTTGGTCAAGTGGTTCTTTAAAATCTGATTCATTCTTGGCCAGCTGCAGTGGCTCACGCCTGTAAGCCCAGCACTTTGGGAGGCTGAGACAGGTGGATCACGAGGTCAGGAGATCGAGACCATCCTGGCTAACATGGTAAAACCCTGTCTCTACTAAAAATACAAAAAATTAGCCAGGCATGGTGGCGGGTGCCTGTAGTCCCAGCTACTTGGAAGGCTGAGTCAGGAGAATGGTGTGAACCCGGGAGGTGGAGCTTGCAGTGAGCTGAGAATGCACCACTGCACTCCAGCCTGGGCGACAGAGCGACACTCCGTCTCAAAAAAAAAAAAAAAATCTGATTCATTCTTTATACTCTCCCTGATGAGGGCGGGTGCCAGGGAATATGGTATTCCCATCTAATGTCTAATGTTTGGGATAGCCTTTTAATAATGTGTGCGGTAAAATGAGTCCCAGTGTCTGAGTCAATATTTTCTGTTAGTCCAAACCTGGGTACTATATTTTCAATTAGGGCCTTAACTACATTATTGGCTATCACATTTGAAAAGGGGATAGCTTTGACTCAGTGAGTGAGGTGGTCTATTACCACTAGTAAATATTTTAGACGACCCTATTGGAGGCATTTCTGTGTAATCAACTTGGATACTTTGGAATGGCCTTAGGCCTGGATTCCTTCCCCCGAGAGGTAATCTTTTTATAGTTTGTTTATTAGTTTTCTTACATACTAAGCAACTATCTGTAACCTGTTTGGCCAGGGTATAAATTCCTATACAACCATAAACTCTGAGAACTGTGTCACACGTGGCCTGGGGCCCCCAATGCGTCCCTTGATGTAGCTGGGATAAGATTTCCCGCATAAGGGGTTTAGACAACATTTCTTTCTGGTCTGGCAATACCCATTTTCCTTCTAAATTCTCTTTAGCACCTATTTTTAATAGTTTTTCTTTTTCAGTGGAAGAGAAAATGGGGATTACGGTAGGAGGAGGCAGGTAGGGAGTTAAGTGAAAAACATGCATTTCAGAAGACACAGTAACCTGCTTGGCTACCTGATCTGCTAGGTTATTTCCTTGACTTTCGAAAGAAAGGCTTTTCTGGTGTCTGGGAACATGGACAATAGCTATTTCTTCTGGCAACTGAAGATTATTCAATATTTGGGTGTCAGCTCCTTGTGAACAAGGTCTTGACCTTTACTATTAATGAGACCTTGTTGAGTCCAAATTTTCCCAAATGTATGGGCCACTCCAAAGGCATATCTTGAATCTGTATAAGATGGTTCCTTCCTGGTTCTGCAAGTACTTTAAGGGTTGGCTGAGTGCAAACAGCTCACAGGTTTGAGCAGACCAACTGTTGGGTAATTTTCCTGACTCTATTTCTACAAGAATTTTTCCATCCATCACTGAATACCCATTGTGTCTTTTTCCCTCAACCACCTGGGAGGAACCATTTATCAATAAGTGCTGTCCAGTCTAGAAGAGAGTTTTTCCTAGGTCTGGTTGAACCTTTATATGGTAATCAATTAAATCTAGACATGTGTGTTCCCTCCTTAAATTTGGATTCCCTGTTAGGAAACCTGCTGGGTTGACTGAATTATCAGTGGTTAATGTTAAATCATTCTTTTCTAACAGAATGGCCTCATACTTGAAGATTCTTGAGTCAGTAAGCCATCTCCCTGCTCTCTTGTTTAAGATAGTTCTAACTTGGTGAGGTGTACTGACTATCAATTTTCCTCCAAAGGTTAACTTTCTGCGTTCCTTGACTAAAATTGCTGTAGCCACGATGGACTGGATGCATTGAGGCCATCCACAAGTGACTGGATCTAAGACCTTTGATAGGAAGGCCATAGGCTGCCAGAGGCCTCCGTATTCTTGAGTCAGCACTCCTAAAGCTACCCCACTGTCCCCATTAACAAAAAGGTGGAATGGCTTTTTTAGGGAGGGTAAGGCTAAAATAGGGGCAGTTATGAGCTTTTCTTTCAGCTCCTTGACTTGATCAACTTCCTCAGAAGTCCACAGGAGACAGTTAGGCTTCTCCTGGGCAAGTTTTTGATATAACAGTTTACTGTACAGTGCATATGAGTCAATCTGTAAGCGGCAGTATCCGACTAAGCCTAAAAATTTCCTGAGTTCTTGTTTAGTTTGAGGCAAGGGTAGGGACATGATTCCCTTGATTCATTCAGGCCCTATTCTTTGCTTACCTGCACTTATTAAGTGGCCTAAATATTTAACTTTGGGCTCTACATACTGAAGCTTTCTTTTGAGACTTGTAGGCCCCTCAAACTGCAGATGGTTAAGAATATGTGTAGTGAAGTTAGTTACTTTCTCTATATTTTCACCAGATATAAGAAGGTCATCCATGTACTGGAGAAGGTGTATTTGTTTTGGGATGACAACTTGTTCTAATACTTATTCTAAAATTTGGGCAAAAAAATGAGGGGAATCTGTGAATCCTCTGGGTAAGACTGTCCATCAATATTGTTGTTTCCGCCCCGAGTGGGAATCCTCCCACTCAAAAGCAAATATATCTTGGTTATCTTCAGCCAGGGGACATGTCCCCAAAGCATCCTTCAAATCTATTACAGTAAACCATTGGTGATTGTATGGAATCTTGCTGAGAATGGTGTAAGGATTGGGGACAACAGGGTGGGCAGTCTGGACCATTTTGTTAAGAGCTCTAAAGTCCTTTACTAGTTGGTATGCCCCATCTGATTTCTTGACTGGGAGTATTGGGGTGTTATAAGGGGACACCCAGGGCTCGAGAAGCCCATCTTTAATAAGGCCTTCCATGATAGGTTTCAACCCTATCCTACCTTCTAGGGGAATAGGATATTGCTTCCTTCCTACTACTTCTCCAGGGCTTTTTAACTTGATGTGGATTGGAGGGACTCAGAGTTTCCCTCGGTTCCCTTCTTTGGACCACACATTAGGATTAATATATTTTTCATCTGCAGTGGTGAGTACGTTTAATGAGGTGAGGAATCCTCTTGGGCTGACTTGTAGACCTATGCCCAACTTTAACATTAAATCCCTTCCCAATAAATTAGTTCCTGCTTCAAGGATGAACAAGAACTGAATATGAGCTGAGTGATCCTGGTTCCTAACTTCTAAATTTTTTGCTCTAAATCCTTCCCCTTTTACCCCAGAGACTAGAAGTTCCTCTGAGGAGGAGACATTAGATGGGGGGAACAGAGGAGCGAGCGGCCCCTGAATTGACTAAAAAGGCGATAAGCTCATGTTTGCATCCCACCTCCAAATTTATCAAGGGCTCCCGGTGGGACTCAAGAAAAAAGAGACAGAGCCCCTGAACCCCCTATTCTTCCTCGAAAGTCATGAGTGGAAGGACTTCTTTTTCCTTTCTTAGTTCAGGACATCCTCTCTTGAAGGCCTGTTCTTCCACATCTATAGCACCTATCTTTCCTTTCCTTGCTCTTAGTTTTGGGATTCTTTAACCCTGCTCCCCCATACTCTTTAGAGGACCTGGTAGAGAGGGCCTTGGTCCTCCAGATGGAGGCTGGGGTCCTTTAAAGGAGGGTTTGGACCCTTTATAGTTTCTGGCTCCCTGGAAATTCTGTCTAGAAGTCCCTGGGTTTGGAGCCATCTGTTGGAAGGTGGATAACGTAAGTTTTGTCTTTTGTTTCTATTTTTCTTCATCCTTTCTCACGTATACTTTCTGAGCTTCCCTAAGCTCACTTAGGGGACAGTCTTCCCAACTGTCTATCTTTTGTAGCTTTTTTTGAAATGTCTGGCCAACTTTTAGTGACAAATTTGAGTTTCAACATTCCTTGCCCAAGGGGATCATCCAAATTGAGGCATGCCTATTGCCTCATTTGCTCCCTCAGTCTGTCCAGGAATCTCATAGGCTCTTCATCCTTTTCTTGTTGTATATCAAATGCTTTAGAAAGATTTTGGGTTTGGGGTACTGATTCCTGAATTCCTTTTATTATTATCTCCCTTAGGTCCTGCATATTTAACTGGTGATCTGCATTGTTATTGTCCCACTGGGGGTCTCAGGCAGGGAATTTCTGGTCTGCTGTAGGAATGTTTTCACCGGGAGGGTGTTCACATTCCCAAACTACCATAGCAGCCCTATGAATCATACTCCTTTCTTCCCCTGAAAAAAGGGTGCCCAAGATGGACATTAACTTGACCCAAGTGTGTAACTGAGGTCCTAAGAATTGGTCAATTTGGTCTGTCACTCTGTAAGGGTCATCTAGTAGCAGTTTAAGCTCCTTTTTAAAATTCCGGACTTATGAACTGGTTAAGGGAGCATTTACAAAGTCAATGGCTCCCTCCTCCTTGTGGTACGTCTTTCAAAGGGAAGAGAATCGGGGTTGACCCTTTAGGTATGGAGGGAAATGGGAAATTCTGAATATCTTTTTTACGTTGTTCTATTTCACACTGGATTCCTTTTAGAGAGGGGTATTTAGGTTGGGAGGGAACAGGCTGGTGGGATGGTAATTCCCTAGGGTCAGGGTTATAAGGAGGAGGGATAACGTGAGTAGAGGAAGGATTTGGAATGGGATATGAGGCGGCAGTGGCTGCCTGAGGGGAAGGATTGGGGATACTGAGCAGGGGAAGATAGTTTAGGGGATCCCACACACTGGAATCTTTAGGTGTGAGAGCTGGCTCCTCTGACTTTTCACTTTGAGTGCCAGATTGGGTTCTTCCCTATTTGTTTTTAAGGGAAAAAGGAGGGCAAGCCCTTGCCTCCAGCAAAGAGCATAGCCTAGTTCTTCTTGAGACACTGGACTTTTATAATTAACATTTTGGATTAGAAGCTGACATGTTACATCCTCATTCGACCCAAATTTTGGCCAGAAGATTGAGGGTTTGAGGATGGGTCCCTGAGTCCAAATCAAATAGCAACATTTTATCATTTTTTGCTTTTCCCTATGTTTAGTCCTTCCATTATCCTTCCAGTATTTTAGCATGAGACCTAGGGGGATATCCGGTGGGGATATCTTTGCTACCATCTTTATCCATCTTGCTCCCTGTCTTGCTTAGGGTATTTCCCATCTTGATGGTTTTGGGGTAAGGTTCAATTTCCCTTACTGGAAATTTCTTGCCTTTTGGGGTGAGGCTCAATTTCCCCTATTGGAAATTTCTTGCCTTTTCTACTACTGGAGGTTTGTGTGAGGTTCAATCCCCACTAATGGGGATGTCTCACCTCTTTTTAACCTCTAAACCACCCCAACCAAGGAGTACTTCACTGCCCCCCTGTGGCTTTCTTACCTTGGTGCCCACCAACAAGGAAATACTTTACCAGCTCCTGTGGTGTCTTTTGCTTGGTCCATGCACAGACTTGCTTGGCCGTTATGGAGGATCCTTTACCCCAGGTTGCTGGCCGGTTTCTTTCCATATTACTGAGCTCGGGTTATTTCTCACACTGGGTGGGTCCTGATTTCTCACTCCTGAGGCCGTCACAAGGGGGCAGGGTGCACCTCCTCCTGAGAGAGAACCAGAGACCGCTCCTGGAGGGGAATGTAATCCCGGACGAGCCCCAAAATTGTTATACGTAAAGTTTTGGTGCTACAAAAGAAATAGCACTAAAATACAAATGTTTTCTTCTCAGCAAGGTGATTTACTTG
Organism: Rhinopithecus bieti; assembly: GCF_001698545.2. Classification (NCBI taxonomy): domain Eukaryota; kingdom Metazoa; phylum Chordata; class Mammalia; order Primates; family Cercopithecidae; genus Rhinopithecus; species Rhinopithecus bieti. The sequence goes on from NW_016808946.1 coordinate 3,307,424, forward strand.
TATAGAAGGATGCGCCCTTACAAATGGAACAATGGTGAGTGCACACTTGGACAAGGGAGGGGAAGAGGTTCTTATCCCTGACTCATGTGGCCCCTGCTGCTGTGTCATCGCCCTATTGGCTAGGGTTAGACCACACAGGCTAACTAGTTCTGATTGGCTAATTTAAAGAGAGTGACAGGGTGAGTGGTTTGGTGGGAAAAATGAATGAGTCAGCATGGAGCAGGTAATCAGAATGATTCAAGGGGGAGCAGGTAATCGGAATCAGTCAGGGCAGAGCAGGTAATCGGAATTAGTCAGGGTGGAGGAGGTTATCGGAATGAGTTAGGGCAGAGAAGGTAATTCGAATGAGTCATGGTGGAGCAGGTGATCGAAAAAGTTTGCTTTATGAGGAAGTTAAGTTTAAAAGTAGAAGGTAAAGAACTGAACATACTGACATATGTGATTCTTTGAAGAGAAATTTAGAATTCATGTCTAATACAAGGATCTGAGCTCTGCCATTGTGGGGCTCAACCCTCTGAAGTCCTTGTCATGTACTCTGGAGCAAGGGAGCACAGAAGATTCTGCGGAGACTCTGTGGCCAGCCATTGGGGGATCACATGGACATGGTATATAGCCAGAGAATGGCCACAGTGTTCTCATTCACATTCCAGTGGACAGAATGCATTACTTGGTCCCACCTAGATGCCTTAGGGGATAGAACATTGTCTTTCTGTGTGCAGATGAGAAAAATGAGGGAGTTTGAAGAACACATAGAAATGCTCAGTCCTGGCCAGGCAGGGTGGCTCACGCCTGTCATCCTAGCACTTTGGGAGATTGAGGTGGGCAGATCGCTTGGGTCCAGGAGTTCAAGACTAGCCTGGGCAACATGATGAAAACACATCTCTATTAAAAATATAGGCCAGGCACAGTGGCCCATGCTTGTAATCCCAGTGTCAGGCCTCTGAGCCCAAGCCTGCACCTATACATCTAGATGGCCTGAAGCAACTGAACAATCACAAAAGAAGTGAAAATGGCCGGTTCCTGCCTTAACTGATNGACTAAGCCTAAAATTTCCTGAGTTCTTGTTTAGTTTGAGGCAAGGGTAGGGACATGATTCCCTTGATTCATTCAGGCCCTATTCTTTGCTTACCTGCACTTATTAAGTGGCCTAAATATTTAACTTTGGGCTCTACATACTGAAGCTTTCTTTTGAGACTTGTAGGCCCCTCAAACTGCAGATGGTTAAGAATATGTGTAGTGAAGTTAGTTACTTTCTCTATATTTTCACCAGATATAAGAAGGTCATCCATGTACTGGAGAAGGTGTATTTGTTTTGGGATGACAACTTGTTCTAATACTTATTCTAAAATTTGGGCAAAAAAATGAGGGGAATCTGTGAATCCTCTGGGTAAGACTGTCCATCAATATTGTTGTTTCCGCCCCGAGTGGGAATCCTCCCACTCAAAAGCAAATATATCTTGGTTATCTTCAGCCAGGGGACATGTCCCCAAAGCATCCTTCAAATCTATTACAGTAAACCATTGGTGATTGTATGGAATCTTGCTGAGAATGGTGTAAGGATTGGGGACAACAGGGTGGGCAGTCTGGACCATTTTGTTAAGAGCTCTAAAGTCCTTTACTAGTTGGTATGCCCCATCTGATTTCTTGACTGGGAGTATTGGGGTGTTATAAGGGGACACCCAGGGCTCGAGAAGCCCATCTTTAATAAGGCCTTCCATGATAGGTTTCAACCCTATCCTACCTTCTAGGGGAATAGGATATTGCTTCCTTCCTACTACTTCTCCAGGGCTTTTAACTTGATGTGGATTGGAGGGACTCAGAGTTTCCCTCGGTTCCCTTCTTTGGACCACACATTAGGATTAATATATTTTCATCTGCAGTGGTGAGTACGTTTAATGAGGTGAGGAATCCTCTTGGGCTGACTTGTAGACCTATGCCCAACTTTAACATTAAATCCCTTCCCAATAAATTAGTTCCTGCTTCAAGGATGAACAAGAACTGAATATGAGCTGAGTGATCCTGGTTCCTAACTTCTAAATTTTTTGCTCTAAATCCTTCCCCTTTTACCCCAGAGACTAGAAGTTCCTCTGAGGAGGAGACATTAGATGGGGGGAACAGAGGAGCGAGCGGCCCCTGAATTGACTAAAAGGCGATAAGCTCATGTTTGCATCCCACCTCCAAATTTATCAAGGGCTCCCGGTGGGACTCAAGAAAAAAGAGACAGAGCCCCTGAACCCCTATTCTTCCTCGAAAGTCATGAGTGGAAGGACTTCTTTTCCTTTCTTAGTTCAGGACATCCTCTCTTGAAGGCCTGTTCTTCCACATCTATAGCACCTATCTTTCCTTTCCTTGCTCTTAGTTTTGGGATTCTTTAACCCTGCTCCCCATACTCTTTAGAGGACCTGGTAGAGAGGGCCTTGGTCCTCCAGATGGAGGCTGGGGTCCTTTAAAGGAGGGTTTGGACCCTTTATAGTTTCTGGCTCCCTGGAAATTCTGTCTAGAAGTCCCTGGGTTTGGAGCCATCTGTTGGAAGGTGGATAACGTAAGTTTTGTCTTTTGTTTCTATTTTCTTCATCCTTTCTCACGTATACTTTCTGAGCTTCCCTAAGCTCACTTAGGGGACAGTCTTCCCAACTGTCTATCTTTTGTAGCTTTTTTTGAAATGTCTGGCCAACTTTTAGTGACAAATTTGAGTTTCAACATTCCTTGCCCAAGGGGATCATCCAAATTGAGGCATGCCTATTGCCTCATTTGCTCCCTCAGTCTGTCCAGGAATCTCATAGGCTCTTCATCCTTTTCTTGTTGTATATCAAATGCTTTAGAAAGATTTTGGGTTTGGGGTACTGATTCCTGAATTCCTTTTATTATTATCTCCCTTAGGTCCTGCATATTTAACTGGTGATCTGCATTGTTATTGTCTCACTGGGGTCTCAGGCAGGGAATTTCTGGTCTGCTGTAGGAATGTTTTCACCGGGAGGGTGTTCACATTCCCAAACTACCATAGCAGCCCTATGAATCATACTCCTTTCTTCCCCTGAAAAAAGGGTGCCCAAGATGGACATTAACTTGACCCAAGTGTGTAACTGAGGTCCTAAGAATTGGTCAATTTGGTCTGTCACTCTGTAAGGGTCATCTAGTAGCAGTTTAAGCTCCTTTTAAAATTCCGGACTTATGAACTGGTTAAGGGAGCATTTACAAAGTCAATGGCTCCCTCCTCCTTGTGGTACGTCTTTCAAAGGGAAGAGAATCGGGGTTGACCCTTTAGGTATGGAGGGAAATGGGAAATTCTGAATATCTTTTTTACGTTGTTCTATTTCACACTGGATTCCTTTTAGAGAGGGGTATTTAGGTTGGGAGGGAACAGGCTGGTGGGATGGTAATTCCCTAGGGTCAGGGTTATAAGGAGGAGGGATAACGTGAGTAGAGGAAGGATTTGGAATGGGATATGAGGCGGCAGTGGCTGCCTGAGGGGAAGGATTGGGGATACTGAGCAGGGGAAGATAGTTTAGGGGATCCCACACACTGGAATCTTTAGGTGTGAGAGCTGGCTCCTCTGACTTTTCACTTTGAGTGCCAGATTGGGTTCTTCCCTATTTGTTTTAAGGGAAAAGGAGGGCAAGCCCTTGCCTCCAGCAAAGAGCATAGCCTAGTTCTTCTTGAGACACTGGACTTTTATAATTAACATTTTGGATTAGAAGCTGACATGTTACATCCTCATTCGACCCAAATTTTGGCCAGAAGATTGAGGGTTTGAGGATGGGTCCCTGAGTCCAAATCAAATAGCAACATTTTATCATTTTTTGCTTTTCCCTATGTTTAGTCCTTCCATTATCCTTCCAGTATTTTAGCATGAGACCTAGGGGATATCCGGTGGGGATATCTTTGCTACCATCTTTATCCATCTTGCTCCCTGTCTTGCTTAGGGTATTTCCCATCTTGATGGTTTTGGGGTAAGGTTCAATTTCCCTTACTGGAAATTTCTTGCCTTTTGGGGTGAGGCTCAATTTCCCCTATTGGAAATTTCTTGCCTTTTCTACTACTGGAGGTTTGTGTGAGGTTCAATCCCCACTAATGGGGATGTCTCACCTCTTTTAACCTCTAAACCACCCCAACCAAGGAGTACTTCACTGCCCCCCTGTGGCTTTCTTACCTTGGTGCCCACCAACAAGGAAATACTTTACCAGCTCCTGTGGTGTCTTTTGCTTGGTCCATGCACAGACTTGCTTGGCCGTTATGGAGGATCCTTTACCCCAGGTTGCTGGCCGGTTTCTTTCCATATTACTGAGCTCGGGTTATTTCTCACACTGGGTGGGTCCTGATTTCTCACTCCTGAGGCCGTCACAAGGGGCAGGGTGCACCTCCTCCTGAGAGAGAACCAGAGACCGCTCCTGGAGGGGAATGTAATCCCGGACGAGCCCCAAAATTGTTATACGTAAAGTTTTGGTGCTACAAAAGAAATAGCACTAAAATACAAATGTTTTCTTCTCAGCAAGGTGATTTACTTGTATAGAAGGATGCGCCCTTACAAATGGAACAATGGTGAGTGCACACTTGGACAAGGGAGGGGAAGAGGTTCTTATCCCTGACTCATGTGGCCCCTGCTGCTGTGTCATCGCCCTATTGGCTAGGGTTAGACCACACAGGCTAACTAGTTCTGATTGGCTAATTTAAAGAGAGTGACAGGGTGAGTGGTTTGGTGGGAAAATGAATGAGTCAGCATGGAGCAGGTAATCAGAATGATTCAAGGGGAGCAGGTAATCGGAATCAGTCAGGGCAGAGCAGGTAATCGGAATTAGTCAGGGTGGAGGAGGTTATCGGAATGAGTTAGGGCAGAGAAGGTAATTCGAATGAGTCATGGTGGAGCAGGTGATCGAAAAGTTTGCTTTATGAGGAAGTTAAGTTTAAAAGTAGAAGGTAAAGAACTGAACATACTGACATATGTGATTCTTTGAAGAGAAATTTAGAATTCATGTCTAATACAAGGATCTGAGCTCTGCCATTGTGGGGCTCAACCCTCTGAAGTCCTTGTCATGTACTCTGGAGCAAGGGAGCACAGAAGATTCTGCGGAGACTCTGTGGCCAGCCATTGGGGATCACATGGACATGGTATATAGCCAGAGAATGGCCACAGTGTTCTCATTCACATTCCAGTGGACAGAATGCATTACTTGGTCCCACCTAGATGCCTTAGGGGATAGAACATTGTCTTTCTGTGTGCAGATGAGAAAATGAGGGAGTTTGAAGAACACATAGAAATGCTCAGTCCTGGCCAGGCAGGGTGGCTCACGCCTGTCATCCTAGCACTTTGGGAGATTGAGGTGGGCAGATCGCTTGGGTCCAGGAGTTCAAGACTAGCCTGGGCAACATGATGAAAACACATCTCTATTAAAATATAGGCCAGGCACAGTGGCCCATGCTTGTAATCCCAGTGTCAGGCCTCTGAGCCCAAGCCTGCACCTATACATCTAGATGGCCTGAAGCAACTGAACAATCACAAAAGAAGTGAAAATGGCCGGTTCCTGCCTTAACTGATGATATTCCACCATTATGATTTGTTCCTGCTCCACCTTAACTGAGTGATTAACCTTGTGAAATTCCTTCTCCTGGCTCAGAAGCTCCCCCACTGAGCACCTTGTGACCCCTGCCCCTGCCCATAAGAGAAAACCCCTTTGACTGTAATTTTCCACTACCCACCCAAATCCTATAAAACAGCCCCACCCCATCTCCCTTCGCTGACTCTCTTTTCAGACTCAGCCCACCTGCACCCAGGTGAAATAAATAGCCTTGTTGCTCACACAAAACCTGTTTGGTGGTCTCTTCAAATGGACGAGTGTGACACCTAGCACTTTGGGAGGCCAAAGCGGGTGGATCGCCTGAGGTCAGGAGTTCGTGACCATCCTGGCCAACATGGTGAAAACCCATCTCTACTAAAAACACAAAAAATTAGCCAGCGTGGTGTCACACGCCTGTAGTCCTAGCTACTTGGGAGGCTGAGGCAGGAGAATTGCTTGAACCCAGGAGGCAGAGGTTGCAGTGAGCCGAGATTGTGCCACTGCACTCCAAGCTGGGTGACAGAGTGAGACTCAGTCACACACACACACACACACACACACACACACACAAATAAGAAAAAATGATAAAAATTAGATGGGCATGCATGGTGGTGCATGCCTGTAGTCCCAGCTACTCCAGAGGCTGAGGTGGGAGGATTACTTGAGCCTGGGAGATGGAGGCTGCAGTGAGCCAAGATTGCACCACTGCATTCCAGCCTGGGTGACAGCACGAGACCCCATCTCTAAAAAAGAAAAAAAAAGGAAGGAAGGAAGGAAGGAAGGAAGGAAGGAAGGAAGGAAGGAAGGAAGGAAGGAAAGAAAGAAAGAAAGAAAAGAAAGAAAAGAAAGAAAGCTTCAGGCCGGCTTCCTGACATCTAATTAAGTCTTCCCACGTGCCAGACTCATACTAGTGCTTGACACAGGCTGGTGTTCTTGAGGCAGCCAACAGTCCTATGGAGTGGGGAGTACTATTATTATACCCATTTGGCAGACTTGGAAACTGAGGCTGAGTGCACATAACTTGTTCATGATCAGCATGCTGGCATTTGGCAGAGCCAGGATTTAAATCCAAGTGTTGCAAATGCAGGGTTTCTCAACCACCTTACTATCAGCTTGTTGCACTGCATAAGTCTTTGTGCATTGCAGGATGTTTGGCAATATCCCTGGCCTCTTGTCTATGGCACTCCAGCACCAGCCCTCTGCCCCTTCCTGAGTGGGGACAACAAAAATGTTTCCAGATATTCCCATATCTTCTGGGAGGTAAAATCTCCCCTGTCTGAGAACCACTGCTCTCTCACTCAAGCAGGGAGGCGGGAGACACAGCAGATATTGCTGTTGTTACTGCAGATGTGGGACTTGGTTGTTAGGGGAAGATTTCCAATGGTGACATCATTTGACCTGCCCTGGAAAGGCAAGCAAGCACAGTTTCCTGGATTTGCAAGAAAGAGGACAAAGCCTGTCTACTCATTCCCTCACTCCATAGGCATTTGCTGAGCACCTACAAAGTACCAAGCCCTGATCCAGCCTCTGGTGATAAAATGGCACAAAAAGAAAATCCCTGTCTTCCCAGACGATAAGCAGACAAGTGAGGCAGGTGATGATAAAGGTCACAGGGAAAACCAAGCAGTGGGGGGATGGGGAAGACGATGGGGAAGGT
>NW_016808946.1:3315093-3336984 GCF_001698545.2 Rhinopithecus bieti
GGTGGGGGATGGGGAAGGTGGATGTAGTCATGCTGGCGGGAGTTAATTTAAATAAGATCGCCAGGGATGCCCTCACTGAGAAGGCAACATTTGAGCAGAGACCAGCAAGAGGGGAGCCTGGCCAAGGTCTAGGGGAAGAATGGCATACAGAGAATGGCTTGCTGTACAACAGCTCTGGGACCTCCTCCACAGGCTGATGGATGGATGATAAGCTGGAGTTGAATCAGGGAGTGGGGGGATGAGGTCTAAGGACCAGTGGGAGGAATTGTGTTTGTGATGTCCATTGTGACTTGATGGCTTACCCAAGACTGTTTCTAGTTAGCAGTGCCAGATTGTAAGCTGAGACTCTAGAACTTTCTTTTCTGGCTGGATCAGGCTGGATGGGCCACTTTCTCCTCTGCATGGGCCCTGTCCTAGAACCACATCCTCACCTGAGTCTGTGACTCACCTGGGCTGGGTCAGGGTTTGTGGGACGGAGGGAGGTGGGGAAGGGCAGGTGTGACTTATAAATGGAAGAGATCTGCGGCTCCGAACCGTGTCCTAAATGGTTTACACTGCGCACAGCTTCCTCTCAGCCCGCTCTGAGCTGGAAGCAGCATGTGGGTCCTGGCCCTGATCTTCCTCGCAGCAGCCTGTGTGTTCGCACTAGGGGTCACTCTGTGGGTCATTTGCAGCCAGTTTTTCGTTGTGCACATCCCGGCAGCAGTTGGCCACCCTGTGAAACTGAGAGTCCTTCATTGCATCTCCCAGCTGCTGGTGACATGGGTGAGTTTTGTGTTTTATGTGTCCCCTCCAGCTGAGCATTAAGGAAGGGAACAGGAAAAATCACACACCAGAAGCTTCTAGCTGAATGAACACCGGTATCATGGGGCCCGCAGTGACGGGGGATTGCACCTTCTGAAACCTGCATAATCTCTATTAGGTGGTTCTCAGCCTCTTTGGGTATTTCTGAAGCTGGCCCTGGCTAATATCCACAAAATTCGAAGAATGATCTGCTTTCTCAGTTAACAGAAGGAGAAAAACAGTCTGGTTCTATCCACCTGTGTGTCTCCCATCTGACTTTCTTTTTTGTTGTTGGTTTCTTTTATTTTTTAAATTGAGGTAAAACATGCATATAAAATTTACCACCTTTCCCATTGTTAAGTGTACAGTTCATGTGTCCATAAATGCGTCCATATTATTCACAGCACTCACCACTCTCTGAAGTTGTGAAGGTACGAATGAATTTTCCTGAGTCTCTGGGCCCCCATTGCTATCTGCCTGCTAGCTAGAGTCAGCAAGCCACAAAGTAAACAGGTAGCAGATGAGTAAATTAGTGTCGGTGAGCAAAACTACAGAATATGACTTAAAAAATATGTTGTTGCTTTTGAGAGCTAGAAAGCTGCCTAGGTAATATCTGGTGTAATTTGTTCAAATACCTGTAAATGGAACTGTGTAGGTTTTGCCAGTATGGATTTCTTGTACTTTGACAGAAATTGAATACACAAAATATTTTTTGTAAGTTTCTTACATAACAAAAAGCAATTGCCAGCGTCTCTTCAGAAGAGACACCCTAGGTGTTTCTTCTACGTTATTCAAAATAACTTCTATGCTATTCAAAAGAATGTAGCTATTATCTAAAAGAGAAGGTCCCGGGAACTCAAGTCTTCTGATCGCCAGAGTCCGCTTTTATAAGATGCAGTGATAAGGTCCTAGGTTTTCCTGCCCTGGACTCTCAGATTCTATAGTCCAGGCTCCCAAACACAGTGACTCGATTTCCTCCTTTACAAAGTAGGGAAAATTGCCCCTGCTTCACAGCATTTTGTGGGGACTCCATGCATAACCCTCTCCAGAGGGCTTATTATAATGCCTGGCGCAGAGGGAGCCCTCTCTAAATAGTAGCCATTGTTACTCTTTCTTGATTTATTTATTTTTTACTCAAAGATGTGTCATGCAACTGCTGTGTGTCCTGCTCCAGTTCTGGGCCCTAGGGCCAATGACAGGAGAGAGAGATAAAGTTCCCACAGGTCTGCCTTGAGGGAGTTTGTAGGGTCCAGGCGGTGGGGGGCGGGGAAGTGGTCCATAAAGGACCAAACCCACAAGTGAACAAGCTACAGATAAACAGCTTCCCCAAGTGGAGAATGCAAAGAGGACAGCAAAACCCATCAGGGGAGTCGAGCAAGGCTTCTCTCCTTGGGCTCCTCGAGCCTCTGCGGTCACAGAACACAAGGGGGTCATGGATTTGGATGGGGTCAAAATTACCCCATTTTCACAACTAACTTCCAATTGAAATTCTTTCTATGAGGAATGAAGGCAACAAACCACAGCCCTGAAAGCCAGACCTCGACTTTGTCACCAAAGAGGAGTCAGACATATTTGCATAGCCTATTAGATATTGTGAAAACTCATGTATTCTCCTCATTTCTTTGAAACTAGGGTAGTGTCAGGCAGCAGTTAGATCTTATTACTCTATGTGCTAGTAAGGAAGCACCTATGTTATTATGTCATACATTTTTATATTTTGATAAGTATATTTAAATAAAACTGCTTTTCTTTATAATCCCATGTATTTATTTTATGTATTTAAAAATGTTCTGGGCTGGGTGTAGTGGCTCACACCTGTAATCCCAGCACTTTGGGAGGCTGAGGTGGGAGGATCGTTTGAGTCCAGGAGTTTGAGACCAGCCTGGGCGACACAGTGAGGCCTCTGTCTCTCCAGAAAAACCAAACCAAACCAAACAAAACAAAACAAAAGTTCTCAAATGAGGCCTGCAGTCTTTTACCCGTGGTCAAAATTGCTGTGGCACAGACAAGGATTAGGAAACACTGGAAAGGTTACCCAGAGGGAGAGCCCTCTTTATTTACGTATTTTTAACTTTTTTTTTGAGCTGGAGTTTCACTCTCATTGCCCAGGCTGGAGTGCAATGGCATGATCTTAGCTTATTGCAACCTCTTCCTCTCGGGTTCAAGAGATTCTTCCCCCTCAGCCTCCCAAGTAGCTGGAAATTCAGGAGTCCACCACCACACCTGGCTAATTTTTGTATTTTAGTAGAGATCGGGGTTTCACCATGTTGGCCAGGCTGGCCTTGAATTCCTGACCTCAAGTGATCCACCAGCCTTGGCCTCCCAAAGTGCTGGGATTACAGGCATCAGCCACTGTGCCTGGCTGTATTTTCAACTTTTTATGAAACCTTGACATATACCAAAGGGGAACAGGGTGCCCACTCTCCAGTGTCACCATCACTGACTCCTGGTCCATCTCCCTTCCTTGTGTCCCTAAATGTCCCTAACTTTTCCCTCATTTTCATTTATTGAAGAAGCCAATCTTGGACATCATATTATTTTATCCTAAAATTGTTCAGTAGGCATTTTCAAAAGATATGAACTCCCCCTTCCTGTTTTTAAAAGATGTACCCACACTATAGTTAGCTACACAGGCTTGGGGTGGCCAGATTGGCTGGGATGGCACAGGAAGGCCTTCCTGGAAACAGAGGTCGTGCCCAGGCTGAGGTGGAGCAGGGCCTTGTGGTGGAGGTGGGTGTTGCAAGTACAGGGGCCATCGGGGGTGCCCAGAAGTCTGGCTTGTAGTGGCTGCAGTGGAAGGTGTCAGGAGAGTGGGTTGAGAGGAGCTGGCTGGTGCTGTGGTCACCTGGGCCTGCATGAGAGTGGGTTTTCCTGCGGGTGTCCTGAGGGTACTGAGGGCTTGAGCAGGGCTGTGGTCCAATCTGACTGCAGTTTCCAAAAACTCCTTTCGTCACCTGTGGAGGGTAGGTTTGGAAGGCCAGACTCCAGATGGCCTGTGAAGAAACCCATCTCGACAGATTTCTTCTTCTCTCTCCAACAGGGGATGATTTTTGAGAAGCTCAGAATCTGTTCTACGCCCCAATTTATCCGTTTCGTGCATGATCTGCCGCCGCTAAAGTACGACCCTGATGTTGTGGTCACAGATTTCCGCTTTGGGACAATCCCTGTGAAGCTGTATCAGCCCAAGGCATCCACCTGCACCCTGAAGCCTGGCATCGTGTACTACCACGGTGGTGGGGGCGCCATGGGGAGCTTGAGTAAGAACCCTTTTCTCAGACCTCCCAAAGGGTGGTAGCACGCCTTAACATGACTTGAAAGAATGGGCATCTTCCTGGGGCTTAAAGTCTGCTATTATTACCAGGGAACACCAGAGCAGTTCATGGTCTACAGATCATTGAGGGGGCAAAAATATGGAGTATATTGCCCTCTTATGTATCTCCTTATTTACCTAAATGTAATCCTTAGTTAAATGTAATAATACTGTAATATAAGGAAGGATACTGTAAGGCAAAGATCCTGAAATGTACCCTTACTTGCATTTATATATGTACATATGTATATACATATAAATATATACATGTATATATCACTACTTTACTTATAATCACCACCTCTATTTAGTTGGAAATAAGGATATTTTAAATGAAAAGAATTAAAACACAGCATTTTGTTTCACATCAGGTGTTGCTAAGACAAATTCTGGTACAAACAAATAGGAAGATTTGAGAAAAATCAACGAGAGGAAAAAGTCACTATTGAGACAAGTTTACTATCTTAATTATTACTCCCAGGGAATTGGGGGAGGGGAAACATCTTTATATGCTTTCTAACCTGTGGAATGCCAGGGTCCTAGTATGGCAGCCTTTGAGAATACAGGATTTAATGCAATGGTGATGTTAGTTTTGTCTGTATGAGAATGATAGTAACAGCCAATATTTATTAAGCAATATTTATTAATATTACTAATTACACGCAGGCACTGTGAGAACCCTATATGTGGATGATCTCATTCTAACTCCAGCACTCTATGAGTTAGGTATTATCATTACCCCGGTTCACAGATGAGGAAATCAAGCCTCAGGAGGTTAAGAGGCGTGCTAGGCACTATGTCATCTCAAACTAGAAGGAGGCAAAGATGAGATTTGAACTCCAGTCTGTCTGAATCCAGAGCTCACACCCTAAACCTCCGCACTTTATAGTCAAACAGCTTTGCAGATATTTTTAATGACTTGTAGGATGGATCAGAGGGTGGGCATCTTAGAGAAAGTTGTTCAGGCAGTACCACAAAGGAGAATCAGTGAGAAGATTGACCGGAGCTTTGCTGGAGTAGAGGAAAACCTAGTCACTGTTGGCCCAAGGGCTATGTCTATAAGAAGAAGACAGCAACAATGGCTGGCAAAGGAAGCCTTCCTAGTGAATGTTAAAAACCATTTATTTTCTAGAAACCCACCATGGCATATGCTCTCGTTTGTGCAAGGAGAGTGACTCTGTGGTTCTGGCAGTTGGGTGAGTAAAGGGGAGATTCCAGGGAGCCAGCAGGGAGCAAGGCTCTGATGTGGAGAGATGGGGTGGGAAGAAGAAATGGGGGTGGGGGGTGGGAGCAGATTGGTGCTGGAGGAAGCCCAGAGGTGAGGATGGGCTGGGAGAAGCCAGTGAAGAGAGAAAGAGAAGGCAGCTGGGTGTGGTGGCTCACGCCTGTAATCCCAACACTTTGGGAGGCCACGGCGGGTAGAATCCTTGAGCCCAGGAGTTCAGACCAACCTGGGCAACATAGTGAGATCCCATTTTTACAAAAAATACAAAAATTAGCCAGATGTGGTGGTATATGCCTGTAGTCCCAGCTACTTGGGAGGCCGAGGTGGAAGAAGAACCTGAGCCTGGGAGGTTGCAGTGAGCTGTGATTGCACCACTACTCTCAGCCTGGGTGACAGAACAAGACCCTGTCTTAAACAAAACAAAACAAGAAAAAGAGAGTGAGAGAAAAATAAGGGGAGGTGAAGACAGATGGAGAGACAGAGAATGGGGAACCCCTTCCTCTGTGCATGTGGGCCTTGGGTTTGTTTAAACAGAGGCGTTTTGTGCGTTTGGAAGCTGGGTAGGAGGTGGTCTTTTTTAAGCAGATCAGGTGCAGAGTTTCACTGCACGAACACCTGGGCGACATAGCTCTTCTTTGAGTAAAAGAGCCCTGCGCCTCCCTCTGCTAAATGCCTGTGGTACCCTGTACCATTACTCAAACAACCCGAAATGCTGCCACATCCATTTCCAAGTGCTCCCAAAAGGGAGGTCCCTCTGGCAGAGACCCACTGAAGAAAGCAAGAAAAACAAAAACAAAACCAAACCCATTGTCTCTCCTAACGGATCTCTGACAGTCACCACCCAGCCTGGAGCCTCAAAGAGGGCGTGGTGGGCATTGGGTCCCCTGTCCTGCTGCCTGACGCAGCATCACACACGTGGTTCCTCCTGGTTAAGTTTCCCTGTAGTTTCATGTAAAGGTACACGCTCTAAAGAAATATCAGTTCTCTGCGTCTCAGTGGGGATACACATGCCAACTTTCTTATGGCACAGCTACCTGAGGAGAGTAGAAAATGAAGAGATGAAGCCGGGCACAGTGGTTCATGCTTGTAATCCCAGCACTTTGGGAGGCGAAGGCGGGTGGATAACTTGAGGCCAGGAGTTCAAGACCAGCCTGGCCAACATGGTGAAACCTTGTCTCTACTAAAAATACAAAAATTAGCCAGGCATGGTGGCATGTGCCTGTAATCCCAGCTACTCAGGAGGCTGAGGCAGGAGAATCACTTGAACTGGGAAGGCAGAGGTTATGGTGAGCTGAGATGGCGCCATTGCACTCTAGCCTGGATGACAGAGTAAGACTCCGTCTCAAAAAAAAAAAAAAAAAAAGAAAAGAAAAGAAAGAAAAGAAAAGAAAAGAAAAACAAAATGAAGAGATGAGATGAGAAAGAGAACTGGATAAACCCCTGACTTCCCTGACTTTACAATTCTTAGCTCCAGAAGGGTTTCTACCATGGGATGTTGCTGGACACATTATCATTCTGGTTGTGCCAAACCAAGAGATTGTCAGTAGAACATGCTAGCAAGTCTCCGCTAGAAAGTTATTTTCTAAATCCAAGGTAGACAGGATTTTGGAGTTAAGGGCATTGCTCTCCAGGACTTCCTATTCCCAGGTGGCCTGAAATGGGGGTATGGAATGGAAATAGCATCAGCCATTTGTTAGTCCCGTAGAGTATTTCTTTTTCTTTTCTTTCTTTTCTTTTCTTTTCTTTTTTTTTTTATTTGTGGCCATCATTGAAAAATAGTGAACTTTCTCACAAAATCTGGATTTCTGGAATCTCTTAGCAATACCAGGTAGGCATGGCAGCAATGGTGTTGAGTGTGCATAGCTTGTTTGGAAGAGTGCTGTATATCTCTGGCATCTGGTGGTACAGTCAGTCCTCAACACTGTCGACAGGTTCTTGGAACTATGACTTGGAGTAAAACCAATTTTACCTATTACAAAACCTAGGCTAATTGATATAAACAGAATTAAGCTCTGATGGTATAATCCTGGTCACAAAACACCAGCAAATGTATTAAATTTTTTAAAAATGTATTTTACTACTTTTATATTTTATCATTTTCTTTAGTAGAGATGAGGGCTTGCCATGTTGCCCAGGCTGGTCTCAAACCTCTGAGGTCAGGCAATCCTTCTTCCTCAGCTTCTCAAAGTGCTGAGATTACGGGCGTGAGCCACTATGCCTGCCATAAGCTTCTAAATAAAGACCAAAACCTGCTAATATTAAAAATTGAAATAAACGTGAGCTATACATATATTTTAAAAGATTGATAAAACAAAAGATAATTGTTTACCCAATTCTTGGTGAATCAGTGAGTGATGGTGGTCATTCCGGTGGTGGGTTAAATCTAGGAATAAATGTTTGCAAGGTGAAAATTGTCAGGAGTACCTCTGACCATCTCCCAGTTCAAAACCAAGCACTCACAAATGTGGCAGGTTCACTGAGAGCTTCTGTACTGCATCATTTATTTTTGTGCAGATGTATGATTATTGTAGACTTTATGCATTTTTTTTTTTTTTTGAGATGGGCTCTCCCTCTGTCACCCAGGCTGGAGTACAGTGGTGCGATCTCGGCTCACTGCAACCTCCGCCTCCTGGGCTCAAGCGATTCTTGGGCCTCAGCCTCCTGAATAGCTGGGACCACAGATGCACACCACCACGCCTGGCTAGTTTTTTGTATTTTTGGTAGAGCCAGGGTTTCACCATGTTGCCCAGGATAGTTTTGAACTCCTGAGCTCAGGCGATCCATCTGCCTTGGCCTCCCAAATTGCTGGGATTACAGGCGTGAGCCACTGTGCTTGGTTGACTTTATAAATTTTTTTTTTTTTTCTGAGACAGAGTTTCACTCTTGTTGCCCGGGTTGGAGTGCAACAGCGCGATCTCAGCTCACCACAACCTCTACTTCCCGGGTTCAAGGGATTCTTCTGCCTCAGCCTTCCTGAGTAGCTGGGATTACAGGCATGTGCCACCATGCCCGGTTAATTTTGTATTTTTAGTAGAAACAGGGTTTCTCCATGTTGGTTAGGCTGGTCTTGAACTCCTGACCTCAGGTGATCCGCCTGCCTCGGCCTCCCAAAGTGTTGGGATTACAGGCGTGAACCACCGCACCTGGCTGGCTTTATGCATTTTCATTTTGCAATAATGTATATTCCTTCATCTATTCGGTTTCCAACTCACTTATTCTAATTCAGGGTCATGGGGGGCTGGATTCTATCCCTGCAGCTCAGGGAACAAGGCAGGAACCAGCCCTGGACAGAACACCCTCCTATCGCAGGGCACACTCACACCTACACCCACATTCACTTGGACCGGGACAATTTAGACATGCTCATGAATGTAACATACACATCTTTGGGATGTGGGAGGAACCTGGAAGACCGGGAGAAAACCCACACAGACGTGAGGAGAATGTGTAGACTCCACACAAACAGTAGTAGCCTAGGCTGGAGTCATTTTTCTTTCTTTCATCAATATAATGAAACAATGTTGAACGAAATGACATTATTTGAGGGCTGCTTTTTTTTTTTTTCTTCTTTGAGACAGAGTCTCACTCTGTCTGTCGCTCAGGCTAGAGTGCAGTGGCGTGATCATAGCTCACTGTAGCCTCAACCTCCCGGGCCCGAGCGATCCACTTGCCTTAGCCTCCTGAGTAGCTGGGACTACAGGCATCCACCACCACGCCCAGCTAATTTTTTGTATTCTTTGTAGAGATGGGGGGTCTCACCATGTTGCCCAGGCTGGCCTTGAACTCTTGGACTCAAGGGATCGGCCCACCTCGGCCTCCTAAAGTGCTGAAATTAAAGGCATGAGCCACCGGCCTGGCTGACCTGCTGTATTTAAGTCTATAAGATCCCCCCTAACAAAATCTGTAGGTATGGCATGATTAATTAAAAACCCAAGCAGGCCTTGAAGTTGCTCATACAAGAATCATAAAACAGGAAGCAGGAGCAGGTGAGTCAGGGAAGCAACATGAGATAGGTTCAGGAAGATGGGGTTAGTGTGGGTGATATTTACACTGTTGGCCAATTGGTGGATGTCTCGTGACACAAGTCCCCCATTAGGGCATTGAGACAGTAGGAATGGCACCTGCCTAGGTATGTGGGCTTTATGTGTCTCGTCTCATTTAAGCCTCACACCTAACTACCGGCTCAAGTTTCAGAAAGGGAAGTGAATGAACTAATTTGGGCTACACGATGCTAGACGCTGATATTTTTGGATCTGCTGGGGCGTTGGGTATCAACTGTGTTTCTTGATTCCTTTTTAGTTACCGCCAGTTACCTAAGCACAAGTTTCCAGTGCCAGTAAGAGACTGCTTGGTGGCCACCGTCCACTTCCTGAAGTCCCTGGATGCATACGGAGTGGATCCAGCTCGGGTTGTGGTCTGTGGTGACAGTTTGGGAGGGGGAATAGCCACGGTGGTTTGTCAAAAACTTGTGGACAGGCCAGATATGCCCCGGATCCGAGCTCAGATCCTGATCTACGCCAGTCTCCAAGCCCTGGATTTACAAACCCCTTCCTTTCAACAGAATAAAAACATCCCCCTGCTCAACTGGAGTTTCGGCTGCTACTGTTTTTCTCAATACCTGGATTTCAGTTCCTCCTGGCAAGAGGTCATCATGAAAGGCGCCCATTTGCCTGCCAAAGTCTGGGAAAAGTATAGAAAGTGGTTGGGCCCAGAAAACATCCCTGAGAGATTTAAGAAGAGGGGCTACCGACCGATGGCCCCTGAGCCTGTAAATGAAGCTGCTTACTTGGAAGTAAGTGTTGTCCTGGATGTGATGTGCTCGCCTCTGATTGCAGAAGATGACGTAGTGTCTCAGCTCCCGGAAACTTGCATCGTGAGCTGTGAGTATGATGTTCTCCGGGACGATTCGCTGTTGTACAAGAAGAGGCTGGAAGACCTGGGAGTGCCCGTGACCTGGCGCCATATGAAGGATGGTTTCCATGGAGTGCTCAGCACCATTGACATGAGCTTCTTTCACTTTCCGTGCTCCATGAGAATTCTGAATGCGTTAGTCCATTTCATGAAGGGGCTGTGACCATCTTTCTTCTCTGCTGGTACTGCGGTGTGGATTCCACTGGCATCCAGCCTCCCACAGGGCTCTCTGTTGATGATTTAGGTGGTGCATAGTGGGTCCAGGGAAGGGGTAGAGGTTGCTGTCACCTTTCTAGTCCAGGTTCTAGAACCACACAATGCATGCTCCTGATGTCCAGAGGGTGTGGTAGAAAAGACAGGTTTGGGGGTGGGAGTGGGGGGTCTCTGTCTCTGTTCTCTGTTGGGAAAATCTAGGCTGACAATCTTCAGTGGCCATTTATGGGAGTGAATCAGCAGGTAAGAGCTGTTCTCAGCCTTCCTATGGGGCAGTTCAGGCTCTCCAGATCGATCCAGACTGTGTGTGACTTGTGTCCACTTGGCTGGACTTTGAAATAGCACAAGGACGTCACGCACAACCTCACGGGGCTTTCCCAATGTGGCTCGGAGGCAGGAGCTCTGGTGCTCTCGGCTGCTGTGAGGTAGTGGTGGTGGTGGAGAAACTGGCTTCACCCACCTTCTCTTCTGTGAACAGTAGTGACTTTTCCTGCTGTTTCTCAGCCTCTGGGATCAGAGTCTTGACTGCCTGGGCTGGAAACGTTAAGATGGAATGGATAGAGCTTCCACAGTTGTTGGCATCGAGTGGTGGATGAAGACAGCCTGCAGCTGCCCGACTTGGGGAGCTCTGGAGCTCCTGGAATCAAAGCCTGGCTTCCAACCAGAAGCCCCAAAACAATGTTCTAAGAGTTTGAGGAGAGAAGTTGGGAGGGAAGTGGGGTCTTGAGTTAGAGAACCGTGAAGGCTGAGTCTAACTAGATAACCCTGTCCACAGTGCAAAGTCAAGACAGCCAAAGAGACAGAAGATGTATTCGTGAGAACTATTTCTTTTTTAAGACATAGAACCAACTCAAATTGGCCTCCATTTGAAAGAGAATAGATTGGCTTAGGTAGCAATGCATGCTAGGCATACATTAGGCAAGGTTTGATCCAGGAACTCACACAGTGCCATCAGCTGTCCTGTCTTCTCTGCTCTGCTCTTCTCTCCTCTGTGTTAATGCCACTTTCACCTCTCCATATGGTGGCACTGATCAGCTTGATGCTTGCCTTCTCCCAGGGTCAAGTTCATTATCATGGACTTGCCTCATTCTCAGCAGTCCCAGAAAAAAAACTCATTGCAACTTAATGGCTTTGTTGGCTCTCTGAGCAATGTGTCCAGTTGCCACAGCCAAGGGAATGGAATGATCTAACTGACCATTCCCAAGTCCTATGCCATCTTGAGAGTGGAGGGTGGAGTCAATTCACCTTGGTGCTTGGACTGAACATGGGGTGGTAAGTGACAACTTCCCTAATTGAAGGGTAAATGGTTGTTGGGTGGACTCCAACACTTATTCTACTACAGAAGCTAAATTGAACCCTCAGGCAGGATATGTGAAAGTGGCAAGAGGTATCAAGGACCACTGGGCAAGTTGGCCAACTGTTCCTTAGGAATGAAAATTCATTTGAAAGGAATGGTCAGGCTCCCGTGCTGGCCCCACCTGGTCTTCTGGAGGCTCTGATCTTGGTTAGTTAGTGGTCTTTACAGGTCAAGGTCAAGGCCATTGCACAAAAAACCCTGTGCATGCCCTTAACTTGCTTTCAGTTGAATATTTGGGTTGAACTATGAGACAGAGAGGAATCCTGTTGGGTGACTCCTTGCTGTATTCACAGTTGACCAGCAGGTGGTTTGTTGGAGAAACAGTAACCATCCCTGAAAACACACACTGTGGTAGCCACTCAACTGTTGAAGAGCACTGGAGTCCAAGGGGTGAGGCCGCCTCTGAGACAGGCCTCTGAGTTGAGGCTGGGAGAGGCTCCCTCCCTGGAGTGTTGCTTTTCTTGTTTCACCCCTGCCTCTGGAGATGGGTGGAGGAACACGAGCTGACCTTCTGGGAAGTTAGGTTGGCGAGGAGTTGCTGAGGCACTGCTGGGCCGTGCCCAGTAGGGAGGAATGTATAACATTTTAAGAGGCTGAGAGCACCCCTGGTTGGGCTCATGCCCATGGCAGCTTCCTTCTGCAGATCATGGGCGAAATCAAGCACTTTCACCTAATGGCTAGATGATTGATTTTGGGATGAAATTCTCCACTCCTCTCCTTTACCACATCACCACTATCCTTCCTGCAATCCATCCACGAGACTCACTGAGTGGAAAAGGGATAGGAATGAATGTTCACCCAGGGCCAGCTACATGCTAGGCACTGTACTGGACCATTTAAATTTACCACCTCTTATGTTCCTCACATTAATCTTACAGAGTAGGTACAGGCATACCTATGGATATTGCAGATTCAGTCCCAGACCACAGCAATAAAGCAAGTCACATGAATTTTTTCTTTCCTTAGTGTATATAAAAGTTACATTTCCACTATATTAGTTTATTAAGTGTGCAATAGTGTTATGTATTTAAAAAGCATGTACATACCTTAATTTAAAAATACCTTGTGGCTTAAAAATGCTAACAATCGTCTGAGCCTTCAGTGATTGCAGTAGCCTAGGCTACTACCGTCTATATCGTTTGCACATTCTGCCCAAGTCTGCGTGGGTTTTCTCTGAGTCCTCCAGATTTCTCCCAAATTCCAAAGATGTGTATATTACATTCATGGGAATGTCTAAATTGTCATAATCTTTTTGCTGGTTGATGGTCTTGCCTTCATGTTGATGCTGCAGGTGGTGGTTGCTGAAGGTGGGGGTGGCTGTGGCAATTTCTTAAAATAAGACAACAGTGGATTTGCCACATCAGTGGACTCTTCCTTTCATGAAAGATTTCTCTGTAGCAAGTGATGCTGTTCTATAGCAGTTTACCTACAGTAGAATTTCTTTCAAAACTGGAGTCGGTCCTCTCAAACCCCTATGCTACTTTATCAACTAAGTTTATGTAATATTCTAAATCTTTTGTTGTCATTTCAACAGTGCTCATAGCATTTTCACCGAGAGTAGATTCCATCTCAAGAAATCACGATTTTTGCTTATCCGTAGGAAGCAACTCCTCATCTGCCCAAGTCTGTTCCTGAGATGGCAGCAATTCAGTCATATTTTCAGGCTCCACTCCTAATTCTAGTTCTCTTGCTATTTCCACCACATCTGCAGTTAACATCTTCCACTGAAGTCATGAACCCCTCAGAGTCATCCATGAGGGTTGGAATCAACTTATTCCAAACTGTTAATGATGATATTTTGATCACCTCCCATAAATCACGAATGTTCCTCATGGCTTCTGGAATCGGGAATTCTTTTCAGGTTTCCAATTTACTTTGCTGAGGTCCATAAGAGGACTCACTGCCTATGATAACTATAGCCTTACCAATTGTATTTCTTAAATAATTAGACTTGTAAGTCAGAATACTCCTTGATCCATAGGCTGCAAAATGGATGTTGTGTCAGCAGGCATGAACAAAATATTAACCTTGTACATCTCCATCAGAGTTCTTGGGTTATCAAGTGTCTTGTAAATAAGCAGTAATATTTTCAAAGAAATCTTTTATTTTGAGCAATAGGTCTCACCAGTGGGCTTAAAATATCTAGTAAACCATGCTGTAAACAGATGTGCTGGCATCCAGGCTTCTTTGTTCCATTTATAGAGCACAGGGAGGATAGATTTAGCATAACTTTTCAGGACCCTAGGACTCTTGGAATGGAAATGAGCATTGGCTTCAACTTAAAGTCACCAGCTGCATTAGCTCCTAACAAGAGAGTCAGCCTGTCCTTTGAAGCTTTGAAGGCAAGCATTGACTTCTCCTTTCTAGCTATGAAAGCCCTAGATGGCATCTTCTTCCCATAGAAGGCTGTTTCGTCTACAATGAAAATCTGTTGTTTCATGTAATCGCCTTCATCAATCATCTCAGCTGAGTCTCCTGGATAACTTGCTGCAGCTTCCCCATCTTGCACTTGCTGCTTCACCTTGCACTTTTATGATTATGTTATGGAGACAACTTCTTTCCTTCAACCTCATGAACCAACACCTGCTAGCTTCCTCACTTCCCCCTCAGCCTTTATGGAATGAAAGATTTAGGCTCTTCCTCCAGATTAGGCTTTGGTTTACAGGAATGCTGTGGTTGGTTTGATCTCCTATTCAGATCATTACATTTTTCTGCATGTCAGCAATAAGGCTGTTTTGCTTTCTTATCTATCGTGTTTCTCTGGAGTAGCACTTTTAATTTCCTTCAAGAACATTTCCTTTGCATTCACAAGTTGGTTAACTGGTATAAGAGATAGAGCTTTTGGCCTCTCTCAGCTTTCAACATGTCTTCCTCACTAAGTTTAATCATTTCTAGCTTTTGATTTCAAGTGAGAGATGTATGACTCTTCCTTTCACCTGAACACTTAGAGTTCCTTGTAGGGTTATTCATTAGCCAAATTTCAATATTGTTGTGTCTCAGGGAATAGGGAGGCCCTAAGAGAGGGAGAGAGATGGGAGGGTATCAGTCAGTGGAGCAGTCAGAACACACAATATTTATTAAGTTCACTGTCTTATATGGGTGTGGTTCGTGGCACCAAAACAATTACAGTAGTAACATCAAAGATGACTGATCACAAGCCAGGCATGGTGGTGCATGTCATGGCCCCAGCCACTCAGGAGGCTGAGGTGGGAGGATTGCTTGAACCCAGGGATTCGAATACAGCCTGTGCAACATAGTGAGACCCCTGTCTCTAAAAATTTTTTTTTTTTTAATTTAAGAAAGGAAACAAGGCTAGGCGCAGTGATTCGCTCCTATAATCCCTCCTAACACTATCCCTCCCCTTGCCCCCAACCTCCCGACAGACCCCAGTGTGTGATGTGATGTTCCCCTCTCTGTGTCCATGTGTTCTCATTGTTCAACTCCCACTTGTGAGTGAGAAATGCGATGTTTGGTTTTCTGTTCCTGTGTTAGTTTGCTGAGAATGATGGTTTCCAACTTCATCCATGTCCCTGCAAAGGACATGAACTTATCCTTTTTTATGGTCGCCTACTATTCTACAGTGCATATGTGCCACATTTTCTTTATCCAGTCTATCATTGATGGGCATCTGGATTGGTTCCAAGTCTTTGCTACTGTGATTAGTGCTGCAATAAACATATATGTGCATGTGTCTTTATAGTAGAATGATTTATAATCCTTTGGCTATATGCCCAGTAATGGGATTGCTGGATCAAATGGTATTTCTGATTCTGGATTCTTGAGGAATCACCACACTGTCTTCCACAATGGTTGAACTAATTTACACTCCCACCAACAGTGTCAAAGTGTTCCTATTTCTCCATATCCTCTCCAGCATCTGTTGTTACCTGACTTTTTAATAATCGCCATTCTAACCAGGATGAGATGGTATCTCATTGTGGTTTTGATTTGCATTTCTCTAATGACCAGTGATGGTGAGCTTTTTTTCATATGTTTGTTGGCTGCATAATGTTTTCTTTTCAGAAGTGTCTGTTCATATCCTTCACCCACTTTTTGATGGGGTTGTTTGCTTTTTTTCTTGTAAATTTGTTTAAGTTCCTTGTAGACTGTGGATATTAGACCTTTGTCATGGATAGATTGCAACATTTTCTCCCATTCTGTAGGCTGCCTGTTCACTCTGATGATAGTTTCTTTTGCTGAGCAGAAACTCTTTAGTTTAATTAGATCCCATTTGTCAATTTTGGCTTTTGTTGCAGTTGCTTTTGTTGTTTTAGTCATGAAGTCTTTGCCCATGCCTATGTCCTGAATTGTATTGCCTAGGTTTTCTTCTAGAGTTTTTATGCTTTTAGGTCTTATGTTTAAGTCTTTAATTCGTCTTGAGTTAATTTTTGTATAAGGTGTAAGCAAGGGGTCCAGTTTCAGTTTTCTGCATATGGCTAGCCAGTTTTCCCAACACCATTGATTAAATAGGGAATCCTTTCCCCATTGCTTGTGTGTGTCAGGTTTGTCAAAGATCAGATGGTTGTAGATGTGTGGTGTTATTTCTGAGGCCTCTGTTCTGTCCCATTGGTCTATATATCTGTTTTGGTACCAGTACCATGCTGTTTTGGTTATTGTAGCCTTGTAGTATAGTTTGAAGTCAGGTAGCATCATGCCTCCAACTTTGTTCTTTTTGCTTAGGACTGTCTTGGCTATACGGGCTCTTTTTTGTTTTGTATGAAATTTAAAGTAGATTTTTCTAATTCCGTGAAGGAAGTCAATGGTAGCTTGATGGGAATAGCATTGAATCTATACATCACATGGGGCAGTATGGCCATTTTCACGGTATCAATTCTTCCTATCTGTGAGCATGGAATGTTTTCCATTTGTTTGTGCCCTCTCTTATTTCCTTGAGCAGTCGTTTGTAGTTCTCCTTGAAAAAGTCCTCATGTCCCTTGTAAGTTGGATTCCTAGGTATTTTATTCTCTTTGTAGCAATAGTGAATGGGAGTTCACTCATGATTTGGCTCTCTGTTTGTCTATTGTTGGTATATAGGAATGATTGTGATTTTTGCACATTGATTTTGTATCCTGAGACTTTGCTGAAGTTGCTTATCAGCTTAAGGAGATTTTGGGCTGAGATGATGGGGTTTTCTAATTATACAATTATGTAATCTGCAAACAGACAATTTGACTTCATCTCTTCCTATTTGAATATCATTTGTTTCTTTCTCTTGCCTGATTGCTCTGGTGAGAACTTCCACTACTATATTGAATAGGAGTGGTGAGAAGGGCATCCTTGTCTTGTGCTGGTTTTCAAAGGGAATGCTTCTGGTTTTTGCCCATTCAGTATGATATTGGCTATGGGTTTTTCATAAATAGTTCTTATTATTTTGAGATATGTTCCATCAATACCTAGTTTATTGAGTGTTTTTAGCATGAAGGGGTGTTTAATTTTATCAAAGGCCTTTTCTACATCTATTGAGATAATTATGTAGTTTTTGTCTTTGGTTCTGTTTATGTGATGGATTATGTCTATTGATTTGCATATGTTGAGCCAGCCTTGCATCCCAGGGATGAAGCTTACTTGATCATGGTGGATAAACTTTTTGATGTGCTGCTGGATTTGGTTTGCCAGTATTTTATTGAGGATTTTCACATCGATGTTCACCAGGGATATTGGCCTAAGCTTTTCTTTTTTTGTTGTGTCTCTGCCAGGTTTTGGTATTAGGATGATGCTGGCCTCATAAAATGAGTTAGGGAGGAGTGCCTCTTTTTGTATTGTTTGGAATAGTTTCAGAAGGCATGGTACCATCTTCTCTTTGTACCTCTGGTAGAATCTGGCTGTGAATCCATCTAGTCCTGGGCTTTTTTGTGTTGGTAGGCTATTAATTACTGCCTCAATTTCAGAACTTGTTATTGCTCTATTCAGGGATTTGACTTCTTCCTGGTTTAGTCCTGGGAGGGTGTATGTGTCCAGGAATTTATCCTTTTCTTTTAATTTTCTAGTTTACTTAAGTAGAGGTGTTTATAGTATTCTCAGATGGTAGTTTGTATTTCTGTGGGATCAGTGGTAATATCTGCTTTACCATTTTTTTATTGTGTCTATTTCATTCTTCTCTCTTTTGGTCTTTGTTAGTCTGGCTAGTGGTCTATTTTGTTGATCTTTTCAAAAAACCAGCTCCTGGATTCATTGATTTTTTGAACGATTTTTTTGTGTCTCTATCTCCTTCAGTTCTGCTCTGATCTTAGTTATTTCTTGTCTTCTGCTAGCTTTTGAATTTGTTTGCTTTTGTTTCTCTAGTTCTTTTAATTTTGACGTTAGAGTGTTGATTTTAGAACTTTCCCCCTTTCTCCTGTGGGCATTTAGTGCTATGAATTTCCCTCTAAACACTACTTTAGCTGTGTCCCAGAGATTCTGGTACATTGTCTCTGTCCTCATTGGTTTCAAAGAACTTATTTATTTCTACTTTAATTTCATTATTTACCCAGTAGTCATTCAGGAACAGGTTTTTCAGTTTCCATGTAGTTGTGCAGTTTTGAGTGAATTTCTTATTTCTGAGTTCTAATTTGATTGCACTGTGGTCTGAGAGACTGTTTGTTATGATTTTTGTAATTTTTCATTTGCTGAGGAGTGTTTTACTTCCAATTATGTGGTCAATTTTAGAGTAAGTGCTATGTGGTGCTGAGAAGACTATATATTCTGTTGATTTGGGGTGGAGAGTTCTGTAGATGTCTATTAGGTCTGCTGGGTCCAGAGCTGAGTTCAAGTCCTGAATATCTAATCTGATCTGTCTAATATGGACAGTGGGGTGTTAAAGTCTCCCACTATTATTGTGTGAGACTCTAAGACTCTTTGTAGGTCTCTAAGAACTTGCTTATGAATCTGGGTGCTCCTGTATTGAGTGCATATATACTTAGGATTGTTAGCTCTTCTTGTTGCATTGATCCCTTTACCGTTATGTAATGACCTTGTCTTTTTTGATCTTTGTTGGTTTAAAGTGTGTTTTATCAGAGACTAGGATTGCAACCCCTGCTTTTTTTTACTTTCCATTTGCTTGGCAAATATTCCTCCATCCCTTTATTTTGAGTCTATGTGTGTCTTTGCACATGAGATGGGTCTCCTGAATACAGCACACTGACGGGTCTTGACTCTTTATCTAACTTGCCAGTCTGCATCTTTTAATTGGGGCATTTAGCCCATTTACATTTAAGGTTAATATTGTTATGTGTGAATTTGACCCTGTCGTCATGATGCTAGCTGGTTATTTTGCACATTAGTTGATGCAGTTTCTTCATAGTGTCATTGGTCTTTAAATTTTGGTATGATTTTGCTGTGGCTGGTAACGGTTGTTCCTTTTCACATTTAGTGCTTCCCTCAGGAGCTCTTGTAAGGCAGACCTGGTGGTGACAAAATCTCTCAGCATTTACTTGTCTGTAAAAAAATTTTATTTCCCCTTGGGTTATGAAGCTTAGTTTGGCTGGATATGAAATTCTGGGTTGAAAATTCTTTTCTTTAAGAATGTTGAATATTGGCCCCAAGTCTCTTCTGGCTTGTAGAGTTTATGCAGAATGAACTGCAGAAAAGACCTGACATTTCTCTCTGGCTGCCCTTAACATTTTTTCCTTTGTTTCAACTTTGGTGAATCTGACGATTATGTGTCTTGGGGTTGTTCTTCTCAAGGAGTATCTTTTTTTTTTTCTTTTTTTTTCTTTTTTTTTTTTTGAGACAGAGTCTCGCTCTGCCGCCCAGGCTGGAGTGCAGTGGCCGGATCTCAGCTCACTGCAAGCTCTGCCTCCCGGGTTTATGCCATTCTCCTGCCTCAGCCTCCCGAGTAGCTGGGACTACAGGCACCCGCCACCTCGCCCAGCTAGTTTGTTTTTTAATTTTTTTTTTTTAGTAGAGACGGAGTTTCACCGGGTTAGCCAGGATGGTCTCAATCTCCTGACCTCGTGATCCACCTGTCTCGGCCTCCCAAAGTGCTGGGATTACAGGCTCAAGGAGTATCTTAATGGTGTTCTCTGTATTTCTTGAATTTGAATGTTGGCTTTTCTTGCTATGTTGGGGAAGTTCTCCTGGATAAGATCTGAAAGTGTGTTTTCCAACTTGGTTCCATTCTCCCTGTCACTTTCAGGTACACCAATCAACCATAGGTTTGGTCTTTTCACATAGTCCCATATACCTTGGAGGCTTTGTACATTCCTTTTCATTCTTTTTTCTCTAATCTTGTCTTCACACTTTATTTCATTAAGTTGATCTTCAACCTCTGATACCCTGTCTTCCATTGATCGATTCAGTTATTGATAGTTGTGTATGCTTCACAAAGTTCTTGTGCTGTGTTTTTCAGCCTCATCAGGTCATTTATGTTCTTCTCTGAACTGGTTATTCTAGTTAGCAGTTCCTGTAACCTTTTATCAAAGTTCTTAGCTTCCTTGCATTGGGTTAGAACATACCTTTAGCTCAGAGGAGTTTGTTATTACCCACCTTCTGAAGCCTACTTCTGTCAATTCATCAAAGTCATTCTCTGTCCAGTTTTGTTCCCTTGCTGGTGAGGAGTTGTGATCCTTTGGAGGAGAAGAGGTATTCTGGTTTTTGAAATTTTCAGCGTGTTTGTGCTGATTTTTCCTCATCTTCATGGACTTATCTACCTTTGATCTTTGATGCTGATGACCTTTGGATGGGGTTTTTGTGTGGGTATCCTTTTTGTTGATGTTCATGTTATTGCTTTCTATTTGTCAGTTTTCCTTCTGACAGTCAGACCCTTCTTCTGCAGGTCTGCTGGAGTTTGCTGGAGGTCCACTGCAGACTCTGTTTGCCTGGGTATCACCAGTGGAGGCTGCAGAACAGCAAAGATTGCTGCCTGCTCCTTCCTCTGGAAACTTTGTCCGAGAGGGGCACCCACCAGATGCCAGCTGGAGCTTTCCTGTATGAGATGTCTGTCTACCCCTTCTTGGAGGTGTCTCCCAGTAGGAGGCACAGGGGTCAGGGACCCACTTGAGGAGACAGTCTGTCCCTTAGCAGAGCTCAAGCACTGTGCTGGGAGATCCACTGCTCTCTTCAGAGCTGGCAGGCAGGAATGGTTAAGTCTGCTGAAGCTGCACCTACAGCCATCCCTTCCCCCAGGTGCTTTGTCCCAGGCAGTTGGGAGTTTTATCTATAAGCCCCTGAATGGGGCTGCTGCCTTCCTTTCAGAGATGCTCTGCTCTGAAGGAGGAATCTAGAGACTCAGTCTGGCTACAACAGCTTTGCAATACTACGGTGGGTTCTGCCCAGTCTGAACTTCCCAGAGGCTTTGTTTACAGTGTCAGGGGAAAACCACCTACTCAAGCCTTAGTAATGGTGGATGCCCCTCCCCCCACCAAGCTCGAGTGTCCCAGGTCGACTTCAGACTGCTGTGCTGGCAGGGAGAATTTCAAGCCAGTGGATCTTAGCTTGCTGGGCTCCATGGGGGTGGGAT
This sequence comes from Rhinopithecus bieti, assembly GCF_001698545.2. Lineage (NCBI taxonomy): Eukaryota > Metazoa > Chordata > Mammalia > Primates > Cercopithecidae > Rhinopithecus > Rhinopithecus bieti. Next base: position 3,336,329 of record NW_016808946.1, read on the forward strand.
CCACTGAGCAAGATGACTTGGCTCCCTGGCTTCAGCCCCCTGTCCATGGGAGTGAATGGTTTTGTCTCAGTGGGGTTCCAGGCGCCACTGGGGTATGAAGAAAAGTTACCGCAGCTAGTTAGGTATCTGTGTAGACAGCCTCCCAGTTTTGTGCTTGAAACCCAGGGCTCTGGTGGTGTAGGCACCTAAGGGAATCTCCTGGTCTGTGGGTTGTAAAAACTGTGGGGAAAGCATAATATCTGGGCCGGATAGCACTGTCCATCATGGCACAGTCCCTCATGGCATCCTTTGGTTAGGGGCGGGAGTTCCCCAACCCCTTGTGCTTCTTGGGTGAGGCAAAGACCCACCCTGCTTCTGCTCACCCTCCTTGGCTGCAGCCACTGTCTAACCAGTTCCAGTGAGATGAACTGGGTACCTCAGTTGGAAATGCAGAAGTTACCTACCTTCTGTGTTGGTCTCGTGGGGAGCTGCAGACCAGAGCCGTTCCCATTTGGCCATCTTGCCAGATCCCTTCAGCATATGATTTGGAGAATGTTACCACACTCTCAATCATAATATTTCCACTTCCACTTTAAAATATCTTTTAGAAATTAATTTTATATTATATAAATGATACACCAATATACTCTCCTTTTGTTGTTGTTGTTTTTTAATGT
>NW_016808946.1:3337127-3348006 GCF_001698545.2 Rhinopithecus bieti
TTCAGCGTGTTTGTGCTGATTTTCCTCATCTTCATGGACTTATCTACCTTTGATCTTTGATGCTGATGACCTTTGGATGGGGTTTTGTGTGGGTGTCCTTTTGTTGATGTTCATGTTATTGCTTTCTATTTGTCAGTTTTCCTTCTGACAGTCAGACCCTTCTTCTGCAGGTCTGCTGGAGTTTGCTGGAGGTCCACTGCAGACTCTGTTTGCCTGGGTATCACCAGTGGAGGCTGCAGAACAGCAAAGATTGCTGCCTGCTCCTTCCTCTGGAAACTTTGTCCGAGAGGGGCACCCACCAGATGCCAGCTGGAGCTTTCCTGTATGAGATGTCTGTCTACCCCTTCTTGGAGGTGTCTCCCAGTAGGAGGCACAGGGGTCAGGGACCCACTTGAGGAGACAGTCTGTCCCTTAGCAGAGCTCAAGCACTGTGCTGGGAGATCCACTGCTCTCTTCAGAGCTGGCAGGCAGGAATGGTTAAGTCTGCTGAAGCTGCACCTACAGCCATCCCTTCCCCAGGTGCTTTGTCCCAGGCAGTTGGGAGTTTTATCTATAAGCCCCTGAATGGGGCTGCTGCCTTCCTTTCAGAGATGCTCTGCTCTGAAGGAGGAATCTAGAGACTCAGTCTGGCTACAACAGCTTTGCAATACTACGGTGGGTTCTGCCCAGTCTGAACTTCCCAGAGGCTTTGTTTACAGTGTCAGGGGAAAACCACCTACTCAAGCCTTAGTAATGGTGGATGCCCCTCCCCCCACCAAGCTCGAGTGTCCCAGGTCGACTTCAGACTGCTGTGCTGGCAGGGAGAATTTCAAGCCAGTGGATCTTAGCTTGCTGGGCTCCTTGGGGTGGGATCCACTGAGCAAGATGACTTGGCTCCCTGGCTTCAGCCCCCCGTCCATGGGAGTGAATGGTTTTGTCTCAGTGGGGTTCCAGGCGCCACTGGGGTATGAAGAAAAGTTACCGCAGCTAGTTAGGTATCTGTGTAGACAGCCTCCCAGTTTTGTGCTTGAAACCCAGGGCTCTGGTGGTGTAGGCACCTAAGGGAATCTCCTGGTCCGTGGGTTGCAAAACTGTGGGGAAAGCATAATATCTGGGCCGGATAGCACTGTCCATCATGGCACAGTCCCTCATGGCATCCTTTGGTTAGGGGCGGGAGTTCCCCAACCCCTTGTGCTTCTTGGGTGAGGCAAAGACCCACCCTGCTTCTGCTCGCCCTCCTTGGCTGCAGCCACTGTCTAACCAGTTCCAGTGGGATGAACTGGGTACCTCAGTTGGAAATGCAGAAGTTACCTACCTTCTGTGTTGGTCTCGTGGGGAGCTGCAGACCAGAGCCGTTCCCATTTGGCCATCTTGCCAGATCCCTTCAGCATATGATTTGGAGAATGTTACCACACTCTCAATCATAATATTTCCACTTCCACTTTAAAATATCTTTTAGAAATTAATTTTATATTATATAAATGATACACCAATATACTCTCCTTTTGTTGTTGTTGTTTTTTAATGTTTTTATTAAAAAGATAGAGATGGAGATTGGGCACAGTGGCTCACACCTGTAATCCCAGCACTTTGGGAGGCTGGGGCAGGTGGATCACTTGAGGTCAGAAGTTTAAGACCAGCCTGGCCAGTGTGTTGAAACCCCATCTCTACTAAAAATACAAAAATTAGCCAGGCATTGTGATGGGCGCCTGTAATCCCACCTACTTGGGAGGTGAAGGCAAGAGAATTGCTTGAGACTGGGAAGGCGGGTAGGTTGCAGTGAGCAAAGATTGTGCCACTGCATTCCAGCCTGGGCAACAGAATGAGATTCCATCTCAAAAAAAAAAAAAGGAAGAAAGAAAGAAATAGAGATGGGGTCTCACTATGTTGCCCAGGCTGGTGATGAACTCCTAAGCTCCAGTGATCCTCCCACCTCGGCCTCCCAAAGTGCTGGGACTACAGGCATGAGCCATCATGCCTTGCCTATACTCTCCATTCAAATAAAACCTTAAAATATCAGAGATAAGGCTCAAGTCCTTTTGGCCACCTTCCCCTCAACTCTTTTCCTTTTTATCTTGATGTATGCACTGTTACCTTTTTCAGGGGAGGTGGGTATGGTCTAATCCTTTAACGCCTGTTTCTGTGCATTTATCCACAGAAAAGAAAGAGCATTATGTTATGGTATAATTTTTCCGTATATTGCTACATAAAATATATTGTTCTGTATGTGCTATTGTGAAATTTGAGTGAGTTTTTGCTCAATGGTGTATCTAAGAAATTCAGCCTAGTAAAATAGATTTACCTTACTCTTTTTAGCTACTGCATAGTATTCTGTGGTTTGGCAACATTACACTTTTTAGCCATTCCCTACTGATGGACACATTTGGTCTGTTTTCAGTTTCTCAATGTGATACACAAATTTATAGTGAGCATTTCTGCACACATCTTCTGCACATGTGATTCTCTGTGATAGATCCAAGAACTGTTAGCAGGGCACATCTTAAATGTTGATAAATACTAACAAAATGCTTGTTTCATTTCTTTTATCAACAGATCTTAGTCGGAAGGGAAGTGGTCACATTGTAACAACCAATCCCTAAAGCAAAAAGAAAACTGATGAGTTTGACAATTGGCAGAATGGGAAGTAGCTGGTATGGCATATCTGTATTTTAAAAGGAAAGTTCCTTGACTCAACCCATTAGTGGGTTTTTGCCTCAAATATCTTTGCCTCCATTTAACAAAGCAAACGTTGTCAGAGTCAGCAAACTGGTTCCTAGTTATGCAGGTTGCCAAAGTTTGTTTGGTTCCCTGACAAGAACACCACTGCCCCAACATTGCAGCTGGCTGTCTTGCAAATTGCTGTACAAGGTTAAATCAGATAAGGTAGTGCCTGGGGTTCGGTTTCAAAGCATTTCTAGTCATAGAAAAAACACTCAAGGCTCTATGTCCATTACTATGAAACAATTCTCTGTCTCTCATCACTAAAGGACAGAGGAGTTTTAATTTTATGTTGAAGAGATACATTTTGGACTTGTTGCTGCTGCATTCCCAAGGCCCTTCCAGGAGGTAGAATGATGCAGAACACGTGATCTGGAGCCAATCAGAGACCCAACATTTAACCTCCCAGCCCCTCAGTTTTCTTGCCTTGAAGTGGGGATCATCATATCTAATGGGTTGTTCATGCTGACTCAATGCAAGTTGTGATTAGGTATATGCCGCTTGTCAGACTCAACTGTAGAGGGCAGGGAGTACTGTTGATCGGACTCACAGCAAAGCCCCCATTGGGGTTAGGAAGTTACTCTTGTATGCAGGAATTCTCTATTCAGAGAGAATCTAGAATTACTTTCCTTGGGATTCTTCTGCCCCAAATTTTCAAATACACTCTTCTAATGAAGGAAAAGGAATAAATGTTGTTACTAGAATAAACTTGGTTTAGGCACAAAGAGAAGAAAGAATTGACGGTTTTTTGACCTTTTCTATGTGACAGACATTTTACCGGGTGCTTTTAGGTGACATCTCATTGAATCCTCATCATGTTATGAAGCATATAATATTTCTTCCCAATTTATAGATGAGGAAACCAAGGTTGACATGGCCCGGAAACTTGTTCAAAGTTTCTTGGTAAGTGGTGGAACTGGAATTTGAAGCCAAGTTAGTTTGTGTTCCAAATCCACCATCCTACAACCATTCGGTTCCCGTTGCAATAACCTGACACTGATTTGCCATCTTTAAGAAATATTTCTAGGTCATAGTGAATCAGGAGTGAAGAGGTCAATTCATTATTCACTCTTTGGGTCCTATCTTAGACTTTGCCTTCCCAGTCAGCCTTCCTACTCCAGTCAGGGTTAGATTCTTCTCCTTCAGGCTTGCATAGCAGATTGTAGTTCCTCAATCATAGTTCTGAACACATTGCATTGTGATTATACAGTGACTGAAAATGTGAATCGGATTGGATTAAAGTGTTCCATAATCCAATCCATACACTGGATTAAAGTGGTGCCCAATTTCTAATGTTCACAGGTGCTTGGAAAAGCAAATGACAATCATCTCTGGATGAGGGAAATATTCTATGCTTTACATTATTTTGCAAAGAGTTTTAAAATACCAGCTACATGAGAAGAAAAGAGCTAGAAATAAGAACCCAATGAAACAACAGTAAAAAAAGAAAAGAAAAAAAATTCCACATTCTGTAAAAGAGGTCTGCTAACTATGCTCAAGGGGATAAAATATAAATTTGAAATTTGAGGAGGTTGAAAGTGGTCATTTAAAAGTTCAGGAGGCAAAAGAGAATTTAAAAAATTAAAATGGTAAAAGTAACGTAGCATTAATACACGCACACACATGTATATATAGGAAACAAATAGAAATTCTAGAACTGAAGAATGCAGTAAACAAAAGAAAAATTCAATGGATAGACCTGTCAAAAGAAAAACTTCAGCCAAATTAAATTTATAGGAGTTTAATTGAGCAATGAATGATTCACAAATTGGGCAGCGCTCAGAATCACAGCAGATTCAGAGAGACTCCAGAGGTGCCTTGTGGTCAGAACAAATTTATAGACCAAAAAAGGGGGAAGTTACATACAGAAATTGGAGGTGAGGTACAGAAACAGCTGGATTGGTTACAGGTTGGCGTTTGCCTTATTTGAACATAATCTGAACACTGAGCAGCCTGTGCATGACTTCTGGGATTGGCCAAGACTCAGCTGTTGTTATAGGTGCATACCTCTAAGTTAGGTGTTCAATCTTGTCTGCCTATTAAGCTAGGTTACGATTTGTCCACAAGGACTCAAATAGAGAAGTGCAGAGTCCTCCTCAGGCCATATATAGTTCGCTTTAACAGGTTTGATTTCACCTTAGACACACCTGAAGAAAAGTTATGTAAACTGGAATCTAGGTCAGAAGAAACTGTAAGAAATCAAGCATGGGCCGGGCGCAGTGGCTCAAGCCTGTAATCCCAGCACTTTGGGAGGCCGAGACGGGCGGATCACGAGGTCAGGAGATCGAGACCATCCTGGCTAACACGGTGAAACCCCATCTCTACTAAAATACAAAAAACTAGCTGGGCGAGGTGGTGGCGCCTGTAGTCCCAGCTACTTGGGAGGCTGAGGCAGGAGAATGGCGTGAACTCGGGAGGCGGAGCTTGCAGTGAGCTGAGATCTGGCCACTGCACTCCAGCCTGGGTGACAGAGCGAGACTCCGTCTCAAAAAAAAAAAAAAGAAATCAAGCATGAAGAGACAAAAGGATAGAAAATACAGAAGAGGGGGCCAGAGGCATTGAGGATTCAGTGATAAGAAAGAACAAATATATAATTGGTGTCCTAGAAGGAGAATAGAAAGAAAGGAGGCAGGAGCCATATCTGAACAGAAAATAGCTGAGAATTTCCTAAAATGATTGAAAGACATTTATCCATAAATCCAAGAATCATATTGCAAGCAGCATAAAGCAATCCACTCCTAGATATATCAGAATAATGCTGCAGGAAACCAAGGACAAAGAGAAAATCTTAAAAACAAAACAAAACAATCACCCAAATACCTTAAAAGTATTAGTAGACTGACACCTGTTTTCTCAGAAGCAACAATGACAGTCAGGAAACAGTGGAAAAATATATTCTATGTGTGAAGAAAAGTAACTGCCAAACTGGAATTCTACCCTCACTGAAAATATCCTTCAGGATCAAAGTGAAATAAAGATGTTTTCAGATAAATAGAAACTGAGGAAGTTTGCCACCAGCAGAACTCCTTTAAAGGATATTCTAAAGGGTTCTTCAGGAAAAAGGAAAATGATCACAGATAGGAGGTCAGAGATGCAGAATGGAATAAAAAATAATGCAAATGGAAATTATGTGGGTGAATCTAAGTAAATGCTAACTATAAAATGATAATAATAATAACAACACATGTAATGTAAAATATATAGGAAAATATATAGGAAAGAGAATTAAAGTACACAATAACATATAGGTCTGGAAGGGACTAAATAGAGTTAAATCGTCCTTGAGTTTTCTGGGAGGAGGGTAAAAGTATCAACCAACATTAGACTTTGCTAAGTCATGAGTGCATGGTAATTTCTTTGGTAAACACTAAAGTAATAGAAAATAGTTTAGTCTATTATGGGAAGCAGAAAAATAATAGTTAAGGGAATTTATATTCTCAAAACAACAATTAAGGGAATTTATAGTCTTAAAAGCATATAGAAGAAAGGAATAAAGGCTGAAAATTAATGAACTACAGGCGCCTGCCACCTCGCCTGGCTAGTTTTTTTGTATTTTTTAGTAGAGACGGGGTTTCACCAGGTTAGCCAGGATGGTCTCGATCTCCTGACCTCATGATCTGCCCGTCTCGGCCTCCCAAAGTGCTGGGATTACAAGATCCGGCCCCTCCCCCCCACCCTGGGGGAAAGGGGGAACCCCCGTCCAAAAAAAAAAAAAAAAAAAAATTAATGAACTAAACATCCATCTCAAAAAACCAAAAAACTGATAACAAAATAAATCCAAAGAAAATATAAGGAACATAATGAAAAAAATAAAGTTTTAAAAAGTATTTTTATACTCACCCTTTTTTTAAAAAAAATATTTTTTGTATCTTTAAAGGAAAATGTCTGAAATAAAACAATCACACAATAGAGATGGTCAACCATATCACGTTTTGGCTCTTGGCAAAGACTGATAAAAGTGGTAATATCTGGTGAGAACAATAAAGGTAAAAGAGAAAAGGCATAAATAATAAATACGAGGCATAAAGGGAGCTTTAATACAGGCCCTAGAGATATAAAAAGATAATAAGAAGACATTATGAGCAATATATGTCAAAAATTTGGAAAATTTAGATGCAATGTGAAAATTCCTAGAAAAATACAACTTACCAAAACTGGAAAAGGCAACAGAAAACCTATGTAGTTTTGTACCTAATAAAGATAGTGAATCTAAAATAGAAAAGCCTTCCAACAAAAACAAAACCAAACAGAAACCTCCTGGCCCAGATGGATTGATTAATGTAATATTCAAGGAAGAAGTAACAGCCCTACACACACACAAAACCTGATTTAAAAATGAGCAAATTCTAAAAATAGAATTACGGTTAGACCCAACAATCCCATTACTAAGTATTTACCCAAAGGAAAATAAACCCTTCTACCAAAAAGATACCTATACTTGTATATTTATTGCAGCACGATTTACAACAGTAAAGACATGGAATCAAGCCAGGTGCCCCTCAATGGTGTGGGTTGGATAAAGAAAATGTGGTACAGGCTGGGTGCAGGGACGCACGCCTGTAATCCCAGCACTTTGGGAGACTGAGGCTGGTGGATCACTTGAACCTACGAGTTTGAGACCAACCCGGGCAACATAGTGAAACTTCGCCTCTACCAAAAAGATAAAAATTAGCCAGGTGTGGTGGTGCGCACCTGCAGAACCAGCTACTCAGGAGACTGAGACAGGAGGATTGCTTCAGCCTGGGAGGTTGAGGCTGCAATGAGCTGTGATCATGTCAATGCACTTCAGCCTAAGTGACAGAGTGAGACACTGTCTCTGAAAAGAAAAGAGAAGAAAAGAAAATGTGGTACATATACATCGTGGAATACTACATAGCCGTGAAGAGGAATGAAATCATGTTCTATGTGGCAACATAGATGCAGCTGGGGCCATTATCCTAAGTGAATTCATGCAGAAACAGAAAACCAAAAATCACATGTTCTCACTTATAAGTGAGAGCTCAACACTGGGGACACATGGGCACAAACATGGGGACAGTGGACACCAGGGATTCCAAAAGTGGGGCGGGGGGGAAGGAGGGCAAGTGTTGAAAACTCCCTATTGGGTACTATGTTCACTGCTTGGGTGGCAGGATCATCAGAAGCCCAAGCTCTAGGATCTTGCAATATATGCATGTAAAAACCTGCACATACCCCCCTTGAACCTAAAATAAAAAATGAAAAACAAAAAAATGGGCAAAGGACTTGAATAGACATTTCTCTAAAGTGGGTATATAAATGGCCAATGAGCATGTGACAGGATGCTCGATACTGTTAGTCATTAGGGGAAATTAAATCACAATGAGATGCCACTTCACACCCACGAGGCTGGTTGTTATTTAAAAACTGGAAAATAACAAGGGTTGATGAGGCGGTAGTGAAATGGGAACCCTCGTGCTCTGCTGGCAGGAATGAGAAATGATGCAGATGCTGTGGAAAACAGATCCTTTTGTGGTTCGTGAGCCTGATGACTGGGTGTTCATGTACGTGTGTGAGATGTGCCACCCTTGAAACTTGTTATGACGTCAGCACGTCACCCATCTGACCTGGAAAAAAGAAAAAGAAAGAGAAGAAAACAGTTTTGTGGTGCCAATATCACTCCTAGGTATGAACCCAAAGAACTGAAAGCAGGGATTTAAACAGCTACTTGTACACCAGTGTTCATACTAGCAGTATTTACAAAAGCCAAAATGTGAAAACACAGCAAATGTCCATCACCAGATGAATGGATGAACAATGTGTTAAATACATACAACCGAAATACCGTTCAGCCATAAAGAGGAATGCAGTTCTGATATGTGCTACAACATAGATGAACCTTGACAACATTATCTCAGGGCAAGAAAACTGACACAGGAGGACAAGTATTATATGATTCCACTTATATGAGATACCTAGACTAGGCAAATTCACAGAGACAAAGGAGAAGAGAGAATACCAGGGGTTGAGGAGAAAGGGAGAATGGGGAGTTAGAGCTTGAAGGGTACAAAGTTTCTGTTTGGGATGCTGAAAAAGTTCCGGAAGGTGTGGAGCAATGGAAACGCCCATACACTCATGGTGGGAATGTAAATTGATACAACCCTCGGGAAAATAATTGGCATTATCTAGTACAGCTGGAGGCACATATGCACTCTCCGATGTAGCAATTCCACTTCTAAGTATTTATTCTAGAGCAGTGGGTTTCAAAGTGAGATCCACAGATGCTTGGAGGTCCCAAGTCCCTTTCAAGGGGCCTGGCGGGTGAAAACAATTTTCTTTTTTCTTTTTCTTTTTTTTTTTGTGAGATGGTGTCTCACTCTTGTTGCCCAGGCTGGAGTACAATGGCGTGATCTCGGCTCACTGCAACCTCTGCCTCCTGGGTTCAAGCAATTCTCCTGCCTCAGCCTCCCGAGTAGCTGGGATTACAGGCATCCACCACAATGCCCGGCTAATTTTTTGTGTTTTTAGTAGAGATGGGGTTTCACTATGTTGGCCAGGCTGGTCTTGAACTCCTGACCTCGTGATCTGCTCGCCTTGGCCTCCCAAAGTGTTGGGATTACAGGTGTGAGCCACTGTGCCCAGCCGACAATTTTCATGATACTACTAAGATGTTATTTGCCCTTTTCTACTAGAGTGCTGACTTTTTTTTTTTTGAGACAGAATTTTGCTCTTGTCACCCGGGCTGGAGTGCAATGGCACGATCTTGGCTCACTGCAACCTCTACCTCCCGGTTCCAGCAATTCTCCTGCCTCAGCCTCCTGAGTAGCTGAGGAGGTGTGCACCACCACCCCCTGGCTAATTTTTGTATTATGACTAGAGACGGGGTTTCACCATGTTGGCCAGGCTGTTCTCAAACTCCTGACCTCAGGTGATCCACCTACCTCGGCCTCCCAAAGTGCTGGAATTACAGGTGTGAGCCACCGCACCTGGCCCACAGTGCTGACTTTGATGGTGCAAAAGCATTTGTGGGTAAAATTGCTGGCACCTATGCATGGATCAAGGCCGTGCCATTAATTATATCAGTATCCTTTATTCTTCACTGCCACACACTTACAGTTTAAACAAAAAAATTACTTTGATCAAATCTTGACCCTGAGCAAATGCCTTTTTAGCACTCTGTGTGATGAAATGGGAAGGAGATACAAATAAAGCACTGATGTTGCACATCTAAGGGTGAGCACTGTCTTGAGAAAGAGCATTTGTGTGGGTGATTGAGTTGTGAACTGAATTAATTAGCTGGGCTTTTTTTTTTTCAACGAAACACCGTTTTTACTTGACAGACCATGATTACTTGCAGACAAACCATGATTACTTAAGTTTGAAATGTTTTCTTTTGTTATTGTTGTTTTGTTTGTTTGTTTGTTTGTTTTGAGACGGAGTCTCGCTCCGTCGCCCAGGCTGGAGTGCTGTGGTGCAATCTTGGCTCACTGCAAACTTTGCCTCCCAGGTTCAAGCAATTCTCCTGTCTCAGCCTCCCAATGAAATGTTTTCTTGATGTTTCCTTGAAAATGAATGGGGTGGCAGTGTGAAGAAGAAGAGGCGAGAACGACCCCCGGACCGACCAAAGCCCGCGCGCGCTGCATCCCGCGTCCAGCACCTACGTCCCGCCGCCGTCGCCACCATGCCCAAGAGAAAGGCTGAAGGGGATGCTAAAGGAGATAAAGCCAAGGTGAAGGACGAACCACAGAGAAGATCCGCGAGGTTGTCTGCTAAACCTGCTCCTCCAAAGCCAGAGCCCAAGCCTAAAAAGGCCCCTGCAAAGAAGGGAGAGAAGGTACCCAAAGGGAAAAAGGGAAAAGCTGATGCTGGCAAGGAGGGGAATAACCCTGCAGAAAACGGAGATGCCAAAACAGACCAGGCACAGAAAGCTGAAGGTGCTGGAGATGCCAAGTGAAGTGTGTGCATTTTTGATAACTGTGTACTTCTGGTGACTGTACAGTTTGAAATACTATTTTTTATCAAGTTTTATAAAAATGCAGAATTTTGTTTTACTTTTTTTTTTTTTGCTATGTTGTAAGCACACAGAACACTTCGTTGTTGGTTTGGGGGGAAGGGGCATATGTCACTAATAGAATGTCTCCAAAGCTGGATTGATGTGGGGAAAACACCTTTCCCTTCTAGTTTTGGGAGACTTCCTCTTGGCTCCCAGGAGGAGGGATTCCCT
>NW_016808946.1:3348138-3358705 GCF_001698545.2 Rhinopithecus bieti
AAAAAAAAAAAAAAAGAAAATGAATGAGGTAAGCCTGTCACTTCAAGGAAAACGACTAAGATTAATTGTTGCCAATAACAAAATTTTGAGCTTTCAAACTAGAACTGGAATTTTGGAAAACTTATGTCCACCACTGTGAACTTGACAACTTCCTAATAGTTCAATGCTTTTCTGATGATAACAGTAATGATGTTAGCAAATGCGATTTTTTTTTTTTTTTTTTTTTTTTTTTTTTGAGACAGGGTCTCCTACCTCACTCTCCCAAATAGCTGGGACTACAGCTGTGGATCACCACGCCTGGCTAATTTTTGTATTTGTTTGTAGAGATGGGGTTTCATGATGTTGCCCAGGTGGATCTTGAACTCCTGGGCTCAAGTGATCTGCTCGCCTCAGCCTCCCAAAGTGCTGATATTACAAGGTGTGAGCCACTGTATCCAGCAGCAAGTGTGATTTTTAAAAATACTGTATAGTTTGGAAGAAGATCTACACAGCTTAGTGAAGCAATATTTTGCAGATGACCACCAAAATCACCAATGGGCAAAAAATTTATTGAAACTTTTTTGTTTTGGAAAATGGAGTTAATCTTTATTAAAAAATTAATTATGTTAACATGAAGTAAGTTTTTTTGTTATTTTGAAATTAATAAATATATTTTAAATTTCTGTTTTAATTCCTTTTTTTCTTTTTTTGAGACAGGGTCTTTCTCTGTCACCCAGGCTGGAGTGCAGTGGCACGATCATAGCTCCCTGTAGCCTCAAACTCCTGGGCTCAACGGATCCTGCCATCTCAGCCTCCCTAGTATCTGGGCCTAACAGTGTGCATCACCATGCCTGGCTATTTTTCATGTATATATATTTTTAAGAAATTAGTTTCTCCATGTTGCCCAGGCTGGTCTTGAGCTCCTGGGGCTCAAGTAATTCTCCTGCCTTGGCCTCCCGAAATACTGGGATTGCACACATGAGCCACTGTGCCCAGACTGTTTTAATTTCTAATATGGTAAATATTGATGAATATAACCAATAACATGTTGATAAACTCGCTTTCTGGGAAAAAAAACCCAACAGCCTGATATGTAGCCTTTGCCAGTTCTGTGGTGTAGATATTCCCACTGTGACTGATGTCAAGCTACCAATGTGACTTCATAGAGCATGTTATTGGGACGAGACCGCAACTGACTCTCATAAGTAGGTACAACCTGGCTCCAGCACCACTAATACAGTCCACTACAGGCGCCCGCCACCACGCCTGGCTAATTTTTTGTATTTTTAGTAGAGACGGGCTTTCACTGCATTAGCCAGGATGGTCTCGATCTCCTGATCTCATGATCCACCCGCCTCGGCCTCCCAAAGTGCTGGGATTACAGATGTGAGCCACCGCGCCCGGCCCGGTATAATTCAGTTTTTAAAACCTTTTATTGTCACATAAAACACAAACATCAAAAAGTACATTAAAATAAATGTACACAGATAAATGAATTATGGAATAGCAAACCCCACAGAAAACACTGAGTTGGTCAGGAAATAAAATATTGCCAGCACGCCCAAAGTACTCCACATGCCCCTCCCACTCACAACCCATTCCTCCTCTAAAGGAAACCACTCTCTTGACTTTTATAGCCATCACTCCCTTGCTTTTCTTTATATGCTTAATATCAAAGTATGCTCCTAAACAATAATGTTCAGTTTTGCCTATTTGTGGACTGCACGGGGAGATACTCTCCAGCATGGATCAGAAGTACCGTCTCTTCCAAGAGAGGAAGGACAGGTTGGGTTTCATGCTTCACAAGGCCTGTATTTATACATATTCAGCAGGTTTGGGGGGAAGCTATTTATGCTTATGAGTGGAACTGAGCACATACACAATGGAAAAACATGTATGTAACATACATCTTTCCTAAACAGTAACGTTTAGCTTTGTGTGTTTGTGGACTACATATAAATGGAATCCTATCGTATGTATTTACTCAAGTCTGGTTTCTTTTCCCCAGTATTATTAACGTTTTTAAGATTCACCCATGTTGCATGTAGCCATGGCTGCTATGACTGTTTTGTACATGATTGTCATCCAAAAGACCACCAGGATGGCTGAATAGCAGGACAGCTTTATTGGTGATACCAGTTTGCAAACGGCGGGCAGCGTTTTAATATTAAATGAGGTGGAATTTGGCTCTTCATGTCAAAAGGTGAATGTAGGGCACAAAGTTTGTGTACAGCCTCTATAAGCTGGCTGAAACTGGCTTTAGGTCTGCAATAACTTATGAGAAAAGAATGTCTGTAAGGTCAGTCCTCTGTCCAGTGAACCTGGGAGGCGGAGCTTGCAGTAAGCCGAGATCGTGCCAGCTCTGTCCCAACTGTGGTCTCTGCTAAATAAAGGTTTATTCTAATCTGTAGAACATCTTTCACGGTCTTTTCCTGCCACAGGCTTAGTTTCAAGATGGAACACGTAGTTTCCTGGACTTCCTCTATTTTTGTTTAAAGGCTGTTGGAAATTTTCTCTGAATTGCCTACTGAAATCCAGCCTCTTCATTTTTAGCAAGCGATACTGTAGCACACAGAGTTTTGTTTAGTTAACTTAACCACATGTTATAGACATCTTCCTAAGTCAACCATTAAAACCCTTGCAGAGGATTTCATCATATGGATGAACTACAATTTATTGAACCAACTCTCTGTTGATGAATATCTTGGTGCTTTTTAATTTTTTTTTTGCCTAATGAATGAGCAAGACAAAGGCCCTTATCTCACTGGACTGAGCTCTGTGGGGATGGTGCCCAGGTCTAATTGCTAATGCATTGCAGCTGTAGCTAAGCCCCTGCCATAGAATGTGAAATGATTGTGGAATGAATGAATGAAGACTGAGTGAATGAACCATATTATACCAGTGTGAGCACAAAGACAGAATTCTTTGTGCAAGCCCCTGCAAAGTAGCAGACAGGAAATGGAGCCCAGTGGTTTAGGTCTGAACCAGAGGGGATTTAAATCTCTTCATGGGATTTAAATCTCATCACAACTGCATGACGTTAGGCAGCTACTTAATCTCTTTGCTTCAGTGTCCTCATCTGTAAAATGGGTATAATAATGGCATCTGCCTCAGAGGGGGCTGTGAGGATTAAACAGGTGAATAAATGCACGTAAATGTCTTTGCTTGGAGCAAGCACATCAACATTCATTAAATAGTTGCAGACTTTAACTCACCCCAATTGTAAAAGTGTAGCGAGGATGATACTAGTATTGTGGTGACAACACAGAAACCAAGTTCTTCTGGCCACTGCTTTTGTGGGGATGGTTGGTTTGATTTGTTTCTGTGAGGTCAATTCTGCTTCTGCAGAATCAGCTGTTCTCTTACACAGAGTATTTATACCCAGAGTCTGTCACCATGGAGACAGTCAACAGTAGAGGGGCCGTTTTATTCTCTGAGATTAGCAGGGAGTAGTCTACTACTCATTCAGGAGGCCAGTTGGGAAGACAAAATAGGCACCCCAAACTCAGCAACTTCATAGCACCTTCCTCTCCCCCTGAAGCCTTGAACTGTGTCAAGTCAAAGAAACCTGGGGCAAATCCTTATCATGTTTTCGACTGCGGTAAATCCACAGCCACTCTCTACTCCAAGCTGGCAGGTTGAGACCAAGTACTCAACGAAAGTGCTCACTGGAAATTGGGTGGAAGAGAGGAGAAAGGTAAGGAAACGAGAGAGGCTGGACAGAGGGCTCAGAGGGAGGACCGATGGGGAGAGGCAGGAGTGAATTTCATCACTGTTTTCAAATGGAGGGCAGCAGATGATTGCATCTTAAATATTCAGCAGGTTTGGGGGAAAGCTATTTATACTTATGAGTGGAACTGAGCACATACACAATGGAAAAACATGTATGTAACATACATCTTTGTTCTCTTTGTGCTCTACAAAGGATAGTTACATTCAAGCAATCATCAATATTCATGCATTTTGCATGGTTTCTATGACTGGTTTATACATGATGGTCAGTGAAAAGACCACTGACACTCTGTTACAGATATAATAGGGACATTGAAAATACGGTAACAGGATGTCAATGTAGTTGTGCCTCTCAGCACTCTTCTCAGTGAAGTGTTTCCAAGCATCTGGATATTTTCTGTCCTTAATTCCTTTATACTTGATTTGAAGAATACTTGTTTTCCTTATTCTGGCCCTTCCCAGAATATGGTACCTCCTGAGGCCAGCTTGCCACTCTCTGCATTGATGTCTGGGGATTTGCTGCTGCTCTCTGGCACCTTTCCACAATCCTGCCCTACTAATGCATTTCAATTTTTACTTTTTTTCTTTTTTTTTGAGACACAGTCTCGCTCTGTTGCCCAGGCTAGAGTGCAGTGGCATGATCTCGGTTCACTGCAACCTCCGCCTCCCGGGCTCAAGCGATTCTCCTGCCTCAGCCTCCCAAGTAACTAGTACTACAAGTGCATGCCACCATGCCCAGCTAATTTTTGGTATTTTTAGTAGAGATGGGGTTTCACCATGTTGGCCAAGCTGGTCTTGAACTCCTGACCTCAAGTGATCTGCCCACTTTGGCCTCCCAAAGTGCTGGGATTACAGGTGTGAGCCACCGCGCCTGGCCTCAATTTTTACTTTCAAACAGAACAATTTGGCTCTTGGTTTTCCTCTGTGTTTTAAAGGTCTTTGGAAAATACTTTGCCTGAGTTGGCAAAGTTTCAAGTTGGCATACTTGAAATAGAATATGTTCATTTGTATTTGGCAAGACTGAGCCACTTAAAGTTTTTCAGAGACATCTGGACTTCCCCATGTCTTCTTGGGAAGTGGGCAAGGGAAAGAAAGTGAAATAGAAATGTCAGCTTTGGTATGGGGAAAAGAAGGGAAGGTTAAAGGCTGTTTTCATGGAGAACATTAGTAATTACCACCTCTCTGGCCAGATACAACCTTCAGTCACCATCAGCTACAAATGTACTTGACCTTGTTTGGTGAGCAGGTGTGTGCAAGAGAAGTTCCAAAAGCAGGAAGGACTGGTTGAAAATACCTTCAGGTGCCCATGGGTGATGCAGTACTCAGGGATATTATGGCCTGGTCTCACACCTAGAGAAGATTGCATAAAAGTAGTGGAGTTGGAGTGACGTCAGCAATGTAGTGGACTAAGAAGCTCCAGGTTCTCATTCCCTATAGAAACATTAAAGAGGCCGGGTGCGGTGGCTCAAGCCTGTAATCCCAGCACTTTGGGAGGCCGAGACGGGCGGATCACGAGGTCAGGAGATCGAGACCATCCTGGCTAACACGGTGAGACCTCGTCTCTACTAAAAAATACAAAACTAGCCGGGCGAGGTGGCGGGTGCCTGTAGTCCCAGCTACTCGGGAGGCTGAGGCAGGAGAATGGCTTAAATCCGGGAGGCGGAGCTTGCAGTGAGCTGAGATCTGGCCACTGCACTCCAGCCTGGGCGACAGAGCGAGACTCCGTCTCAAAAAAAAAAAAAAGAAAAATTAAAGAAAAAAAAAAACACAGAAACATTATAGGAGCTCTGGAAAACAGTCAAAGATATATAGCCCAGTCAAATGGCCAATCAAGAAAAAGACACATTCAAAATGAATAGGAAATTTCGTGATGTTTTTACTTGTCCTTTCCAACTACCTCCCCAGTACAGCACAACATAGTCTGCATTTTAGGGTAAGTGGCAGCTTGGCTCCAAGTTCCCTCCTTCAAATCCAGAGGGAGTGGAGCAACATTTGAACCTGTCTGGGGCTGCCTGAGGGATTGCTCTCTCTTTCTGCTAACTTGGAGCTCAGATGGGAAAAGGTGGCATATTTCAGATCTCACGCTGGGGAAAGCCATGGAAAGCAATGACAGGCACAGCTAGTGAAAGCTGCCGGGGGATTACAGATCTATAAATATCTAGGGCAAGAGATTGTGGATAGAGGAATACGATAGAACATCTGAAGTCGAAGAAGAAGCAGGGGTGAGACTTTTTTTTGGAAATTAAAACATTTAAAAGCAGCTGTGTATGTAGGGGAATTAAGAAAACACACACACACACAGGTCCAGGCAAGATGTACACCAGAAAACACTTGATAATATTTTAAGCCTTCCTGTTGGGCTGACCCCAAGACTCAGAACATTACTTGCTAGTTAGAAAAGGTCTTCCCTGCACAAAGCCAGTCTGCAAAGACTGGAAGAGTTGGCTGCTTTTCAAACGCCCAATTTTCAATGAAAAATCACCAGACATACAAAGATACAGGAAAAAAAAAAAGGCCCATCCAAAGGAAGAAAATAAAGTGAGAGAAACTCTCCCTGAATAAACACAAGCATCAAAGTACTAATCAAATACTTTCAAACAACTGTCTTAAATATGGACAAATAGGTAAAGGACACAAAGAACTAAAGTAAATCAGGAAAACAATACATGAACAAAATGAGAATATCAAAAAGGAGATTGAAATTATGAAAAGGAGTCAAACCAGTTTTAGAGCTGAAAAATGCAATAACTGAATTGAAAAATTCAATGGAGGAATTCAACAGCAGATTTGAATAGGCAGGAGAAAGAAAGAATCAGCAAATTTAAAGGCAGTGAACAGAGCCTAAGGGACTTATGGGACATTATCAAGCAGATTAATATATGCATTAAGGGAATTGCATAAGGAGAAGAGAGAGAGAAAGGGGCCAAGAGAGTATTTGAAAAAATAATGACTAAAATCTTCCCAAATTTGAGTAAATACATAGATCTACAAATCCAAGAAGTTCAATGAACTCCAAGCAGGAAAAATCTAAAGAGTCCCTCATTGAAACACTTTATAATTAAAATATTGAAACCCAAAACAAAGACAGAATCTTGAGAGCACCAGGAGAAAAGTAACTCATCAAGAACAATGGCTCCTCAGTGAGATTATTAGGGGATTGGCCAGATGAGGTGGCTCATGTCTGAATCTCAGCACTTTGGGAGGATAAGGCAGGTAGACTGCTTGAGCCCAGGAGTTCAAGACCAGCTGGGCAACATGGTAAAACCCTGTCTCTACAAAATATATACAAATTAGTTGGGCACGGTAGTATATGCCTGTAGTCTCAGCTACTCAGGAGACTGAGGTGGGAGGATCACTTGAGCCTGGGAGGTGGAGGTTGCAGTGAGCCAAAATCATGCCACTTCACTCTAGCCTGGGTGACAGAGTGAGAGTGAGGCCCTGTCTCAAAAAACAAACAAACCAACAAAAAAACAGATTATTAGGGAATTTTCTCAGGAGAACCCTTGGAGCCTGGAAGGCAGTGGGATAATATATTTAAAGTGCTGATAAAAAAATACTGTTATCTGATAATTCTGTATCCCACAAAACTGTCTTTTAAAAATGAAGGAGAAGTTAAAACATTCCCAGATAAACAAAAACTGAGAATGTTTATTGACAGTAGACCTATCTTGCCAGGAAAGCTAGAGAGAATCCTTCAAGTTGAAACAAAAGGACATTAGACAGTAACTTGAAGCCATACAAAAATATAAAGTTGTCCAGTAAAGGTAAATATGTAGAAAAGCATAAAAGCTAGGGTTATTATAATTTTGGGGTGTAATTCCAGTCTTTATTTTTGACAGAATTTAGAAGACAAAGGCATAAAATTATAAATCTATGTAAATGAGTATGCATTATATAAAGATGTAATTTGTCACTTTAATAACATAAAGCAGAGGGAGGCAAAGCTATAAAAGAGTAGAGTTTTGGTATGCAATTTCAGTTGGTCGCAATGTAAAATATGTTGTTATAGCTGTAGGATATTGTGTATAATCCCTGTGGCACCCACAGAGAAAATGCCTACAGAATATTCACAAAAGAAAATAATAAGGGAATCAAAATGTGGCCCTCAAAAATTAAACACAAAAGAAGACAGTAAGAGAGCAAATAAGGGACAAAAATCTATAAGACATACAGAAAACAAATACTAAAATGGCAAAAGTAAGTCCTTCCCTATCAATAATCACTTTTAAATGTAACCATTTAAAATTAATGTAACCATTAAATTTCCAGATAGAAGGCATACATTAGCAGAGAGATTTAGAAAACAGGATCTAACTATATGCTGCCTACAAGAGACTGACTATAGATTGAAGCACACATGTAAGTTGAAAGGGAAAGGAAGCCAAAAGATATTTTTTTTGCCAGAAGGGAGCAGGTATGGCTAGTATCAGACAAAGTAGGCTTTAGGTTAAAAACTATTATGAGACAAAGAGGGACATTATATATTGATGAAAGGGCAAATTCACCAAGAAGGTGGTACAATAATTACACACATGTATACACCAAATATTAGAGCTCTAAAATATATGAAGCAAAAATGGACAGAATTGAAGGGAGAAATAGATGGCTCCACACTAATAGTAAGGTACTTCAATACCCCACTTTTAATACTGGATTAAAAAAACCAGAAGATCGGTAAGGAAATTGAGGACTTGAACAACCCTATAGACCAACTGGACCTGACAGACACTCCACCCAACAAAGGCAGAATAGGTGTTTTTTTTTTCCTCAAGTACATATGGAATATTCTCCAGGATAGGCCATATGTTAGACTACAAAACAAGTTTTAATAAATTATAAAGATTAAAATCATAAAAAGTATCTTTTCTGATCACAAATGAAATGAACTTAAAGATCAGTAACAGAAGAAATACTGAAAAATCCACAAATATGTGGAAATTAAACAACACACTGTTTTAAAAAAAAATCAGTGAAGAAAAAAATCACAGAAAAATTAGAAAATAATAATGAAAATACAACATACCAAAACTTATGGGATGCAGTGAAAGTACTGTTAAGAGGGAAATTAACAGCTGTAAACACATTAAAAAAGAATAAATATCTCAAATTAACCTAACTTTACACTTTAAGAAAACAGAAAAACAAAGAACAAACTAAATGCAAAGCTAGCAGAAGGAAGGAAATTAAAGATTTAGAGAAGAGGTAAGTAAAATAGAAAACAGAAAAACAACAGAAAAAAATCAATAAAACCAAGTTGGGACCGGGTGCGGTGGCTCATGCCTGTAACCCCAGCACTTTGGGAGGCCGAGGTGGGCAGATCATCTGAGGTCAGGAGTTCGAGACCAGCCTGGCCAACGTGGTAAAACCCCATCTCTACCAAAAATATAAAAATTAGCTGGGTGCTGTGGTGCATGCCTGTAATTCCAGCTACTAGGGAGGCTGAGGCAGGAGAATTGCTTGAACCTGGGAGGCGGAGGTTTCAGTGAGCCGAGATTGTACCACTGCACTCCAGCCTGGGTAACAGACCGAGACTCCATCTCTAAACAAACAAGCAAGCAAACAAACAGAAAACCAACTTGGTTTTTTGAAAAGCTCAATAAAATTTACAAATGTTTATCTATATTGACTAAGGGAAGAAAAGAGAAGAGATGCAAGTAACTAAAATTAGAAATCAAAGTGTAAAATAATTACCAACCTTTTTCTGACATAAAAAGATAATAAGAGAGTACTGCGAACAATTTATGCTAACAATTGGATAACTTATATAATTCTCCATGAAATGGAGAAATTCCAAGAAATATACAATCTATCAAGACTGAATTGTAAAGAAATAGAAAATCTGAACAGATCTATAACTAGTGAAGAGATTGAATTAGTAATCAAAAATTTCCCAACAAAGGAAAGCCTAAGACCAAATGACTTCAGTGGTGAATTCTAACAAATATTTTAAAAAGAATTAACATCAGTCCTTCTCAAATGCTTCCAAAATATCGAAAAGGAGGAAATAAATTCTAACTAATTTTATGAGGCCAGTATGACCCTGATACTAAAGACGAAGACATCACAAGAAAAGAAAACTACAAACTAGTATTCTTTATGAATATTGATGCAAAAATCCTCAAGTAAATAGTAGAAACCCCAATTCAATATTATATTAAAAGGGTTATATACACCATGACCAAGTGAGATTCATTCCTGGAATGCAAGAATGGTTCAGGGCTGGGCATAGTGGCTCACGCCTATAGTCCCAGCACTTTGGGAAGCCGAGGCAGGCAGATCAGTTGAGGTCATGAGTTCGAGACCAGCCAGGCCAACATGATGAAGCCTCATCTCTACAAAAAATACAAAAATTATCTGGGTATGGTGGCATGTGCCTGTAGTCCCAGCTTGAAAATGGCTTGAACCTGGGAGGTGGAGGTCTCAGTGAGTCAAGATCTCACCACTGCACTTCAGCCTGGCCAATTCTGTCTTAAAAAAAAAAAAAAAAAAAAAGGTTTAATATATAAAATTAATCAATATACTAGAATGAAGGAAAAAAAACTACCTGATCATCACAATGTAGAAAAGCACTGGGCAAAATTAAACTTCTTTTATAAAAAAAAAAAAAGCATTTGACAAACTACACATAGAAGGAAACTGCCTCAACATAGTAACAAAACCCACAGCTAACATAATACTCGATGGTGAAAGATTGAAAGCTTTCCCTTCAAGATTAGGAATAAGACAAAGATGCCAGCTTTTGCTACTTTTATTCAACATCATACTGGAAGTTCTAGCCAGAAAAATTACTTTTATTCAACATCATACTGGAAGTTCTAGCCAGAAAAATTACTTTTATTCAACATCATACTGGAAG
>NW_016808946.1:3361591-3390300 GCF_001698545.2 Rhinopithecus bieti
AAAAAAAAAAAAAGCATTTGACAAACTACACATAGAAGGAAACTGCCTCAACATAGTAACAAAAACCCACAGCTAACATAATACTCGATGGTGAAAGATTGAAAGCTTTCCCTTCAAGATTAGGAATAAGACAAAGATGCCAGCTTTTGCTACTTTTATTCAACATCATACTGGAAGTTCTAGCCAGAAAATTACTTTTATTCAACATCATACTGGAAGCCAGAAAATTAGGAAAGTAAAAGAACAGCTTCCAAATTGGAAAGGAAAAAGTAAAATTATCTCTCTTTTCGCAGATGGCATGATTTTACATATAGGAAACCCCTAATGATTTTATATATCGGAAACACACACATGCACCCACACACAAACTGTTAGAACTAATAAACGAGTTAAGCAAAGTATGCAAAAGTTGATTGTGTTTGTAAACGCTAACAGTGAACTCTGAAAAGGAAAGTAAGAAAACAATTCTATTTACAGTAACATCAAAAAATAGAATACTTAAGAGTAGGCTTAACCAAGGAGATGAAAGACTTATATACATTGAACACTACAAAACACTGCTGAAAAAAATAAAGAGGACATAAATAAATGGAATGACACCCTGTGTTCATAGATGGAAGACTTAATATTGTTAAGATATCAATACTACACAAAGCTATCTACAGATTCAATGCAATCGCTATCGAAACCTCAGTAAAGTTTTTGCAGACATAAAATCCATCCTAAAATTCATATAAAATCTCAAGAGACTGCAAATAGCCAAAACAGTCTTGAAAAAAAGAACAAAATTGGAAGACTCACATTTCTTGGTTTCAAAACTTACTAAAAGCCACAGTAATCAAGACAGTGTGATACCAGCATACAGACAGATACATAGACCTATAGAACAAAAGAGAAAGCCTAGAAACAAATGTTTGTATATACGGTCAAATGACTCTTGACGAGGATGCTAAAACTGTTCAATGGGGGAAAGGACTATTTCTTCAACAAATGGTGTTTGGTCAAGTGAATATCTGTGTGTAAAAATATAAAGTTAGGTCCTTCCCTCATTCCATATACAAAACTGAACTCGAAGTGGATCAAAGACCTGGATAAGACCTAAAACTACAAAACTCTTAGAAGAAAACATAGGGGACTGGGTGTGGTGACTCATGCCTGTAATCCCAGCACTTTGAGAGGCTGAGGCAGGAGGACTGCTTGAGGCAGGGAGTTCAAGACCAGCCTGGGCAACGTAGCAAGAGCCCATCTCTCTCTCTTTTTTAATTGAATAAAAAAGAAGAAAACATAGGGGAAAAGTCTCATGACATTGGCTTTAGCAAGAATTTCTTGATATGACACCAAAAGCACAATCAACACAAGAAAAAAGTAATAAATTGGACGTCATCAAAACAAAAAACTTTGTGCCTCAAAGGACACTATCAACAGAGTAAATGATAACCAGTGGAGTGGGAGAGGATATTTGCAAATCACATATCTGATAAGGGGCTAATATACGGAATATGTAAAGGACTTCTATAACTCAACAATAACCAAAGACAAGCAACCTGACTAAAAAATGACAAAGGAGCTGAATAGATGTTTCTCCAAAGAAGACGTACAAATGGCCAATAAACGCATAAACACAGTCAACCTCACTGATTGTTAGGGAAGTCCAAATCAAAACTACAATGAGATACCACTTTACCCTTTAGTATGGCTTGTATCAAAAAACAGAAAATAACAAGTGTTGGTGAGGATATGAAGAAATGGGAACCCTTGGACCCTAAATGATACTGCCACTGTGGAAAACAATATGGCAGTTCCCCCAAAAAATTAGACATAGAATTACCATATGATCCGGCAATTACGCTTCTGGTTGTATGCCGGAAAGAATTGAACGCAGGGACTCAACAAGATATTTGTACATTCACATTAATAGTAACTGTTCACAGTAGCCATAAGGTGGATGCAACCCAAGTGCCCACTGATGGATGAAAGGATAAACAAAATTTGTAAGTATACCATGGAATATAATCAGACCTTAAAAAGGAAGAAGATTCTGACACATGCTATCAAATGGATGAATTTTGAAGACATTATACTAAGTGAGCTAAGACACAAAAGGACAAACATTGTATGATTCTACTTACATAGGGTGCCTGTAACAGGCGAGGTCATGCAGAGAAAGTAGAATGATGGTTGCCAGGGGCTGCAGGGAGAGGAGAATGGAGAGTTGGTGCTTAATGGTCACGGAGTTTCAGTTTTGCAAGGTAAGTAGAGTTCTAGAGATGGATGGTGGTGATGGTTGCACAACAGTGTGAATGTCACTGAACTGTAGAGTTGAAAATGACTAAAATGGTAAATTAATTTTATGTTGAATATATTTTACCATATTAAACATTAAGAAAACTAATTAGAGAACAAAATGTAATTTAAAAAGTGAGAGAATTGGAAAGAGTGAGGAACAAAGAAGAGAAAGAAAGGGACGACTGGGCACAGTGGCTCATACCTGTAATCCCAGCACTTTGGGAGGCCGAGGCGGGCAGATCACAAGGTTGAGACATCGAGACCGTCCTGGCCAACATGGGAAAACCCTGTCTCTGCTGAAAATACAAAAATTAGCTGGGCACGGCGGCGCGTGCCTGTAATCCCAGCTACTCCAAGGCTGAGAGAGAAGAATCGCTTGAACCCGGGAGGCGGAGGTTGCAGTGAGCTGAGATTGCGCCAGTGCACTCCAGCCTGGTGACAGAGCGAGACTCCGTGTCCAAAAGAAAAAAAAAAAAAAAAAAGGAAGAAGCAAAAAGGGAGACAAGAGCAGGGAGAGAGAAGATGAGAAAGGACACAGGTGCAGACGGTGAGAAGGTGGCCGGGGGAGACAATGACAGCTCTTCCCAGGGGTGACGCATGGCAGGCTCCCTGTCCCCGAGCAAGCTCTTTTCCCATGTTGGGCAGGATGCCCTGGGGTTTGTATTTACCTTTTCCTGACCCATCTTCTGATGGCCCAGCAGGTAAGGGGACCCAGCAGAAGTTTGAGAAGTGGCATCTCAGAGACTTTCCTGAATATTTGGTCTTTTCCAGTTCACCAGAGACACTGACAAGACACCCCAATCTATTTACGGAAAAGAATACATCCCTTTTCCAGACCACAGACCGGACCAGATCTCCAGGTGGTACGGGAAAAGGAAAGTTGAGGTAAGGGAGTGGTGGCTGGGACACTCAGGCCTGGACCCCACCCATAGCTCAGGGGACACCAGCCAGCTTCTTATAGGTTTATTATCCTCTTGAGGAAAACAGGAGTAGTCTCATTAATACCCTCCCAGCCCAGGGGCTGCAGATAGCGCTAACCCATAATTACCTGTGTGGGCTGATGATCTGTTTAATCTCAAACTGGTAGCATTCCCTCCAACCTATATCCCAGTACCTGGGTCACACTCTTCCAACAGAATATGGGCAAAGAATGCGAGAAACAGCAACAACAAGGTAAATGATGCATATAGTCAGCAATCACATAAGGCACTGCAAAAGCAGCTAGCAGTGATGTATTTGGACAAACCGCGTTGTGTATTATCCGTGCTCCAGCTTCCTGTTCTTTTGTATGAAAAGTCAAGCACCATTCACACGTTGTATTGACTGGGCACTTGTCTGTGGGAATCATGGTGTTCCAGGGGTTGGAAGCAGAAAACAGGGCATTGCAACCTCAGAGCATGCCTCCCACACCCAAGGAGGGGCATTTGAGACTATTATTACCTTTAGCAATCCCACTGGTGAGTATATAGGAGACAATTATTAACTTGGTGTGCCAGAGGCTCAGAGATCCTGGCGCCTCCAGGAGCAGCAGGGAAAGCGGTCTCCTACAGTAACCCCTGTGGGCAGCTCCCAGCCAGCACAGCCTGGGGAGAGCAAGCTTGTAGGTGCTCACCCACTGGGTGCACAGCTGTGCTCTGTCCCCACCACACTCTGGGAGTTCTCTTGAGTCGTTTCTTTGGCCAGCCTGCTGCTCTCATAAGTGATTTCTGTCTCCCCGCTCCCACCGCACCTGACCCTACTACACCTGCTTCAACTCAGGGTGGCAGCAGAGAGGCACGGAATAAGGTAGTGGACATCTTTTGGAATTGGGGCATTTTAGTGTTTGGAGGGACCCAAGAGATCATTGAGCTCAGTAGCCAGAGGTGTCAAGTGTCTTTTTCAAAACTGTGTGGCTTATTGGTAAGGGATGAAGCAAATTGCTGCTCTGCAACTCAGGCAAAGAATGTCCTCAGATTCTATTCGTCGTCTGCCAGAGTCGCCTATTTGCATTCTGCATTTAGGGATCCATGTCAGGATAAGCAGCAACAGATTTTCAGCTCTGTGCTGGCAACCCCAGACCACTCCCTCATCCTCAGACCACGCTGACATCCCCAAGCAAGCTGATGCTCTGGGGCTACCACTCCCTCATCCTCAGACCACGCTGACATCCCCAAGCAAGCTGATGCTCTGGGGCTGCTGAGCTTCACCAGCAGTGGTCACCAAAGACACAAGTGAATTTTAACATAAACAAGTCAAAGTTAGAAGCCAGGATCGGGGGCTCTCAGTCTCCAACCATCCGTGTGTGTGTGTGAGGTATTGACCCTAGTTCTCAGTACGTTGTAGAGCATTTAGATAGCTTTTCTGAAAGACCTTTGGACCCATTACAAGCTCTGACCAAGAGTTTAACATACAATCTGGTTAAAATTAAGAACCCCCACCCCACCCACACCCCGCACTGTCCTCTCCAAAAGAACAGACAATTGAATATTCATTTCTTTTCTTTTCCTTTCCTCTTCTTCTCTCCTCTCCTCTCCCCCTCTCCTCTTCCCTCCCCACCTCCCTCTCCTCCCCTCCTCTCCTCTCCTCCCTCCTCTCTCTCCTCCTCTCTCATCTCCCTCCCCTCCCTCTCTCCTCCTCTCCTCTCCCTCTCTCTCTCCTCTCCTCCTCCTCTTCTTCTCTTTTCTTTATTTTGAGACAGAGTCTCACTCTGTCACCCAGGCTAGAGTGCAGTGGTGCGATCTTGGCTCACTGCAACCTCGGCCTCCTGGGTTGGAACAATTCTCCTGCCTCAGCCTCCCAAGTAGCTGGGATTACAGGTGTGTGCCATCACACCCAGCTAATTTTCTTTTGTATTTTTAGTAGAGACAGGGTTTTGCTATGTTGGTCAGGCTGGTCCTGAACTCCTGGTCTCAAGTGATCTGCCCACCTTGGCCTCCCAAAGTGCTGGGATTTCAGGCATGAGCCACTGTGCCCAGCGCTGAATATTTATTTCTAATGTTTCTGTTCAAATTGCCTGCTTGTGGGATGGGGCTCTGAACATCACCCTGCTACCACACGGCTGCTTCAACTCTGCCGGCTTTTCTGTTTGCTTCATGGTGCCCTCCTTCTCCTAGGACAGCTTCCTTCTCCATCTCCCACTCCCACTTTGCTCCTCCTTCTTAGTCAAAAACGATTCCAAAGCCCGTATCCCCAACCGCCTCCTTTATCTGATTCTCACACACCAAGCCAATGTTTCCTCTGCCTTAAATCACCCCAGGGCCAAGTAGTGGACACTAGAGACCACCTCTAGGGCCCAGAGCCCACAAAAACTATTCACACATCCAGTCCTAAACTTGTCCACTCTGCCTCACCCGATGGTTCCCATGGAAACCACAGTAAAGGCTCTGGGCCTTGCTTCCCACTCGTTCCTTCTGACTCCCGACCAACGGCCAACACTGGTGCTTCCTTATGTGGCCCTGCAGGGCATGGCCTACTCTTCCTCTTGAGAACTCTAAGTAACAAGCTCTTCTTTCAAAGGTAGTTGTCTCTGTGTCTGTCACTTTCCCAAACCCAAATAAGGAAAAATCCCAGGCACACAATAAAGACAGCAGGACCACACCCCAAATCAAGAGAAACTGCAAGAAAATTCCTCCTGGCCTCTCTCCCTCCCAAGCCACGAGGCTGCTTCTGCACTTCCCTCTGTTGATGGGAAACCCTCCAAGTCACTTCGGCGTTGGAAATATACTATGGGGTACCTGGTGATGTGGATCTTGGGAATCCTGCTTAATGTCTGTGCCCACCCCCCTTGTCTTCCTCTGGCATTGTGATCTGACTTATTTATGGGACCATCACTTGAAATATTGGGTGCAGCTGGCATTTCCAGACCATAGCAGACACAGGCCTCCCTGTCTGCTCCAGACAAGAGGACAAGCATAGAAATCAACATTATCCCCCCTTGTAAATCAGTACAGTTCCCCAGGATTCCCTTCTGGGCCCAAGAGGATTTTCTTAGGAAAAGCACTGAATCAGGCAGACATCCCAGAGTAAGGAGAACATGGCTTTCTTCTCCCTGTAAATTACTCCTCACCAAAGAAATCACTCCCCTAGTTTCCAGCTGAGCAAGCTGTAAATCGTGTGCAAGAGAAGATAATTTATAGGGTGTTCTCTGATTCTTCCCACAGTAACAGACTGAAATATAAGGCACACACGTCAGGCTGGCTTTCACCATCTTTTCCTTGCCCTTAGGAACAGGCTTGGATGCATGAGACTTGAGACAAATCAGGCTGCAATTTCAGATCACAAGTGAGGTGGTACTGACTCTTCCCATTCAGCAGGATGTCCTGGCTTTAATTTTAATGTGCCAACGTAGCTCATTCTAGGAATGAATTGAGTTGGCATGGGACCGGCCATACAGAGAACTGACTGCAGCTAGCTGGGATGTGTTTGAAAGCGGGATGCCTCAGAGTGGGATAAACAAGTGTGTTTCTGAAGACCCTTTGCCAGCCCGTGGATGCCCACTCTCTCCATTAGCACCACAGACCCCTACGTGTGGCAGCTCCTGTCTCCATCATGGCCAGGCAGATGCCTTGCTCCTATCAGTAATGAGCCCACTGTGTCTGTCCTTCCAGGGGCTCCCCTACAAACACCTGATCACCCACCACCAGGAACCCCCACATCGCTACCTGATCAGCACCTATGACGACCACTACAACCGGCATGGTTATAACCTGGGGCTGCCTCCACTCCGCACCTGGAATGGACAGAAGTTGCTATGGCTGCCAGAGAAGTCTGACTTCCCCCTTCTTGGTATTTTTATAATTCAGAGTTTTCCTCTGAATTGGTCTGTAAAGGTGCACAGACCAATGCAGCTATACCTGCCTTATGCAGAAGGAGCCACACAGGTGACCCTGGCTCCAGGAGAGCAGTGGATGACACAGTCAGGGCTGAGTTCTATTGTCCCCTCAGGGCTGCCTCCTGTGCTCTCCCTTTGATACGGGATAATCTTGGCTGTGTAATGAAGCCATCACCTGTGCCCCATGATGGCATGCTTAGAGCACAGGTGGCAGGGAGCACATCCACGCATCCTCCCTCCCAGTCCTATTTACTACATGAATAGTGACAATATTTCCCAGGTAGTGCTCCTTGCTGCAATGGTAACAAACACTGAGGAATTTCTGGCCTCAGGGAGTTGACATTCCAGTGGGGAAACAGATAAGACACCACTAAAAAGTAAGAACACTTAAGATCACATAGATAATTTGAGACAGCAATGTGTGCTATGGAAAGAAAACAGGTAATGGATAGAAAGTGAGGTGGTGAATTTGTGAGACTCCTTTGGTTCACACATTCCTCCGTGGAAAAGTGAGGGATGGTCTTTGTTGAGGAGATAGTTGAGTTGGGAAGAAGGGAGCCATACAGGGATTGATGGGGAGGGCATTCCAGAGGAAGGAACAGTAAGTGAAAAAGGTCTAAGGCAGGAATGGAGGAGGGCCATGTAGGGGCTCATAGGGCACAGTGAAGGGAATGAAATTTGTCCTACCCACAATCCCAAGACTTGGAATGCATTTTTGTAGGAGAGTGCCTTGATCTGATTTACATTTCAAGCCACGTCCACCCTAATGAGGACACAGAGCAGTGCCATCTCTTTGTGGTCCTACCTTTTGATGCAAAGGGACATAGGTCAGAGGATGAGCTGCTGGTCACTTTGCATTACTTTTGCATGGGATTCTTCTCAACATCACTCTCAATGCACACAGCTTCCTTCCCAACAGGGGTGGGACAATTACTCAGGACCAGCGAGGCCACGCACAACCTCACCATGGGGGCTGACTTCTCCATGGTCCCCGTGGCAGAGCCTGGTCTCCCCTGAGCACTTGGGATGCAGGTGCACCTTGAGATCGCCAGGGGCTGGCTGAACCAATGCTCTCTGCAAGACTTTTTCCCTCTGGGGCTCTGCCGGCCTTGGTGCCTGACAGAGCAGCCTGGAAAAATCTCCAGGGCCCCTGCTGCCCAGTCTCGTGGCCATTTAGAGCAAGACTCCTTCTCTAAGCCCCATTCAATGGACCCTGGTTTCTCTTGCAGCTCCCCCTACAAACTATGGACTCTATGAACAACTTAAGAAGAGATGGCTCGCACCCAAGGCTGGCCTGAAGCAGAGCACTTACACTTCATCCTACCCCAGACCACCGTTGTGCGCTATGTCCTGCAGGGAACATGCGATTCCAGTCCCTCCCCATCGCCTGCATCCTGTCCCACACTTCTGAGAGCTGCCACCCCAGCAGCAGCTCAGATAGAACCCACTGGAGACCCACAGCATCCCTGCACTTGCCAAACAACAAGTGGCTGCGGATAAACTCAGAGTACGATATCCAGCCTGTCAAGGATGCCCTTAGAATAATCATCTGCATTTGGCGGTACCTGTCCCCTCCTCAAAACCCACAGGTTCCTTTCTTTTCCATCCCACAATTAAAGCTCTTTGACACTATTGCTGGGCTCTGTACGTGCACAAGACAGATTCAGACTGTCAGAGAAAACAGGAAGGGCCCTTAAGTTCCACCCTGTTGTTTCACAGGAGGGGAAGCTGAGGTCCGGAGAGGTAATGAGACTTGCTGAAGAGTCTAGTCCCATGGAGGAAACGAATCTGATGATGAAACCCATCATGAAAACTCCACAGAATGACCGAATGTGGTTCCCAGGAGGGCAGTGCTGCAGAGCTGGCGATGGGGAAGGATCCCAGCTTGTCTGTCATTGCCAAGGCAGCGGAAGGCGTGCTCTGGCCCCGTGGGACTCAGAAGGGGAAGACACATGGCATTTCCTCTGTCTCTGAGCTCGCAAATCTTTTTTGTTTGTTTGTTTGTTTGCTTTTTTTTTGAGATGGAGTCTCGCTCTGTTGCCCAGGCTGGAGTGCTGTGGCATGATCTCGGCTCACTGCAACCTCCGCCTCCCGGGTTCAAGTGATTCTTCTGCCTCAGCCTCCTGAGTAGCTGGGCCTACAGGTGCGCACTACTGTGCCCGGCTAATTTTTGTATTTTTAGTAGAGACGAGGTTTCACCATATTGGTCATGCTGGTGATCAGCCTGCCTCGGCCTCCCAAAGTTCTGGGATTACAGGCCTGAGCCACTGTACCTGGCTGAGCTCTCAAATCTTTATGAGCCTGGGCAGAGGGCAGAGCCTCTGGTGAGGGATTTGGGAGACAGAGTGGATCTCCTAGCAGAAGAACTCGGGCATGGTCCTCGCCTAGGACAGGGGTCCACAAGTGCGCATGCTCAGTGCTCGCACAAAACTGCCTCTTTGAAGAAATGCCAGCAGACACCTTTGGCCCTCTGCATGCTTGGCTTATGGGCACAGGTGTGTTTTGTCAGTGATTTTGTACTGCAGACCAGGAATATGACTCCCAGTTTGGGAGCCTGAGTCTTTACTGTTGTTTTCACAGGACACCTGCTGGCCTCAGGCCACCTACCTTAGGGCCACTTTGGCACCTACTAAGTTCCTTCCTTAGTCATCCAAGTGTCCATGTAAGGACGCTGTCTTCCATCCCGACTGAAAGTCAGAGCCTGGCACAGGTTAGGTGCTCTATAAATGTTTGTTGGATGAGTGAATGACAGGAGTTGAACGAATGAGTTGAATGAATGAATGAATGACAGGAGGAGGAGCCAGGGGGTACAGAAAGGCTGCCTCAGGAGACAGCTGTGGGGTAAAGTGAAGCTGGCTGTCCTCATACCTCCAACATCCAGCCATTCTATTGAGCGTCCATTGAGCCATATCTGGGCCTGGCCCTGACCTCACAGAGCCTCAGTCCAGCAGTCAAGGAGGAGCATGAGGTAAATGGCTGCAGGACAGGGAGCTCCTGCAGCTGGAGGCCCTGGGGGACAGTGAGGGATTGCGGGGAGTGAGGGAGACCCAGGATATGTTAAGCAGGGGTGTCCAATCTTTTGGATTCCCCGGGTTACACTGGAAGATTGTCTTGGGACACACATAAAAAAAATGAACACTGGCCGGACGCAGTGGCTCACGCCTGTAATTCCAGCACTTTGGGAAGCCAATATGGGTGGATCACCTGAGGTCAGGAGTTTGCGACTAGCCTGTCCAACACGGTGAAATACTGTCTCTATTGAAAATACAAAAATGAGCTGGGCACAGTGATTCATGCCTGTAATTCCAGCTACTCGGGAGCCTGAGGCCACAGAATTGCTTGAACCCGGGAGGTGGAGGTTGCAGTGAGCCTAGATGGTGCCACTGCACTCCAGCCTGGGCGCCAGAGTGAGACTCCATCCCAACAACAACAAAAAACGTACAATAACGATAGCTGGTAAGCTAAAAATACATCACAAAAAATACCATAATGTTTTAAGTAAGTTTACAAATTTATGCCGGGCCACATTCAGCCTGCAGGCGGAGGGTTGGACAAGCTTCTGCGAAGGTAAAGGATGTCATGTGAGCAACGGGCAGGGTTTGACGGGTGGTGAATGAAGACCTGGCCTGTCTAGGTAGGGCCAAGGAGAATCAGGTAGGTCAAGGCCAGAGAGCTAAGGGAGATTGCCCAGCTGAAGGGACAGGTGGGGAGGGAAGAGAGGGTGGCTTGGGCCATGGGGGCAGCACGTGTGAAGCCTCTGACTTGGGAAGAAGCTAAGCAGGTTCTTTAAAAGTCCAGAAAGACCGTGCGTCGGTCTCCTGTTGCTGCTGGAACAAAATACCACAAACTCAGTGCCCTTAAGCAACACATGTTTATTTGACAGTTTTTATTATAAATGTGAATAAATGCATATTTATTCAAAATATTGTAAGCTCAGTGCTTTAAAACAACACACATTCATCCTCTTGCAGTTCTCTTATGGGTAAGAGTCTACAGTGGGTCCTCAGGGCTGCGTTCCTTCTAGAGGATCTGGGGCAAATTGTTTCCTTGTCTTTTCCAGCTTCTAGGGCACATCACTGCTCCCCATCTGGTGCCGCCATCAGCCTGTCGAGAGCCCGCAGTGCAGCCTCTTTCTTCCTCTCTCTCCCCTTACAAGGATCCTTGTGACTACGCTGGGTTCCCTGGATAACCCAAGATAACCCCCGTCTCAAGATCCTTAATTTAATCACACCTATAAAATTCCTTCTGCATCTAAACTAACATATTCAGAGGTTCCAGGATGAGGATATGGACATTCTAGGAGGGACGAGGAGAGAAAAGTTCTGTGCACTTGACACCTGCTCAGTCACTTACCCCCCTCCTACCCCCAATGTATGTGGTCCTTTCCAGGCAGCTGGGATGGTCAAGGGGCAGCGGCAGGGGGAATCCGATGAGGGCCACAGACTGTGGCTGCCCTCACCTGGTCAGCACTGCCTTACCTTCCAACCACACACATTAAAAAATCACTGTGAATGTGAGAGTGACCAGAAACACTTGAGCTGGAGTATTGTGTTCAAGGTCAACAGTGCAACCAAATCAACAAGATGGGGTGCACAACCAACAGCAGAGGCTCCAGTTGACCAGGGCGGAGGTTCTCCCCAACTGTTCCCAAAGGAAGATCAAGCCAGTGAGTGTCTCTTTCCTATAGCCCTGCTTCAACCCAACCAGTGGTTCTCAAACGTGAGCCACATCAGCTTCACCTGGGGGCTTGCTGAAACACAGATGCTAGGCCCACCCCCTGAGCCGGTGCTGCTGGCCTGGGGACTGAACTTTGGCAACCATGGCACTAGGCTGAGCTAGTCTAATTCTTTTTTGTTTTTTAATTAATTTATTTTTGTTGATACATAATAGTTGTACGTACTTTTGAGATACATGTGACCATTTGATACATGTATATAATCAAATCAAAATAATTTGGATATCTGCCACCTTAAATATTTCTTTTCTTTACACTGGGAACATTCCAATTATTCTCTTCTAGTGGTTTTGAAATGCACACTTGATGTTAACTATAGTATCCCTACTGATCTATCAAACTCCAGTTCTTACTTCTTCTAAGTGTATATTTGTACCCATTAACCAAACCTCTGTTCACCCACCCCTCGCACCCAACTCTTTCCTGCCTCTAGTAACCACCACTCTATTCTCTATCATCATGACATCCACTTTTTAAGCTCCCACGTGTAAGTGAGAACAAGCATTATTTGTCTTTCTGTGCTTGGATTATTTTACATAATGATTATTTGAACATAATGACCTCAAGTTCCATCCATGTTGCTGAAAATGACAAAATTTCATTTTTAATGGCTGAATGATATTTCATTGTATAGCTATATGTACCACATTTTCTGTATCCATTAATCCATTCATGGACACTTACATTGATTTCATGTTTTGGATATTGTAAATAGTACTGCAGTAAACATGGTCGTGAGGACATCTCTTTGATATACTGATTTTCTTTCTCTTGGATATATGCCCAGTAGTGGGATTGCTGGATCATATGGTAATTTTAGTTTTCTGGAGAACCTCCATGCAGTTTCTGTAGGGGCTATACTAATTAATTTACATTTCCATCAACAATGTACAAGAGTTCTCCTTTCTCCACATACTCATGGGCATCTGTTATTTCTTGTCATTTTGATAAAAGTCATTCTAACCGGGATAAGATGATATGTCATTGTGGTTTTGATTTGCCTTTCTCTGATGATTAGTGATATTGAGCATTTTTTCATATATCTGTTGGCCATTTGTGTGCCATCTTTTGAAAAATGTCTATTCAGAACTTTTGCCCATTTAAAAATGGATCATTTGATTTTTTCCCATTGACTTGTTTGAGCTCCTTGCATATTCTAGTTATTAGTCTCTTGCCAGTTGGGTAGCTTGTAAGAATGTTCTCCCATTCTGTGGGTCATCTCTTCACTTTGATTGTTTCCTTTGCTGTGCAGAGGAAGCTGTTTGCCTTGATGTAATCCCATTTGTCTATTTTTGCTTTGATTGTCTACGCTTTTGAGGCCTTGCACAAAATATCTCTGCCCCAAACCAATGTTCTGGAGCATTTTTTCAAGTTTTTCTCCTGGTTTCATAATTTCAGGTCTTAGTCTTACACAGAATATCTTTGCCCCATCAATGTTTTGGAGTAATTTTTCAGGTTTTTCTTCTGGCTTCATAATTTCAGGTCTTAGATTTAAGACTTTAAATCACTTTGCTTTTTTTTTTTTTTTCAGATGGAGTCTCGCTCTGTCACCAGGCTGGAGTGCAGTGGTGCGATCTTGGCTCACTGCAATCTCCACCTCCCGGGTTCAAGCAGTTCTCCTGCCTCAGCCTCCCGAGTAGGTAGGACTACGGGCACGTGCTGCCATGCCCAGCTAATTTTTGTATTTTTAGTAGAGACGGGATTTCACTATGTTGGCCAGCATGGTCTCGATCTTCTGACATCATGATCTGTCCACCTCAGCCTCCCGAAGTGGTGGGATTACAGGCGTGAGCCACTGTGCCGGCTCAAGACTTTAAACCACTTTGACTTGATTTTTGTATACAGTGAAAGATAGGGATCGACTTCCATTCTGCACATGGGTATCCAGATTTTCCAGCACCACTGATGGATGAGACTGTCATTTCCCAGTTGTATACGGGTTTACTGCCTTTGTCAAAAATGAGTTGGCTGCAAATGTGTGAATTTATATCTGAATCTGCTATTCTGTTCCATTGGTTTATATGTCTATTTTTATGCCAGTACCATGCTGATTGGGTTACTATAGGTTTGTATTATATTTGGAACTCAGGTAGTGTGATGCCTCTAGTTTTGTTCTTTTTGGTTAGGATGGCTTTGGCTATTCACGGTCTGCTGAGGTTCCATATAAAATTTTAGAATTATTTTGCTATTTCTGTGAAGAATGCCATTAATATTTTGATAGGAATTTCATTGAATTTGTAAGTTTCTTTGGGTAGCATTTTCATTTTTAATGACATTAATTCTTCCTATCTATGAGCATAAAATATCCTTCCGTTTTTTTCTTGTATTCTCTTAAATTTCTTTCACCAGTGTTTTATAGTTTTTCTTGTATTAATCTTTCATATCTGTGGTTAAATGAATTCCTAAGTATTTTATATTCTTTGTCGCTGTTGATAATGGAAGTGATTTCTTGATTTCTTTAACAATCTTTAAGATTGTTTGCTGTTGGCATATATGAATGCTATTGATTTTTGTACATTGACTTTGTATCCTACAATTTTACTGAAACACATTTTTTGTTAAAGTCTTTAGGTTTTTATAAATATAAGATCACATCATCCACGCACAAGGTTAATTTGACTTCTTCCTTTCTGACTTGAATGCCCTTTCTTTCTTTCTCTTGGCTTATTGCTCTGCCCAGGACTTCCAGTATCATGTTGAAAAACAGTAGTGAAAGTGAACATCCTGGTTTTGTTCCAGATGTCAGAAGAAAGGCTTTCAATTTCTCCTCATTCAGTATGATGTTGGTTTTGGGTCTGTGAAAAACGCCATTCATGATTTTGAATTGTGTTCCTCTATACCCACTTTGTGGAAAGTTTTTATCTTAAAGAATTGTTGGATTTTATTGAATGACTTTTCAGTGTCTATGGAAATGATCATATAATTTCAGTTCTTGGTTCTGCTAACATGATAAATCACATTTATTTATTTTCATATGTTGAACCATCCTTGCACCACTGAGATGAGTCTTACTTGATGAGTGTAAATGATCTTTTTAATGTGTTACTGATTTCAGATAGCTAGTATTTTTAGAGGATATTCCCATATGTGTTGATCAGGGATACCGGCCTGTAGTTTTCTTTTTTGGTTGTGCCCTTGTCTGGTTTTGGTATTAGAGTAATGCTGGCAGCTCGTGTATTTCTATTTTATTTGTAAAATTTATTTGGAATAACAGATTGTGCGGTGAAAATAAACATAGTAAACATTAGACCTGATGCTCTGGACCCCAGCTCTTGCACAAGCCTCTCACTGTGGAATTTTATTACAAAGCATTAAAATGAGCAGCACACTGGCAGGGAGTAGGACAAATTCTGGGTGAAATGAGACAGAAGGGGGCCAATGGCCCCAGGTCCCAGATGAGCGTAAAGGAGGCTTTTATCAGCTGTGAGCTATAGGAGAACCCCAGGCCCAGTGGGCATTGCTGCAATGATCACATGGTATGTTTGTGTGCATTTGTGTGTGACCACCTAGAAAATCACAGCTCTCCAGGATGAGCTGGCCTCATAGCAGAGAAAAGTAAAATGTCCCATATCCCTGGCAGGACAAATCTCCCAGGAGTTCAGCAAGAAGCCATAGGATCTGTGGACAGGAGAGCACTTGATAAAATCCCTCATTTGAGGTTGATGTGAAAAGTTGAACTCAAGATCCTGAGGCCCTACATCCTTCCCACTCCCCACAGGGCTCCTGCTGAGCCAGCCCTGACTCCCAGACGCAAGAGCCCAGGGAGGAGGTGGGAGAGAGGAAAACCCGCTGGGACCTCAGGGCATGGAAACAGCGCTGGACCTTTCTCCCCGTGATGCCTCCCCTACTCTCAAGTTCCTCTGGCCCTGGAGCTTCCAGGGACTCCTGCATCCTTTCCTTCCCACAGCCCTGCCTTTGCCAAAGCTCCATGCCTTTGCCTCCAAGTGGGTCCCCAACCCCAGGCTCTGGGAGCTGTGAGGAGGCTCAGGGCTCCTGCAGTCTGCAGGAGGAAACCTTGCTCTACATGGACTGCGTGGGTTCTGGGATCCCTTCCTGCACAGGGCCACCTGCAGGTCCCACATATGCGTCTTCCCTAGAAGAGCCAATGGGGATGGGCAAGGGCCCCAAACATTCTCCCAAACTCCACATCCAAAGGAGGGAGAGGGATCACCTGAGGCACAAACCTGGTGGTCCTGGCCCCACTGTCTCCTCCTGATCCCAGAGGCCAGGGATGTGGCCACAGGCACCCTACCAACTCCTCATGCACCCCCAATCCAAGATAAGCAAACTCCTCCAGACTCCCTGGCCCACCCAAACTTAAAGAAAGTAGGAGAATTCTCCAAGAGGGAGAAGACAGCGACTGCCTCTGTGGTGCTGTGCCCAGGAGGAAGATGATCACTGTGCAAACTGCCTTGGAAAGTTGTTTCAAAGAAATAAAGTCCTTGGATTCTCAGTGTTTTGCTTTACGTTGTACTTAATAAATATTAGTTTTACTAATGTTTTCCACTTACCTGTCTGTTTATATTCAGCAGTGAGAGAGTTCTTCATATTCAACAAAAAGTGATTAAAGGACATGGGACATATGTCATTTTTCCCCATGGATTATTAAGATCACTCTGCACATTTCATCCTGCATAGTCATTTTTTTCTGACCTGGGCTGCAGTGCTGAGCCACGTGTACCCTGTTGAGTTCATTTTCCAGATTCTTTGCTTTCTGTTTGTCTTCCTCAGTAGCACTGAGAATAGTAGATGGCACATCCCAGGCACTAAGTAAAGATTTTT
Source organism: Rhinopithecus bieti (assembly GCF_001698545.2). NCBI lineage: Eukaryota > Metazoa > Chordata > Mammalia > Primates > Cercopithecidae > Rhinopithecus > Rhinopithecus bieti. The sequence goes on from NW_016808946.1 coordinate 3,378,205, forward strand.
GAATGAATCAAGGGGAGAGGAGGGACAGGAAGGCACTGCATGTTGGTGGGTCACATGTGCCAGAATCTTCCCTGAAAACTTGACCCAGAGTCTCCCCTCCAGGGCCTCATGATGCTCCTCAGCACTGGACATGGCAGGATTTTTCTGACTGAGAATCGATGTGCGCCTTCTCCTTCCACAGGGAGGTGCTGGGCAGGCTGGTGGGCTCTGTTTTGACTTCCATGCCCCAAGACATTTCTCTGGCTTGCAGGAGGAGATTTAGGGTCTCTTCGATGACAGGGACTCTGGGCCAGACTCCATTCTCCCTCATTCCCTCCTGAAAAGTCCAGTTCTCCCTGTTCCACGAGGCTGTGACGAGCGAGGAGACAGAAATGCACAATTTTCAGAGAGCATCCCTTCCCTTGGCCTCACACCAAGGCTGCTTCCCTCTGACCTGTCCTTGGTCTCTGCATTCAGGATGGATGCGTGCCACCCATGATATCTCCCCAGGACTCCCCACTGGACTGACTGTGTGCTCCTGGGGCAGGGTGGGGCAGCCACTGGAACCTCATGCAGACCAGGGCACACGAACAGCCTTGGGAACTCACAGGGTCATATCCAGGCCCAGTCCCCCAGGGTCTCAGGCACAAGGCCGCAGCTGTTCAGGGACATGGCTCTGTGAGAGCCAGAGAACCTGGTACCGGCCCTGCTGCCACCTCCTTCCTCCTCCCTTATTCCAGCCCCAGCAGCATCTCCAGCCACGCACTCCCTGACTTGCTTTGCTCTTTCCCATAGTTCCTCTGGCTCTGTCCAGCCTGTAGTGAGTCCCAAGAACTCTCCCCCCCCCCCCCACCAGGGTGCTACAAGCACCTCCCTAGCATCAACTGTCTGCTCCGAGGGTGACCTCCTCAGATCCTTATTGGAGGAAAAAAAGAAGCAGCCCTTGTTAGGGCAAGAAGTGACCTGACTCAGACAGAAAACAAACTTATTGCATCCCAGGTGCAGCCTTGTCAGCTTTCAGGCTGGGCCAGGGGAGCTTGGAAAGGGAAGGCCCCTGCCCCAGAAGCTCTCCCAGGGATTCCCATCAGCCTGGAACCCCTAGGAGAACCAGGGGAGTCAGATCTTCCTCTGTAAGCCAGGCAAGGTCACCCTGAGGCAGTCCCGGGTGCCTCTTTAGGTCCAGAGCAGCAGCTGAGGAGCTCCCTGCTTTGTGCCTTGCTGTATTCACCAGAATGCCTCAGTAGAACTTGGGGAGAATTCCTTCTTTACTGCTGATGACAGGGAAAGGGTCTCCAAGCATCATGGCCATGTTCCAAGGTCCAGGAGAGATGGGCTGGTGTTCCTGGGATGCAGAGCAAATGGGTTGCCCTGGCCCTTTCCAGGTTCCCCTGGCCCAGCCTTAGAGCTGAAAAGGCTGCACCTGGAGAAGAAAATGGAAGCTCAGAAATATTCTAGAGACCCTGAGCAAGGGCCTGGAGGAAACTTTGAGATCCCAGTGAGGATTCCGTGAGTGGAGAAGGGATCAGGTCGTCCTTTGAGATGAGCTGTGAAGGCTGCTCTGACCTGGGCAGCAGACAAGCACCTTGAGAAGCACAGGCAACAGGACACGGTAGAATAGCCCCGAAGTGCAGGATTCTCACCAGGGTCCTGGGGGTGGTGCAAGACTCCCCGAATTGGGCAGGAAGGGAAAGCCTGTCAATCAGTTCTTTCCACTGTTCCAAGTCAGCCGAATAGGAACAGCTCCAGTCTACAGCTTCCAGCATGAATGACGCAGAAGATGGGTGATTTCTGCATTTCCAACTGAGGTACCAGGTGCATCTCACTGGGTCTTGTCAGACAGTGGGTGCAGGACAGTTGGTGCAGCCCACCGAGTGTGAGCCAAGGCAGGGCGAGGCATCACCTCACCTGGGAAGCGCAAGGGGTCAGGAAATTCCCTTTCCTAGCCAATGGAAGCTGTGACAGACGGCACCTGGAAAATGGGGTCACTCCCATCCTAATACTGCGCTTTTCCAATGGTCTTAGCAAATGGCACACCAGGAGATTATATCCCACGCCTGGCTCAGAGGGTCCCACACTCACAGAGCCTCGCTCATTGCTAGCACAGCAGTCTGAGATGGAACTGCAAGGGTTAGGGTTAGGGCAGCAAGGTTGGGGGAGAGGCGCCCGCCATTGCTGAGGTTTGACTAGGTAAACAAAGAGACTGGGAAGCTCAAACTGGGTGGAGCCCACTGCAGCTCAAGGAGGCCTGCCTGCCTCTGTAGATTCCACATCCGGGGGCAGGGCATAGCTGAACAAAAGGCAGCAGAAAACCCTGTAGACTTAAATGTCCCTGTCTGACAGCTTTGAAGAGAGTAGTGGTTCTCCCAGCATGGAGTCTGAGATCTGAGAACAGAAAGACTACCTCCTCAAGTGGGTCCCTGACCCCCAAGTAGCCTAACTGGGAGGCACCCCCTAGTAGGGGCAGACTGACACCTCACATGGCCAGGTACCCCTCTGAGATGAAGATTCCAGAGGAATGATCAGGCAGCAACATTTGTTGTTCAGCAATATTTGCTCTTCTGCAGCCTCTGCTGTTGTTATCCAGGCAAACAGGGTCTGGAGTGGACCTCCAGCAAACTCCAACAGACCTGCAGCTGAAGGTCCTGACTGTTAAAAGGAAAGCTAACAAACAAAGGGCATCCACACCAAAACCCCATCTGTACGTCACCATCATCAAAGACCAAAGGTAGATAAAGCCACAAAGATGGGGAAAAAACAGAGCAGAAAAGCTGAAAATTCTAAAAATCAGCAACATTTGTTGTTCAGCAATATTTGCTCTTCTGCAGCCTCTGCTGTTGTTATCCAGGCAAACAGGGTCTGGAGTGGACCTCCAGCAAACTCCAACAGACCTGCAGCTGAAGGTCCTGACTGTTAAAAGGAAAGCTAACAAACAAAGGGCATCCACACCAAAACCCCATCTGTACGTCACCATCATCAAAGACCAAAGGTAGATAAAGCCACAAAGATGGGGAAAAAACAGAGCAGAAAAGCTGAAAATTCTAAAATCAGAGTGCCTCTCCCCCTCCAAAGGAACACAGCTCCTCACCAGCAACAGAACAAAGCTGGACAGAGAATGACTTTGACGAGTTGAGAGAAGAAAGCTTCAGATGATCAAACTTCTCTGAGATAAAGGATGAAGTTCGAACCCATCGTAAAGAAGCTAAAAACATTGAAAAAAGAGTAGATGAATGGCTAACTAGAATAACCAGTGTAGAGAAGTCCTTAAATGACCTGATAGAGCTGAAAACCATGGCACGAGAACTACATGATGAATGCAGAAGCTTCAATAGTGTGGGGAAACGAAAGATTAGACTGTTACTGTGTCTATGTAGAAAGAAGTAGACATAAAAGACTCCATTTTGCTCTGTACTAAGAGAAATTCTTCTGCCTTGAGATGCTGTTCATCTGTAACCCTAGCCCCAATCCTGTACTCGCAGAGACATATGCTGTGTTGACTCAAGGTTTAATGGATTTAGGGCTATGCAGGATGTGCTTNCTCAGCAAACTATGGCAAGGACAAAACACCAAATACCAGATGTTCTCACTCATAGGTGGGAACTGAACAATGAGATCACTTGGACACAGGAAGGGGAACGTCACACACCGGGGCTTGTCAAGGGGTTGGGGGAGGGGAGAGGGATAGTAAACATGCTTTACCTTCTAGAGGGGACCAGGACTGTATCTCGTCCCATGCCCTCAAAGACAATATTATGTTTTGAGTCTACAGTGTGTCTTTTGTAATTATTTCCCTTTTAATTTTTGAATTCAATCTGAGTGGAGTCTTCCAATCCTTCTGTCTCCTCCCCCACAAAATACCCACCATGTTTTGTGTTGTCTTGGTTCCTTCCCAGGGTCCCATTAGGACACCCAGTCCCATCCTGCCCAGCCCCCACCTCACTTTGTAATTTTGGCCTAATTTCCTCCGGAGAAGCCTGGACTTTTGTCTTGAGATCAATCACACCCTCAGTGGTACCCTCTTCCACCTGAATGGGCATATGATCTACCATGTGAGAAAGCATAAATCCCAGGCGACCAGTGGATACACAGAAATATTTATTCTGCTTTCTTAGGGATGAAATTACTGTCTTCTTAGAGTTGTTTTAGATCTGACACATTTCGATAATGTTTATGTGGCCAAATATCTCCCAACAAAGATACCAAATATCTCCCAACAAAGGTACTAAATATCTCCCAACAAAGGTTTTGTTTTTTTCTGTCAAATGCCATAAACAGATTCAACCCTTTCCTGCATCACTACGAAGCTCTCATGTCAGTCAAACTCCATCAGTGTTTGTGGAATAAAGGAATAATGAGTTGTGGACTTTCACCCTATTATTTATACTTTCACTTTCATAAATGTATATCTGATTCAATCAGTTAATCAGAAGAAAGGCGCAAACTCAATCAGGATTAACTGGGTGGAACTTCAGAATCTAATCAGACATCATTTTCTGATTGGAAGTTGGTTGTTGAGAAGGGGAGGGTGTGGTTAGAAAGGTCCATGAAAGCTCCCAAAGGTGCACAGAAGAGACCCGAAGCCCTGACACCTGGAGCTACTGCTTGGTTCTCTGAGAGGTCGCAGCACCCTGCAAAGTGAGTCCAGATCTGGTAAGTCACCACCTCCTTAGGTTCATGCCCATCTGATCTGCAGCCAGCCACTCAGGGATGGTGACATGCAGCCCAAGGTGGCAGACAGAAATTTCTTGTCTGTTTTCAGATGAACAGATTTAGGCTGTGATTTTTCCCCTAAATGTAGTTTTGTCTTCATCCCCCCAAATTTGATTTGTCCTTGGTTTTTGTCATTTCAAAATTCATATTGAAGCAGATTTTTTTTTTAACAAAAGATATTAAAACTTACAACTGGCTGAATTTTATTTCATGACGTTTGAAATTATTGGTTTTGTGCCCTTAAATTATACTTCATAGACTTGATGGCATTGTGATTTTACATGTTAGGCTCTCATTTTTACTAAAACCTTAAATATTCCACAGACCATTCTCAAGAGTGGAGTCTTTGTTCTGAACATGGGATCAATTTTTTCCCCCTAGATTCCATCCCAAAGTGGGTCATTGTGAGTCTGTGTAAGAGATCAACATTGGAACCTTCATCTGAGAGTTAAAGTTTTATCCCTAACTTCCACAGGCTCTAGAATACTGTCACGGGGCTTTCACAATTTCTTGTTACAATTTTTCAAAATAAAAAATAATGGCACTGATTCCAAGGAGTCCCTTTAGTCTTCTGCAAGCATGTTAATTGTGGGAACTGAGAATGTAGGCTGTGTAGTGTCACAGGACATTCTCATTCCATTGTTTTAGGGTGGTAAGTGACAAGAAATATTTTCTCAAAAAGGTGGAGCTTAGCTTTCAGGATCCTCAGCAACGCTTCCCAGTGTTACTGAGACTTAGTGCAGCAATGGTTGAAAATGAATGGGCCAGTGGTCACCTTGCTCCCTCCTCATTGTTTGGAAAACAATATTCATGGTACCAGCAGGAACAGAATTACGGATTTGTGTCTAGAAAGTTCAGAGTGGAACTAGGGTGAACTAATTACCTTTCCACCTCTACCAGAGCAATGGCATTGGCACTAGGAGATGATGAAGTAATGTGATTTGCCATAAAAATCATGTTCTTTCTCTGAAATTTTTCCACGCAGATTCATCAGCATGAGCCTCCAGGCCCCACCCAGACTCCTGGAGCTGGCTGAGCAGAGTCTGCTGAGGGACGGAGCCTTGGCCATCCCCACCCTGGAGGAGCTGCCCAGGGAGCTCTTTCCCTCACTGTTCATAGAGGCCTTTACCAGGAGATGCTGCGAGGCCCTGAAAACTATGGTGCAGGCCTGGCCCTTCCCTTGCCTTCCTCTAGGGTCCCTGATGAAGTCGCGTCAACTGGAGACCTTTCAAGCTGTGCTGGAGGGGCTTGATGCACTGCTTGCCCAGAAGGTTCGCCCCAGGTGAGTGACCCAGCTGGCCAGGTGGGGAGGACCCAGACATCCAGGGTAGGGTTGGCTGGATCAGAAGGAGTGGGAGGCCCAAGGGTGGCCCAGAGCCTTCTGATGCGGCTGGGGAGGAAGCTCAGAGAGGCCTTGGCCATTGTCCAGCTCCTCTGGGAAAACACTGCTCACCATGCAGGGCCCACTGAAGGATCAGGAACCTGCCTCCTCCCAGTGGCAATTGAAGACACTAGCAGTGGGGACCAGGCAGGTTTCAAGGAGAAAGAGAGATGGAGAAAAGACAGAGAGTGGGAGAAGAAGCAGAGAGGGGAGTCACTGATGTCTGGGATGTGGATAAAAGCTCAAATCTTTGAGTAAATTTGGAGCCTCTCTTCTCTTTTACCCACAGGCGGTGGAAACTGCAAGTGCTGGACTTGCGGGATGTGGATGAGAACTTCTGGGGCATATGGTCTGGAGCTTCTGCACCCTCCCCAGAGGCCCTGAGTAAGAGACAAACAGCAGAGAACTGTCCAAGGCTGGGTGGGCAACAGCCTTTGATGGTGACCCTAGGCCTTTGCTTCAAAAATGGGATGCTGGATGAATGCCTCACCCGCCTCTTAGAGTGGGGGAAGCAGAGAAAAGGCTTACTGCATGTGTGTTGCAAGGAGCTGCAGATTTTTGGAATGCCCATCCACAGTATCATAGAGGTCCTGAACATGGTGGAACTAGACTGTATCCAGGAGGTGGAAGTGTGCTGCCCCTGGGAGCTGTCCATTCTTATAAGGTTCACCCCTTACCTGGGCCAGATGAGGAATCTCCGCAAACTTGTTCTCTTCAACATCCATGTCTCTGCCTGCATTCCCCTAGACAAGAAGGAGCAGTTTGTCACCCAGTTCACCTCTCAGTTCCTCAAACTGGACTACTTCCAGAAGCTTTACATCCACTCTGTCTCTTTCCTTGAAGGCCACCTGGACCAGCTGCTCAGGTGAGGAAGGGTGGTGAGTTTTCTGTGCAGACCACAGCAAAAGCCTTTCTCTGTTACAGTAAACACCAGGGGGATATCTACTGTGAGCCAGCTTGTGATGAGGTAACAGTGAAGGGGACACTAGAATGTCCACGCATTGTACTATTGGCAGCTCTGTCCTAAAATGGGTATCCCACAACCATCCCAATAAGCCAGAGGGATCTCCTGGGCTAGATGCTATAGAGAGGCTGCCGTGCTAGGATGCTAGCAACTGCAGGGTTCAGATCTAGTGAGGGTGCATTTGTGAATTCCTCCCCAGGATGTGTGTCTAAGTGAAGATGATGGGAAATAGGGAGTTGAAGAGGGCACTAAGGAATAGAAAGCCTATCACACCCTTCTATTTTAAAATACAAGGTCTGTCCTCACCTGCCTAGTGAACAGGCAAAATCCTGTCTCTCCTTCTGTCAGTAAAATGTTTTGAGCTCCAAGTCAGGTAATTAATGTATGGGAAATACATGACGATGGAATAGAAGGTGAGGGAGCAGGAGTGAAGAAGGGAGAAAGGATAGACGGTTTGCTGACAATACAAGCGTGTCAGGGACTCCTACAGCCTGGCCACCCCAGCTGATGTTGCAGGATCCCGCTGGGTTGTTCTTTATGTCTGTGTCTCCATGGTGCTCCTGTCCCGGAGATGTGGTTTTCTGCCTGACAGATGAAGAAAGAGAGCCTTAGAGTTCAGAGTTCATGGGCTTGACCCAGTCACCTGAGTGATGGTGAAGGACTGAGCCTCCATTGGGACTGTCCTGAAGGAGCAGAGTGTCCATTCCCACACCCCGGGTGCTGACTATCCTCAGATGAGCAGAGCAGCCTTGGGTTGTGGAGAGTGTCATCTCTCACCCTGAGGTCTTCCCACCACTCTCCTCTATTTCCTTCTTGTTCTCTCCCAGGTGTCTCCAGGCCCCCTTGGAGACAGTCGTCATGACCGACTGCCTGCTGTCAGAGTCGGACTTGAAGCATCTCTCTTGGTGCCCGAGCATCCGTCAGCTAAAGGAGCTGGACCTGAGGGGCATCACACTGACCCATTTCAGCCCTGAGCCCCTCACCGTTCTGCTAGAGCAAGTTGAGGCCACCCTGCAGACCCTGGACTTAGAGGACTGTGGGATCACAGACTCCCAACTCAGCGTCATCCTGCCTGCCCTGAGCCGCTGCTCCCAGCTCAGCACCTTGAGCTTCTGTGGGAACCTCATCTCCGTGGCCGCCCTGGAGAATCTGCTGCGCCACACCATCGGGCTGAGCAAGCTGAGCCTGGAGCTGTATCCTGCCCCTCTGGAGAGTTATGATGCCCAGGGTGCTCTCTGCTGGGGGAGATTTGCTCAACTTGGGGCTGAGCTGATGAAGACACTGAGGGACTTAAGGCAGCCCAAGATCATTGCGTTCAGCACTGTCCGCTGCCCTCGCTGTGGCATCAGGGCCTCCTATGACCTGGAGCCCAGTTACTGCCTCTGCTGAATGCCTGTCCATCAGGGTGGATGTATTTAGAGCTTTCTTCTGGTCATTTGGGATCTGAAACCTAGGCCATGAGTGTATGTTAAAGGGAGTACAGACCCGCCATGGATGCAGAAGTGGTGGGACTGGGGGAAAAGTTGAGTTGGAGTTGATGGAATCTTTAGAGATCTGTGTCCCAGAGAAACAGAAATGAGAATCTGAACTGCTAGAGTGAAAGTCAGGTAGGAGAGACACATGATTGAGTTACCTCTGCATGGATGGTTGTAAAGAATCGGTCAGAAAGAAAGGGAAACTGAATGGAAACTGTCTGGTGTCCTCCATGATTGCTTCACCTGGCTTAACAATGTAAACCTAAGGAGTCTCAAGTTACTGATGGGGGAAAGGAGGCACTGATTTGTCTGTGACAAAAGAGTTTCAGCTCCTGGAAATCAAGCCATCAAAATGGAATTTGATCATTTGGATCAATTCCCTCCTTTTCTTTACTTCTCTCTGGGCATCTGTTACCTTCTTGCTATTCTCTGTGACTACTTAGTGGGTTAATACACATGAGACACACACAGGGCCTGGAGCATTCTAAGTGGAAAGTGAGTGTCAGCCACGGGAGTGCAGCCCCTTCTTCTCAGGGGCCCTCACTTCTGTCCAGATGCTGAGACCCTGTTCACTCCTAATGGGTGGATCCAGAACCCTCAGTTCCTGACTGTTACCTGTGCTGGGAAAGGACTTCACTGCCCAAGACATGGCCCCTGCCCTGGAAGGGGAGCTCCATACTGTGTGAGCAGCAGCCTCAGGGCATCACCAACCCATCCCTGTCCTCACGGTGGGTAGCGGCCCTTGCTGAATTAAAGCAGTTGTGACCAATAAAGACATCCAAATCCCCTTTTAGCAAAATGCTTACATTATGTAGGCATATAATACCTATAACATCGATGAAAGACCTTTTCTTAACACCTCCCCTTTCTTCCTGTCAAGGAAGACTAGTGCATCATATTTGAATCGCACATCCTCAGAGGGTGGATAACGATCAAGTGCCTGCGGGTAATTAGTGACCACACCTGTGCTGAAGGACCCTATGCAACACGCACCTAAGTGTAGAACCCTGCTGAGGACTCAGGGGCTGGTGCTGTTGGGCATGAAATAGGCAAGAAGCTCAGTTTCCCTGTGAAATAAAGATGAGGATGCCCGCCATCCTAAGAGACCGTTGTAGGACCCAGTGAGATGGGGCATGGTCAGGACTTGGAACGGGGCCTGGCATACAGTAAGAGCTCAATATATGCATTTTGTTCTTTTCCCCCCTCCTAATAGAAGTCCCAGCATTCTTCACCCTTCAATCTCACCTTCCATTCCTGATAACGGGGAGGCAGTAGGATCCCAGGGCGGGCAACGGGACTCAGTTGCTACACACCACCACTACTTAATCATGATTCCCCCAAACAGCAGAGCCTCAGCAGCCAGCAGAGGGTGGGGTGAGCGGGGAAGAACTGAGTTCATCACTAGTGATCCTGAGAGAAAAACTTCCAATCCATGAGACTCATGTGCCATCTGCTGGTAGCTGAGACCATCTGCTGTAATTTATTGATGCAAACAGGATGATATTGAGTTGTATCTCCAAAAATCTGCTGTTATGTAAATGTTTATAGAGAATAAATATTTATTTGTGATTTGCATACAACACATTTAAGATTCAAATTGAAATGTTAACATATAACAGGAATTTAGTGCTTTAAAGTATGTAGTGCAATATTTAAAAAATGCTTAATGTGGTTTTGAGTCTCAAATGAAATGACACATTCAGAATGAATTTTAAAGATCAATGAATAAGAATTGCTCTTATTTAAAAACATTTAAATACCCCAGGATGAATGCCTGAGATACCTCTTTCGGTGGGTTTACCAAAGGAGAGGTTTAGTACACCTGTGCTGTAGTAAGCTGGTGAATTATCTGACGCCAATTAAATATCTCAGAAAATCATTGACATTAATCCACCTGAATAGTATTCAGGAGCTGGAAATCCGCAACATGTCCTGGCCACGTCTGATAAGAAAGTTTTGTTGTTACCTGAAGGAGATAAAGAATCTTTGCAAACTTGTTTTCTCCAGGTGCCATCATTACACATCAGACAATTACCTCGAGGGACAGTAAGTTGCCAAATTCAGCTCTGTATTCCTCAGGCTGGAACACCTCCAGTTGCTTAAAATAAAATTGGTCACCTTCTTCAGTGGGCACCTGGAACAGCTGATCAGGAGAGAAAGGATTGCGCGCTTTCTCTGCAGACCACAGCACAGCCTTGTTTTGTTACAGCAAACACTGGAAGGCATGTACTGTGTGCCAGTCAGTGGCAACGTCACAGTGAAGGGGACACCAGAATGTCAACACATTGTCCCGTTCAGTGCTCCATGTCCTGGAGTGTCTATCACAGGATCGCTCCAATGTGGGCAGCGGGGTCACCTGGGGTAGAGGCTAGAGAGGGACATCATGTACAAGCTAGTTAAGTGGGGATTTCAGCTCTACTGAGGGTGCACGTGTGAATTTCTTGTTTCAAGATGTGTTTCAAGTTGATATGATGTAAAAGAGGTAATAGAGGAGGCTATGAAAGGAGGAAAAGTGCATCAAACTTGTGCATATCACAGTAGAAGCTCTGTCCTCAAGAGCTTAGTGATCACGAATGACTCTGTCTCTAATTCCCTGTCTGTAAAAGGTTGTTTTGAACTCCAGGAAAGGTAATTGACATGGGAAATGTGTGCTTCTTGAATGGAGGGTGAGGGAGTAGACATGAGAGTGGTAAAAAGTGATAGTTGCTTTGCAGATGCAGGCATGTCAGGGAGCCCCTGCCAGCATGTAGCCCTAGCTGATGTCCCTAGACCTTGCTGAGTTGAGTTCTTTGTGCACATCTCCCACCGGGTACCTGTGGCCCAGAGATGAAGTTTTCTGCTAAAAAGTGAAGAAAAAAGGCTTTAGAGATTTTGCAGCCTTGAATCAATCACACAAGAAATGGCGAAAGGGCCGAGGCTAAAATGGGACTGTCCTGAATGATCAGAGTCCTCATCACGCAGCAACTTGCATGCGGACCACCATCACATGATGGGAATAAACTTGTGTTTGGGTGAAGCAGGCATTTCCCTTGAGGTTATTCCCCACTACCTTCATCTAACTGGTACCATTGCCCAGAACTAACTTCTTGATCTCCACAGGTGCCTCCAGAACCCCTTGGAGAACTTGGAATTGACTTGTGGCTACCTATTGGAAGAGGACGTGAAGTGTCTCTCCCAGTACCCAAGCCTCGGTTACCTAAAGCATCTGAATCTCAGCTAAGTGCCGTTGTCCCGCATCAGTCTTGAGGCCCTCGGAGCTCTGCTAGAGAAAGTTGCTGCCACTCTCGAGACCCTCATCTTGGAGGGCTGTCAGATCCACTACTCCCAATTCAGTGCCATCCTGCCTGGCCTGAGTCACTGTTCCCAGCTCACCACCTTCTACTTTGGCAGAAATTTCATGTCTATGGACGCCCTGAAGGACCTGTTGGGCCACACCAGTGGGCTGAGCAAGTTAAGCCTGGAGACGTATCCCGCCCCTGACGAGAGTTTGAATTCCTTGGTTCATGTCGACTGGGAGATCTTCACCCCACTTCGGGCTGAGCTGATGCGGACACTGAGGGAAGTCAGGCAGCCCAGGAGGATCTTCATTG
>NW_016808946.1:3390492-3393284 GCF_001698545.2 Rhinopithecus bieti
CCCCCGCGCCCTTCCTGCGGCTCATCACCATCTGAGGAACTGGAGCTCCATCTTTGCTGCTAGGGAAGGCGTGCCTAGCGGGGTAGATCCATCCAAAGTTCTCTTCCGGGCACTTGGACACTAAAATCTAGCATGTAGGTGCAAGTTATTTTTCTTATTTCTTATTTCTTTTTTAATAATTCTAAAATTTTTATTTAAAAAATTTCAGACAGGGTTTCGCTATGTTGCCCCAGCTGGTCTCAAACTGCTGGGCACATGGGATTCTCCTACCTCGGTTTCCTAAAGTGCTGGAATTGCAGGCATGAGCGACTTTGCCCAGGCCACATGTACAGCTTAAAGGAAGCACTGAACTCTTTGCTTTAGGCAAGTGCTCAGTACAATGGAAAAAACATAACAGCAGGGGGCAAGACTGGAGACAAACGTTGAGGTGGAGTCTTGAGACCTTCAGGGACCCGTGTCCTACAGAGTCAGAGACAGAACCTAAAGTTCTACAGTGAAGAGAATGTTATCCCTGCAAGAGTGGTTACAAAGAAATATCGGAAATAAAGGGAACCTCAACGAGAACTTTCTGGTGTCCTCTGTATTTGATTGACTTGCTTTAGTGATTTATACATCAGAAATCTCTAGTTACTGAGTTACTGATGGAAAAATAATGCAGTACTAATTTGTCTGTGATTGAGGTTCAGCTTGAGAACATCAAAACAACAATATAAAATTAGAACATTTTGATAAATTCTCACCAATTCTTGTTCTTTTCTTTTTCTTTTATTTTTGGAAACAAAAGTCTCACTTTGTCTCCTCAGCTGGTGTGCAATGGTGCAATCTGGGCTCACTGCCATCCTTTCCTTCAGGGCTCAAGTGATTCTCATACCTCAACCACTCAAGTAGCTGGGACTACATGCACGTGCCACCAAGCCTGGCTAATTTTTGTATTTTTTTTTTTTTTTTTTTTTGAGACAGAGTCTCGCTCTGTTGCCCAGGCTAGAGGGCAGTGGTGCCATCTCGGCTCACTGCAAGCTCCGCCTCCCGGGTTCACACCATTCTCCTGCCTCGGCCTCCCGAGTAGCAGGGATTACAGGCGCCCGCCACCATGCCCGGCTAATGTTTTGTATTTTTAGTAGAGACGGGGTTTCACCATGTTAGCCAGGATGGTCTCGATCTCCTGACCTTGTGATCCGCCTGCTTCGGCCTCCATACTTTTAGTAGAGACAGGGTTTTGCCATGTTGACCAGGCTGGTCTCGAGTTCCTGGCTTTGAGTGATCTGCCAACCTTGGCCTCCCAAAGTGCTGGGATTACAGGTGTGCCAGTGGTCTTCACCCATTTTTCTCTTAAGTCATCTGTTTTTTTCCTTACTTTTTCACCTTTGGGGAGCAACTCAGTCGGGCACAAAAGGTTGGGCAGAGAGTGGCCCCGAGGAGATGGGCTTGGGGTGGTGCCATGCTTGCACATAAAGTGTGGTTGCCAGGTTCAGAAAGCAGAGCTGGGGCCATGCTCCAGGGGCCTGGTTGGGAAGCAGAAATGGCACCTGGTTCAATGACCTGGCCAGCTATGCGGCCACTGTGCCCGCCCTGCTAACAGCATCAAGTTCCTGGGCCTCAAAGGGAGGTTCTGTGGAAATCCTCTAAGGCTGTGTTTCCAAGATCTGCCCACCACAGGGGTGACCACAGAGCCTGATGCTCCCGATTGCTGGGCCTGTGAACCATGATCCACTCTTACAGACACCCCCCTTGGCAGGGTTGTGGGCCAGGCCTGTGCCCCATGTCACTGAGGCAGCAAATTGTGTCACCCATACCCTCTCATGGCTAAACGGGACCCGCTTCCACGTCTGAAGCCTCTGCCAAGCCTCGACCTCACTCCTCACTGCGTGCTGTTAGCCTGCAGTCTTCTTGCAAAGAGTGCAGTTGGGGCTCGTTAAACCAGATCCAGGAGCATTGGGTTTGTTTGTGCAGCGTTGGCCAGAGCTGCTGTGAACATTCATTTCACCTGTCCCCTCTGTGGGGAAACACAGAGAGAGGGCACAGCCGAGGCTGCGTACACTTTGGAGCCGATGGGAGCCTGGGACAAGAGGGAATCCTGGTCCTCCTGAGTTGGTAGGGCAGTAGCTCCAAAGGTGCAACAGAAGCTGCCCAGGTTGCAATTACCAACTGATGTCCCCCAGTGCTCTGGAGGGCCCAGAAGTTTCCCCTTCCCCTGCGGCTGGAGGTGCCTGCTGCCACTACCTGGTCTCTCGTGGCACCTGCTCTAATTTCGGAGAGGGATTGGGGTGGAGCCTGGATGCTATTGCAGCCTAGGTGGGTGTGCGCATGCTCGGGGCAGGGTTGAGTCCCTGTCCTCCTGCTGTCTTGAACCCTCTGGACTTTGGGCACTGACCAGCATGGGAGGGGGCCAAGGACAGATCAGTGCTGGCCTTTGGATGCTCCTCGGTGTGTGTGACCTGGGTGCCATGGGTGGTGGTGGGAGAGAGACAAACTCCTAGGTGGGAAAGTGAGGGTCCCTGGTCAGTCTCCACTGTCTAACCAGGGAGGGCCTGAAGCTGGTGGGCTAGGCTACCAGTCCTGTGGACCACAACCCTTCAGTATGGAGCCAGCCTCACGTAGATTAAGATGGCTTTGCACTTGGCAGACAAAAGTAAAACATCTCATGTCCCTGGCTGGGCAGCTCCCCCAGGAGTCCAGCAAGAAGACATGGGATCTGTGGACAGGAGGCCACTGGGTGAAACCTCTCATTTGAGGATCATGTTAAAAGTTGAACTTGAGGCTTTGCAGACGCTGCCGCCGAGGAAATTCTTGTA
>NW_016808946.1:3394986-3413769 GCF_001698545.2 Rhinopithecus bieti
AGAAAAGAAAAGACGGCTCTGAACATTTTATCCTTCCGGATCCATGTTTTAGCTGCACAGACATTTTTTTTTTTTTCTGATCCGCACTGCAGTGACGAGCCAGGTATATTCTGCTGAGCTCATTTTCCAGCTGCCTTGCATCTTGTTTGTCTTCCTCAGCAGCACCCAGAATAGCAGGCGGCACATCCCAGGCACTCAGCGGAAGTTTTGTTTTTGTTGTTACTGTTGGTTTGAGACACAGTTTTGCTCTTGTTGCCACCCAGGCTGGAGTGCAATGGCGTGAGCTCAGCTCCCCACAACCTCCGTCTCCCTGGTTGAAGAGATTCTCCTGCCACCGCACCCGACTAATAGGAAAGGGAGGCGCTGGGCGTTCAGTGTCAAATGTTCCAAAATCTTCTCTGTGGTTTTCCCCAGAGTCTCCCCCTCCAGGGCCACCTGACAATCCTCAGCCCTGGACAATGCAAGATGTTTTTGACTGAGGATCACTGTGCTCCTTCTGGATCCATGAGAAAGGGCCAGGCAGCCTGATAGGCCTGGGATTGACTTACATCTAGCAAGACCTTCCCCTGGTTTGCAGGAGTAGATGGGGGTCACTTGGATGACAGGGACTCCAGTCCAGACCCCATTCTCCCTCATTCCCTCCTGCAAAGTTCAATTCTCACAGTCCTGTGAGGCTGTACAAGTGCAGAGACAGAACTGCCCCATATCCAAAGTGCCTCCCTTCCCCTGGCCTCACACCAAGGCTCCCTCCCTCTGACCTGTCCCTTGTCATTGCATCCAGGGTGGGTGCTCGCCACCGACTCTCTCTCCCCAGGTCTCCCCACTAGACTGACTCTCTGCCCCTGGGGTGGGGTCGGGCAGCCACTGGAACCTCATGTAGACCAGGGCAAAATCAAAGGGCCTTGGAAACTCACAGCCCCACATCCAGGGCCAGGTCTTTTCAGGGTCTCAGACCCAAGTCCCCAGTTTATCAGGGACGTGGCTCTGTGAGAGTCAGAGAACCCAGTCCCCAACCCTGCTGCCATCTTTCTCCTCCGCACTTAATCTGGCCCCCATCAGCTCCTCTGGGCCACTCCCTTTCTTGATCCTGTTCTTGTCCTTAGTCCCCCTGACTCCAGGCAGCCTACAGGGAGTTCCCAGACGTACCCCACCCCAGGCTGCTGCAGGCACCTCCCTCAGCATCCACTGTCTGCTCTCAGAGTGACCTTCTCCTCAGATCTTTATTGGAGGAAAAAAGAGGGGCAGCCCCTGGTCTTGGGAAAGACAGTCATAAATGCGATCTGGAACGAAACCCTCTTGAGGACTAGAGGAGGCCAGCAGGGCCTGATCAGAGATTTTTCACTGTTAGAAATGCAGAGAGGGCAAACACCACAGGCAAGGAAAAGCCCTGCCTCAGAAACAGACTCACTGCTTTCCAGGTGCAGCTTCGTCCGTTCTAAGACTGGGCCAGGGGAGCCTGGGAAGGGATGGCCCCTGCGCCAGGACCTGTCCCAGGCTCTGACAACAGCCTGGAACTTCTAGGAAAACAAGAGGAGTCAGCGCTTTCTGTGCAAGTTAGACAAGGTTCGCTCCATCGATCCCGGGTGCCTCTTTAGGTCCAGAGTAGCAGCTGAGGAGCTCCCGGCTTTGTGCCTTCCTGGGTGCACCCAAATAGCTCAGTAGAATTTGGGGAGAATTTATTAGTCACTGCTGATTCCAGGGAGAATATCTCTTAGCATTGTTTGTAGCCATAGTCATGGGTGCAGGAGAGATCAGCTGACATTCCCAGGAAGCAGAGGACTTGGCTTCCCCGACAGCTCAGCATGAGGAGCCCAAGCATTGGGGACGAAAACAGAAGTTCAGAATTATTTAAGAAACTCCGATCAAAAGCCCAGGAGAGGCTTTGGAGTCCCAGTAGGAATTCTGTAGTGGAACTGAGGTCAGGCCGTCCCTTCAGGTGGGCTCCGAAGGCTGCTCTGACCTGGACAGCAGAGGAGTACCTTCAGAAGCACAGGCAACCAGAACAGGGTAGAAAGATCCCCCAAAGTGCAGGATTCTCGCTGGGGTCCTGGGGATGGTGCAGGATCCCCCAAGGGGTTCGTTTCTCTCCCAAAGTCTGCAGAGACAGAGCTTCCACCATCCATGCTTCCAGATTGAAAAGTCTCCCTCTTTACGTCTGACCACACTGCTCCTCTCTGGGCTCTGCCCCAGCTCACACACTCAGATTCACTCTTCCCAAGCTGGTATTCTGAGGGAAGCCCATCATGTTTGTGAGTGATGATGCTTCACCTTCCAGTAGGAGCCAAGACTCTATCTGCCCTCTCTGCCCTCAAAGAAAGTGTGATGCTTTAAGAGTCTGTATTATCTCTTTTGTAATTATGTTTTTATAATTTTTAAACTCAATCTAAAAAACAGTCTTTCAATCCTTTTGTCCAGATGCCCACAAAATACCTGCCATGTTTTATGTTGTCTTGGTTCCCTCCCAGGGTCCCGTTAGAACACTCAGTCCGGTCCGGCCCAGCCCCCACCTCACTTTGTAATGTAGGCCTGATGTCTTTTAGTGAAGCCTTGACCTTAACCTTGAGATAAATTATGCCCTCAGTAGTTCCTGTCTTCCACCCGAATGGGCATATGATCTACCATGTTAGGTAGCACAAAACCCAGGTGACCAGTGGATACACTGAGATTTTTATTGTGTTTTTTAGGGATGACATCACTGTCTTCTTAAAGCTGTTTTAAATCTGGAACATTTTGATACTTTCTATGTGGCCAAAGTTTCTCCAATAAATAAATAAATACATATACATATATATATATGTAAATGTATATAAATCCTTCCCTGTATCACTATGAAGGTCACATGTTAGTCAAACTTTACCAGTGTTTGTGGAATAAGTGAACACATGAGTTTCTGACCTTCATCCTATTGTTAATTCTGTCACTTTCATAAATGCCTATGTAACTTAATCACTTTATGAGAAGAAAGTTGAAAACTCAATCAGGATTAACTGGGTGGCAGTTCCGCATCTAGTAGGATGTCATTTTCGGATTGGAAGTTGGTCATTGAGAAGGGGGTTGTGCTGAGAAAAGTCAATAAAAGCTCCTGAAGATGCACAGAAGAGCCCGCAGCCCTGGTGCCTGGAGCTACCGCTTGGTTCTCGGAGAGGTCCCAGCACCCTGCAAAGTGAGTCCAGATCTGGCAAGTCACCACCTTTTTAGGGACATGTCCATTTGATCTGATCTTCTGTGTAGCAAGTCACAGAAATGTCTGGAAGACACTAGCACATATATGCTGGAGAGAAGTCTGGGATAAGGGGAAGAATAGAGGAGATGTTTGCTGTGTGTTTTTGGAATGTTTTGCATTGAGAATTCTGTCCAGAGAAAGGCAAAAGGATGAAAAACAAATGAAGCCCGCCCACGTGTGCCTCTATGTACCTCTTACCATGCTGGACTTCCTTTTGTTTTGTTTTGTTTTTCTTTTTTTTGTTACGGTGTCTCGCTCTGTTGCCCAGGCTGCAGTACAGTGGCACAATCTTCAATCACCACAACCTCCACCTCCTGGGTCAAGCAATTCTCCTCCGTCAGCCTCCCCAATAGCTTGGACTACAGGTACGTGCCACCACGCCCAGTTAATTTTTGTATTTTTAATAGAGACAGGGTTTCAACCATGTTGGCCAGGCTGGTCTCAATCTCCCGACGTAAAGTGATCCGCCTGCTTCAGCCTCCCAAAGTGCTGGGATTACAGACGTGAGCCACTGCGCCTGGCCGATTGCTGGACTTTCATGACACACATGGAGTAGCCACCGTATCACAAGGGCTTTTTTTCCCATAATCCAATTTATTTCTATTATTGGTAGAGAGCTGTTGACATCCCTAAGTTATCAATTTAGTGGCTACACGGATGACAAACCTTTCCATGCATCACGTGGTCAACTGCATTTGCTACCAAATGCCAGGTTCCCTCCTCAGCAATGGAACCCCAGGATGATCGAGACAAAGTTCCTGACCCTTAGCAGCAATATGGAACAAGTGAGATTGTCAATAAAGAAAAAATCCTTGTAAAACATACCATACCCTTACAATTTGGTAATCATAGTCCTCGGTATTTAACAAAGTGAGTAAACGCACACCTGGATGTTTACAGCAGTTTTATTCATAATTGCCAAAACTTGGAAGCAAGCAAGAAGATGCCCTTCAGTCGGTGACTGTCCAGTCAGTGAGCTGTTCTGAAGCCATAAAAAGACGTGAGAGATTCCTAAATGCACGTTATGGTACAAGTGAAAGAAGGCAATGTGAAAAGACTCATCCTGTTAGACATTCCGGAAAAGGCTTTTGCCTTTTTCTATGGAGATGATAGAAAGCCCAGTGGTTGCCACGGGTTGGGAGTACAATGGGATGAATGGGAAGAGGACAGAGGACTTTTAGGGAAACAAAACTACTCTGCATGATGCTCTAATGGTGGATACATGTCATTATCCCTTTGTTAAAATCCATAGAACGTAAAAACCAGCAATGATCCCTCATGTAAACTGTGGACATTGGGTGATAGTGATGTGTCCATGTGGCTCATTGACTGTGCCGAATGCTCTGCGCTGGTGTGGGTGTTGATCCTATAGGGGTGCTGTATATTGAAGCGGGGAGGAGATAGATGAGAACTCTGGACTTTCTGCTTAGTTTCTCAGTGAATCTAAAACTGCTATAAAGAAAAAAATAGGCCAGGCATGGTGGCTCACGCCTGTAGTCCTAGCACTTTGGGAGGCTGAGGCGGGCATATCACCTGGGGTCAGGGGTTTGAGACCAGCCTGGTCAACATGGTGAAACCCCGTCCCTACTAAAAAATACTAATACTACTACAAAAACTTGCCAGGTGTGGTGGTACATGCCTGTAATCCCAGCTACTCAGGAGGCTGAGGCAGGAGAACCACTTGAACCCTGGATGATGGAGGTTGCAGTGAGCTGAGATCATGCTACTGTGCTCCAGCCTGGGAGACAGAGTGAGACTCCATCTCCAACATAAATAAATAAATAAATAAATAAATAAACAAACAAACAAACAAACAAATAAACTCAGGGCTGGGTGTGGTGGCTCACGCCTTTAAGGGCTAACTCTCAGCAGTCTCAGGTCAAGTCTGGTGGGTCGCTTGAGCCCAGAAGTTCAAGACCAGCCTGGGCAACATGGTGAAACCTGGTCTCCACTAAAAATACAAAAATAAGCCAGGTATGATGGTTCATGCCTGTTGTTCCAGCTATTAGGGGGAATGAAGCAGGAACATCACCTGAGCCTGGGAGGTTGAGGCTGCAGTAAGCCGTGATCATGCCACTGCACTCCAACCTGGATGACAGAGTGAGAACTTGTCTGAAATTAAAATAAAATAAACTCAATATTTTAAAAAACTGTAATGTTTCCTTTCAAAGCTAAAATTGTATTATTCTAAATATATTTTAAAGAAGAAAGGATTATTGTTCAGTGTCTTTAAAATTCGTTTTAAAATCTCACTTGTTTTGAGATTCCAAACCAAGTTAAATATTCTTTTTCTGCCCCTGCTTGAGACGGAGTCTTGCGCTTTCACCCAGGCTGGACTGCAGTGGTGCGATCTCGGCTCACTGCAACCTCTGCCTCCCGGGTTCAAGTGATTCTCTTTCTCTGACTTCAGCCTCCTCAGTATCTGGGATTACAGGTGCCCGTCTCCACGCCCAGCTAATTTTTTGTATTTTTAGTAGAGACGGGGTTTCACTATGCTTGCCAGGCTAGTCTCGATCTCTTGACCTCGTGATCTGCCCGCCTCAGCCTCCCAAAGTGCTGGGATTACAAGCGTGAGTCACCGCACCTGGCCATTAACCATTCTTAAAATATCACATTGCATTCTTTGAAAGTTCTATATCGTTCATATACATAAATTACAACACAAATCTTTATACTCAAATAGTATTTACATTATAGTAAATTATTTCTTTCTTGCTCTGTCACCCAGGCTGGAGTGCAGTGGCATGATCCCGGCTCCCTGCAACCTTCACCTCCAGGGTTCAAACAATTGTCCTGCCTCAGCCTCCCCAGTCGCTGGGATTCACAGGCGAATGCCACCATGCCCAGCTAATTTTTTGTATTTTTAGTAGAGACGGGGTTTCACCATGTTGGCCAGGCTGGTCTCAAACTCCTGATCTGAAGTGATCTGCCTCGGCTTCCCAAAGTGTTGGGATTACAGGCGTGAGCCACTGCACCTAGCTCATAATAGTAAATTTTTTAAAATACCATAAAATACAGTCCTTGCAACACTAAATTACACCATATGGTCTGATCTAAGAGCAGATGGCACCCGAGACCCACAGATTGGAAATTTTTATCTTATTAGGCCGAGTTGGGTGGATCACCTTAGGGTCAGGAGTTTGAGACCAGCCTGACCAACATAGTGATGAAACTCTGTCTCTACTAAAAATACAAAAATGAATTGGGCATGGTGGCACATGCCTGTAATTCCAGCTACTTGGGAGGCTGAGGCCGGAGAATCTCTTAAACCCTGGAGGTGGAGGTTGCAGTGACCCGAAATGTCAATTGCACTCCACGTTACAGCCTGGGCAACAAAAGTGAAACTCTGTCTCAGAAAAAAAGGGAGGAAATTGATTAAAATAACCACATTTCATTTAATGCCTTGATTTTCTGGGGCTGCATCTTATTGATTGGACAACTCAGTGCCCTTTTTTTTTTCTTTTTCATCAATAACTGAAGATTTCTGGGGCTTAAACTGGAAAGCAGGTTACTTGACAATAGAGGGCACCAGACAGTTTCCACTTAGTTTCCCTTTATTTCTGACTGTTTCTTTACAACCATCCATGGAAGAGGAATCCCCTCATGTATTCTCAAACCTGAATTCCACTCTAGACATTCACATTCCCATTTTTTTTATTTTTTATTTTTTATTTTTATTTATTTATTTTTTGAGACGGAGTCTGGCTCTGTCACCCAGGCTGGAGTGCAGTGGCTGAGTCTCAGCTCACTGCAAGCTCCGCCTCCCAGGTTCCCACCATTCTCTTGCCTCAGCCTCCCGAGTAGCTGGGACTACAGGCGCCCGCCACCTTGCCCGGCTAGTTTTTTGTATTTTTTTAGTAGAGACGGGGTTTCACCGTGTTAGCCAGGATGGTTTTGATCTCCTGACCTCGTGATCCACCCGTCTCAGCCTCCCAAAGTGCTGGGATTACAGGCTTGAGCCACTGCACCCGGCCACACATTCCCATTTTTGACTCTATAGGACGCAGGTCCCCAAAGTCCCA
Organism: Rhinopithecus bieti; assembly: GCF_001698545.2. Taxonomy (NCBI): domain Eukaryota; kingdom Metazoa; phylum Chordata; class Mammalia; order Primates; family Cercopithecidae; genus Rhinopithecus; species Rhinopithecus bieti. Next base: position 3,402,232 of record NW_016808946.1, read on the forward strand.
TTGAATCCATGTCAACCTTTCCCCCAAGTCCGGCCCTGCTTGATCACCTTTCCTTTCCCACTTTCAGAGCCGGTGTCTGAAACGGTGGTTTCTGTGCTCCCTTTAGGATGTATGTAAGATCTAGGTTTTAGTTTCCAAGTGTCCAGAAGAAAGCATTTGATATATCCACCCAAATAGGCAGGTATTCAACAGCAGCATTGATCTACCTCCAGGCCGTAAAATGTCCTGTTGCCACAGTCAGGGCAGTAGTCAGTACAGAACAAGATCCTCTTGGGGGGCCTTAAGTCCTTCACTCTCCCCATCAGCTCAGCCCGAAGTTGGGCAAATCTACTCCAGCAGAGAGTACCATCAGCATCATAACTGTCCCGCCGGGCAGGACACAGCTCCAGGCATAAGTTGTTGAGTCTGATTGTGTGGCACAGCAGGTTCTCCAGGGTGGCCATGGAGATGGGATTTTTAAAATTTTTTTGCAGAGGCCAACCACCATTGGCTCATGGATGTAATCCCAGCACTTTGGGAGGCCAAGGCAGGTGGATCACATGAGGTCAGGAGTTCAAGACCAACCTGGCCAGCATGGTGAAACCCCACTTCTGCTAAAAATACAAAAATCAGCCAGCATGGTGGCAGACGGATGTAATACCAGCTACTCAGGAGGCTGAGGCTTGAGCTTTGCTTGAGCCTGGGAGGCGGAGGTTGCAGTGAGTCAAGATCATGCCACTGTACTCCATCCTTGGCAACAGAGTGAGACTCCATCCCCCCCTCAAAGAGAATATTTGGTAGAGATGCATTTTTGCCATGTTGCCCAGGTTTTCTCAAACCCCTGGGCTCAAAAGATCCTCCCACCTTGCCCTCCCAAAGTGATGGGGTTACAGGCATGAGTTACTGCTCCCATTAACAATTATGAAATGACATAAACCAAAGCACAATCCAATTTTTTGAAATGAAGACAAAACTGCACTTAGAGGAAAAAATTCAAACATCCAAATTGTTCATATGAGAAAAAAAAAAACAGGATATAACTCTGTGCCATCTTAGGCTGCAGTGTCACCATCTGAGACCGGCTGACTATAGGTCAGATGGGAGTGTCCTTACAGAAATTAGGCACTTACCAGATCTGGACTGAGTTTGCAGGGTGCTCAGACCTCAGGAAGAACCAAGCAGTAACTCCAGGCTTGAAGACTTTGGGTCTCTCCTGTGGGTCTTTAGAAGATTTTATTGACCTTTCTAATCACAACTGTCGCCCACACCCCTCCACATATCTACTGCTACCTTCCAATCAACCAGTGATATCTGATTGGATTCCTGAAGCTGCACCCAGCTAATCCTGATTGAGTTTTTGGCTCTCCCCAGATGAATGGAGTGTGTCAGATATCCATTCATATCAGATATCCATACTAAATTCTTGAATCATGAAATTGACAGTGTTAGGCATAGGGTGGAAGTCAAGAGTTCATCCATTCAAGGCTGGGCGAGGTAGCTCATGCCTGTAATCCCATCACTTTGGGAGGACAAGTTGGGTGGATCACCTGAGGTCAGGTGTTCAAGACCAGCCAGGCCAACATGGTGACACCTCGTCTCTTCAAAAACACAAAAATTAGCCAGGGATGATGGCAGATGCCTGTAATCCCAGCTACTCAGGAGGCTGAGGCAGGAGAATCGCTTGAACCCAGGAGGTGAAGGTTGCAGTGAGCTGAGATGGTGCCACTGCACTTCAACCTGGGTGACAGAATGAGACTCTGTCTCAAAAAATAAAAATAAAAAATAACTAAAGTAGAAAGAAATATAAAACTTTTTCCAAATAAGTTTTAAATTTACTTTCCTTCTAATATCCTTATTCACTTCTAAAATACAGGTTACAACTCCTCATGAAATGAATTAGACAGCTTTCCATATTTGCCTTTCTTTCTGGAACATCTTATATAAGACAGAAAATACCGACTGGGCACAGTGGCTCACGCCTCTAATACCAACACTTTGAGAGGCCGAGGCGGGCAGATCGCTTCAGGTCAGGAGTTTGAGACCAACCTAGTCAACATGGTGAAGCCCCGTCTCTACTAAAAATGCAAAAATTAGCCAGGTGTGGTGGTGGGTGCCTGTAATCTTGAGCGAGTGAGGTCTCTGATTAGAACTTATTTATTTTTTTTTTTTTGAGACAGAATCTCACTTGGTTGCCTAGGCTGGTATGCAGAGGCGGGATCTCGGCTCATTGCAACCTCTGCCTCCTGGATTCAAGCGATTCTCCTGTCTCAGTCTCCTGAGTAGCTGGGATTACAGGCATGTAATTTGATTTTTGTATTTTTAGTAGAGATGTGGTTTCACCGTGTTAGCTGGGGAGGTCTCAAACTCCAGACTTCAAGTGATCCTCTAGCCTCAGCCTCCCAAACTGCTGGGATTACAAGCATGAGCCACTGCGCTCAGCCAATAGATAACAAATTCAAGAAAGTGGTTTTGTCTGGGCAGAAAGTAACAGACAAGACTCCAGCAATAAGGGAGGGTCACCCAGGAAGACTCATCTGGAAGGTGATTCATCTGGGGAAATCTGCAGCAAATGTGGCAAAATGTTAACAATAAAGCTGGGTGTGAGTAACTTTGTGTTTTATGTATTACTCAGTATACGTTTCTGTGTATTTGGAATATAATGAAAATTATACTGAGAATATATGAGAGACTAAGACATCGTGATTGGAATGTGCAGAATTCTTTTTTTTTTTTTTTTTTGAAACAGGGTCTCAGTTTGTCATCCAGACTGGAGTGCAGTGGTACTATCTCTCCTCACTGCCATCCTCCAGTCTCAGCTCCCTAAGTAGCTGGGACTGCAGGTGTGCACCACCACACCTGGCTAATGTTTTCTAGAGACTGGGTTTCACCATGTTGCCCAGGCTGGTCTTGAACTCCCGAGCTCAAGCAATGTGCCTACCTTGGCCTCCCAAAGTACTAGTACTACAGGCGTGAGTCACTGTGCCCAGCCCAGAACACTTTAGAGAAATTCTGCTAGAAATGGGAAGAAATGAATGCTAGCTAGAGACTCCTATGGCAGCAAGCACAGTTTTTCTTTCTTTTCCTTTAGCTTCACTTTCAAAATGAAAGATTGTAAAGAGCCTGGTCATAAGCTGATGAAAATGATTTATCAGAGACAAGAAAATTGATCTAGAAGAGATGGGATAAATGGAGGGAAAGCTTTGAGAAGCCAAAGAGAAACTTTAGTGTGTGTACAAGGAATTTTAGTACCATATGGTCTGTAATAGTAAAATAAATGTACATCAACAGGCAAAGGTTAAACCGTGCACCATTTATTTTATAAACTACTCTATGCCAGCTAATTAGAATGAGGACAAATCTTCAAGATTTACACTTAAGTGGAAAGAAGTGAGATGATCAATACCACAGTAAAACACTATTTCTATAAGGAAAGGTAAAACCAGACATTGTCCGGCCGGGCACAGTGGCTCTACTAAAAATATGAAATTAGCTGGGAGTGGTGGTGCACTATAATCCCAGGTGCTCTGGAGGCTGAGGCAGGAGAATTGCTTGAACCCTGGAGGTGGAGGTTGCAGTGAGCTGAGATCTCACCATTGCGCTCCAGCCAGGGCAACAAGAGTGAAACTCCATCTCAAAAAAACCCAAAACATACAAAAACACCAAGATACTAAAAAACCCAGACATCTCTATGCACACATAAGGATGTTTAGGAAGTCATACTAAACTGAACTATCTGGAGAGGGGGTAGGGATAGAGGGAAAGTTCAGAAGAGACATTTGTTGTCTGCATTATTGGATTGTCTTATGTTGAGAACCCTGTCTGTATTAATTGCAGGAATGAGGGATGTATGAGAAACAAATGAATTTGCCTGCATGTACTTCTTCTGATTGCTGGACTTCACAATACACAGGGAGTGACAACAGCGTCACCATGGCTTTGTCTCTCATATCCAACTTATTTACATAATTGGTAGCCCAGTGTCACCATGGGTTTGTCTCTCATATCCAACTTATTTACATAATTGGTAGCCCACTAATGTTGACCTCCCCAAATTGACAAATTAGTGGCTGTGAACTGATAGTGTTCTATGTGCCATGTGGTCAACAGCATTCGCTAGCACATGTCAGGCTCCATGTTCACCTGTAGGACCACAGGGTGACAGAGACAGAGTCCCTACCCTTTTTTTTTCTTTTTTGAGATGGAGTTTTCCTTTTGTCGCTCAGGCTGGAGTGCAATGGCACAATCTTGGCTCACTGCAACCTCCACCTCCCAGGTTCAAGTGATTCTCCTGCCTCAGCCTCCCGAGAAATAGGGATTACAGGAGCATACCACCACATTTGGCTAATTTTTGTATTTTTAGTAGAAATGAGGTTTCGCTAGGCCAGTCGAGGTTTCTCACGCCTGTACTCCCAGTACTTTGGGAGACCAAGGCGGATGGTCACGAGGTCAGGAGTTCAAGACCAGCCTGGTCAAGATGGTGAAACCCCATCTCTACTAAAAACACAAAAATTAGCCGGGTGTGTTGGTACATGCCTGTAACCTCAGCTACTCAGGAGGCTGAGGCAGAAGAATCACTTGAACCCAGGAGGCAGAGGTTGCAGTGAGCTAAGATCACACCACTGCACTCCAGCCTGGGTGAGAGCAAGACTCCGTCTAAAAAAAAAAAGAAAAGAAAAGAAAAGAAAAAGAAAAAAAGAAACGGGGCTTCAACATGTTGGCCAGGCTGGTCTCGAACTCCTGACCTCAGGTGATTCTCCCACCTTGGTCTCCCAAAGTGCTGGGATTACAGACTTGAGCCACTGCTCCCAGCTTAGTCCCTAACCTTTAAGAGACAATGTCTGTCTAGCAGATGAGATTGTCCAGGAAAAAAAATTCTAAAATACCCACAGTGCACTATCCAGTCATCATCCTAGCCGATATTTACCTAAATGAGTAAACCTGCCCGCAGATGTTTTTACCAGCTTTATTCATAATTGCCTTGGAAGCAACCAAGATGCCCTTCAATAGTGAATGGATAAAAACAGTGATTCATCTAATCAATAGAAGATTATCAAGCTCTGAAGTGACATGGAGGATCCCTAAATGCATGTTATGGTACAAGCTAAAGGAAGCCAATGTGAAGAGACGACATCCTGTGAGACATTCTGGAAAAGGCAAGACCGCGGGCACAGCAGAAAGCCCAGTGGATGCCAGGGACTGGGGTACAGTGGGATGAATAGGCAGAGCTGAGAGGCTTTTTAGGAAGTGAAACTACTCTGCATGATGCTACAACGGTGGAAACGTGTCATTATCTATTTGTCAAAACCCATAGAATGGGCCCAGCGTGGTGGCTCACGCCTATAATCTCAGCACTTTGGGAGGCTGAGGCAGGAGGATCACCTGAGGTCAGGAGTTCAAGACCAGCCTAGCCAACATGATGAAACCAAGTCTCTGCTAAAAATAAAACATTAGCCAGGCATGGTGGTGTGTGCCTATAATCCCAGCTGAAACTCCACTAAAAAAAAAAAAAAAAAAAAAATTTACAAGTGTTATATGCCTCTATGAGTTTCATAGTTAGATAAAAGGGAATATGATGTCTGTACTGGTGAGAGCTAGCTTAATTCAGCAAGGGCCGCTGCCCACCATGAGGACAGGCACGGGCTGGCGATGCCCTGAGGCTCCTGCTCATGCGCACTGCGGGCCTCCCCTTCCAGGGCAGGGGCCAAATGTTTTGTAGAGATAGGGTTTTGCCATGTTGTCCAGGTTGGTCTCGAACTCCTGGGCTGAAATAATCCTCCCTCCTTGGCCTCCCATAGTATTGGAGTTACAGGCAGGAGTCACTGCTCCCACCAAGAATTTTCTTTCTTTAAATTGCTGGTTTAATAAGAACTTGTTTATTTTGAGGAAAAAAAGGTCCCAAACATCAAGGTGTTCACAGAAATAACCCACAGTATCAACTTTAGAAAACAAGTTTTAAGACTATACACTAATTATTTTCCTGAGGATGCATTTGACATGCCAACTCTCATTCACAAAATACACTGTTAGATTTTTGTTGAACTGCCCCACACAGCACACTAACATGGGGGTGTAACACACATAATTCTAACTCCAAGCTGCTTTCAGGAGCTGCTCAACTCAATGAGATTGCTTTTGCAGTTAGGGAAGCAACTACTGAACTTACGTATGAATGAAAAGAATTGTATTCCCTGCAAAACAAGAGATTATTTTGGAGACAGTTGATAACCAGACATCCTTTTTACTGTTAAGTCATAAAGAGGCATCTAAATTACAAGAAAATATTGCAGGACAAGACTTAAGATAACTACTAGGAGCATCAAGGGAAGTGAAAATGGAATTAGGTGCAGGGCAATATGAATTAATGAATATGGGAAGGACAAGGATGAGGAGAACAGTAAGCATGTGCTGAAGATACAGGTAAACAAATAATGGGATAAGATTTCTAAACCCCGCTATGTGCTTCAGAGTCATCCTGGCCATTGGCGCCGTCTCTGTTATCCTCTCCTTGCTCAGCCTCTTTTTCATCACCCTTGATCAACTCCAGCAGCTCATCCGCCCGATCTTCATTATCAGCATCGTCCAGTAGGGGCCGCTCGTCAGCAGAGCCATCTGCGCTCCCCTCAGACTCCAGCTTCACGTGAGCCTCACCTTTCTTCACGCAGCTGCTGCTCTGCTCCTCTTCTAACGTAGCGCTCTTCACCTCTACTCCTTCTTTGCTCTGTTCCTTTTCAATGTTTTCCAGGAGAGAATCCACTTTCTGTTTTATCTGGGTCAACTCCTGCTTGATGGCCTGAAGGTCATCTCCTTTCGCCTTTCCAGACTTGTGAGATCCCCTCTGTCCACTCTTGGAATTGAAGCCACTTGTGCGCCTTCCTGAGGTGTTTCCTGACACGCGCTGACGTTTCGAGGGCCCTCCAGCCAGAGCAATAGGAGGAGGAGGAGGGATCCGTGCTGGGAAACGGTACATCCGACCATAATAATCCCATTGAAAGTCATAGTCCGAGTCAAAAGAGGAGCCGGACATCTCCGCTGCTGATCGTTTCACGCCTGCTTTTCGCTGGTTCGCTTTTGGCTCCGCAGCCAGGTTAATATCCACAACCTGGCCAGCAATGCTTCTGCCATCCTCTCCCGCCACAGCAGCGCGGGCATTTTTCTCCTTAGCATATTGAACGAAGGCAAAGCCCTTATGAACAGAGCAGCCCGCAACTTTGCCATACTTCGAAAAGATTGCCTCCACATCAGATTTCTTGACGACAAGAGTGTTGAGATTCCCAATGAACACACGGGAGTTCATGGAGTGAGGATCTGTCTTGTTGGTAACGTTGCTGGCCATTGTGTTTGATGAGAAGGTTTCTCAAAAAGCCAAAACAGGAGGCAAGAGGGAGAAGAGCTGCGATGCTAAGTCTCCTACTCCCGGGTTCTACGTGGAGAAGCCAACTGCGGCTCGACGTCGGAAATGCGGCCACAACGGCTCAGTCTTCGTCTCTTCACAAAACGGCCCCCAACAAGAATTCTGAAATGACATAAAAAAAGGCACAAACAAAATGTTTGAAATAAAGACAAAATTGCATTTAGAGAAAAAAAAAATCAAAGCTTCAAACTGTTCATATGAACAAAAGAAAAAAGGGTATAGATAGCTCTGTGCCATCACAGGCTACACTGTCACCATCCCAGACCGGCTAACTGTAGGTCAGATGAGAGTGTCCTTACAGAAGTTAGGAACTTACCAGATCCGGATGTAGTTTAGAAGGTGCTCAGACCTCAGGAAGAACCAAGCAGTAACTCCAGGCTTGAAGACTTTGGTCTCTCCTGTGGGTCTTTAGAAGCTTTTATTGACCTTTCTAATCACAACTCCCACCCACGCCCCTCCACGTATCCACTGCTAGCTTCCAGTCAAAAAGTGATATCTGATTGCATTTCTGAAGTTCCACCCAGTTAATCCTGATTGGGTTTTTGGCTCTCACAGATTAATGGATTGAACCAGATATCCATTCTTATCAGGTATCCATATTCATTTCATGAATCAAGAAATTGACAGTGTTATGGATAGAGTGGAAGTCAAGAATTCATTCCTTCAAGGCCAGGCGAAGTGGCTCACACCTGTAACCCCAGCACTTGGGGAGGCCAGGTCGGGTGCATCATCTGAGGTCAGGAGTTCAAGACCAGCCTGGCCCACATGGTGAAACCCTGTCTCCACAAACACACACACACACACACACACACACACAACAAAAAACCTTTGAGGACAAAACCTTGTTCACTCATGGTCTATATTTAATGTGCTTCCACTAGACGTTTGAAATTCTCATGGTTTGCACAATATTTTAAAATTATCAATCACTCCAAAGGCATATCTACTATTTGTAAAAGTATTAACTACTTTGACTCTGTGACAAGCTCTAGTAGGGTTGTATATTACTGTAAATTGTTCCGATATAAATTCTAAAATAAACACAAAAGTATTAACCAACTTTTAAAACAGGAAAAATAGGTCGGGTACGGTGGCTCATGTCTGCAATCCTGCACTCTGGGAGGCCAAGGCGGGCAGATCACGAAGTCAGAAGACGGAGAACATCTTGACCAATATAGTGAAACCCCATCTCTACTAAAAATATAAAAATTAGCCAGGCATGGTGGCACAGGCCTGTAATCCCAGCTACTCAGGAGGCTGAGACAGGAGAATCACTTGAACTAGGGGATCGGAAGTTGCAGTGAGCTGAGATCTCCTCACTGCACTGCAGCCAAGGCAATAGAGTGAGACTCTGCCTCAAAAAAAAACAGGCCGGGTGCAGTGGTGGCTCACTCCTGTAATCCCAGCACTCCTTGGGAGGCCAAGGCAAGCAGGTCACAACGTCAAAAAATCGAGACCATCCTAGCCAACATGGTGAAATCCCGTCTCTACTAAGAATACAAAAATTAGCTGGTAATGGTGGCACCCACCCATAGTCCTAGCTACTCAAGAGGCTGAGGCAGAATCGCTTGAACCCAGGAGGAGGAGGTTGCAGTGAGCCAAGATCACGTTGCTGCACTCCAACCTGGTGACAGAGCGAGACTCCGTCTCAAAACAAACAAACAAACAAACAAGAAACAAACAAAAAAAAGGTGGAAAAATAAATTCTCAATTTCCATCTATATGAATTCATCTTCAGAAGTGATAGCATTTCCTGCTTGGCATTTTCTCCTACGTTTTGACATAAGATCTATCAACAAAAGTATGAACCCAGATTTGTGTAATGGAATATCTTAAATATCAATAGGAGGAGTCAGTAGTTCTGATGCCACACACACACACGTGTGGTCTTCTCCATTATCGGTAAACGGCCACAAAGTGGTAGAGTTATGCAGAGTGTAGCATTTGAAATGGAGATTTGAAGGTGACAAGAAAAGGATTTTGTAAGACATCAGTCTACAAGTTGAAAAATGTTGGTTCACGTCACAATAATGTTATTTATTATTCATTTTATTTATTTATTTATTTATTTATTTATTTATTTATTGAGACCGAGTCTCACTCTGTCACCAGGATGGAGTGCAGTGGCACAATCTCGGCTCACTGCAACCTCTGTCTCCCCGGTTCAAGCAATTTTCCTGCCTTAGCCTCCTGAATAGCTGGGACTACAGGTGCATGCCACTGAACCCGGCTATTTTTTTGTATTTTTAGTAAAGACAGGGTTTCACCGTGTTAGCTAGGATGATCTCAATCCCCTGACCTCATGATCTGCCCACCTTGGCCTCCCAAAGTGCTGGGATTACAGGCGTGAGCCACCATGCCTGGCCTGTTGGCATCAAAATTTAATAGGTATTCAATTTCATATGAAACTTATAGGTAAAGTTTATTTCTTTTTTCTTGAAAGCCTTTATTTATTTATTTATTTATTTATTTATAATGTATTTATTTATTAATTTTTTTTTTTTGAGATGGAGTTTCATTCTTGTTTTCACTTAGTAAAAGGCATACTTTCCTAAAATGGTCCAAATGTCATTTGGCCTGCTTCAAACACAGGAATTTTCTGAACTTCATGTGAAACCCCTCCTCAGAAATATTTTCCTTCCTCCCAGGGATTTGCTGATATCTTGGGTTGGGGCGTTAACTGGATATGGCAGCCCTGGTATCCACCAACTCTGTACCTAAGTCTGCATTCTGACAAATCTGCAAGGCAAAGCTCTAGAGGACAATCCAGCAAAAAGGCAAGTTTCTCAGGCCAATCCCCTGCAAACTCCACTTCTCCTAGGGCCAAAGTCTTTTTTCCAGCATGTGCGAAAGAGCCCTCAGTTTACTCCAATTCCATTCTGCAATAAGTGACCACAGAGACATAGTTCTACCCTTCTGTCACTATGAGGAGTGTGTCCCAACCTCTAAAGAGTGGGCAAGATCACTCTTAGTCCATGAATTATTAGCCACTGCTCCACTAAAGTCATAGCACTGGGAAATGTTACGGAGGATCTCTGAAGCTCAGATCTCGTGCCCAGGTTAAATTTTATTTTTTGACTTTTTGTAAAGACAGTGGGTTTTGCTATGTTGTCCAGGCTGGTCTTGAACTCCTAGACTCAAGCAATCCACTTGCCTTGGCCTCCCAAAGTGCTGGGATTACAGGTGTTAGCCTCCGCCTCGGCCTCATTATTGAAAATTTCAGTGAGAAGCTTTGAAAGCTATGTGACAGTGTTATGCATCATTCACAAGACACAGATGTTTCCAATACACACCTCTTACACATCTTAAAAATGAACCACTTTGGCTGGGTGCAGTGACTCACACCTGTAATCCAGCCCTTTGGGAGGCAGAGGAAGGTGGATCATCTGAGGTCAGGAGCTCAAGACTAGCCTGGCCAACATGGTAAAACCCTGCCTCTACTAAAATTACAAAAATAAGCCTGGGGCAGTGGCCTGTGTCTATTGTCCAAGCTACTAGGGAGGCTGAGGCAGTAGGATCGCTTGAACCCAGGAGGCAGGAGTTGCAGTGAGCTGAGATTATACCACTGCACTCCAGTCTGGGAAACAGGCTAGATTCAAAGAAAAGAGAGAGAGGGAGAGAACTACGTTTGATTAGACTTCTTAAGATCCACCCAGTTAATTCTGATTGGATTTTTGGCTTTCTTCCAGATTAACTGATGAACTTAAATATTCATCCATGAAAGTGAAAGAATTAGGGATAAGGTGCAAGTCCAGGACTCATTCACTGATTCACTCTACAAACATGGAGTTTTACCAATGTGTCCTTCATAGTCCTGAGTGTGAGATAGGGAAGGGTTGAATCCCTTCCTGACATTAGACAGAAAGAAAAAAGCTTGAAAGTATCTTTGTTCGGCCGGGCGCGGTGGCTCAAGCCTGTAATCCCAGCACTTTGGGAGGCTGAGACGGGCGGATCATGAGGTCAGGAGATCGAGACCATCCTGGCTAACACGGTGAAACCCCGTCTCTACTAAAAAATACAAAAAATTAGCCAGGCGAGGTGGCGGGCGCCTGTAGTCCCAGCTACTCGGGAGGCTGAGGCAGGAGAATGGCGTGAACCCGGGAGGCGGAGCTTGCAGTGAGCTGAGATCCGGCCACTGCACTCCAGCC
>NW_016808946.1:3415162-3465313 GCF_001698545.2 Rhinopithecus bieti
CAGGAAGAACCGAGCAGTAACTCCAGGCTTGAAGACTTTGGGTCTCTCCTGTGGGTCTTCGGAAGCTTTTATTGACCTTTCTAATCACAACTCCCACCCACGCCCCTCCACGTATCCACTGCTACCTTCCAATCAAAAAGTGATATCTGATTGCATTTCTGAAGCTCCACCCAGTTAATCCTGATTGGGTTTTTGGCTCTCCCCAGATTAATGAATTGAATCAGATATCCGTTCATATCAGATATCCATATTCATTTCATGAATCAAGAAATTGACAGTGTTAGGGATAAGGTGGAAGTCAAGAATTCATTCATTCAAGGCCGGGCGAGGTGGCTCACACCTGTAATCCCAACTCTTTGGAAGGACAAAGCGGGTAGATCACCTGAGTTCAGGTGTTCAAGACCAGCCAGGCCAACAACGTGAAACCCTGTACCTACGAAACTTCAAAAATTAGCCGGGCATGATGGCAGGTGCCTGTAACCCAGCTACTTGGGAGGCTGAAGCAGGATAATCACTTGAACCCAGTAGGCAATAGTTTCAGTGAGCCAAAATTGTGCCATTGCACTCTAGTCTTGGTGACAGAGGGAGACTCTGTCAAAAAACAAAACAAAACAAACAAACAAAATAAACATGAACTCATTCATTCATGAACTCCACAAACACTGATGGACTTTTACTAATATGTCACCTTCATAGTCCTGAGTGTGAGGCAGGGAAGGGTTTGAGCTGTTCCGGACATTAGACAGAAAAATAAAATCTGAAAGTAGTGTTGTTGGGAGATCTTTGGCCACATCAAAATTATAAAAATGCTGTATACTTACAAAAAGCTTTATAAAAACAGAGGAGTCATGCCCTGCAAAATAAAAATAAAAATCTCCATGTATCGAATGGTCTTGTAGGTTTTAGATCACCTAAGGTAGCAGATTATACTGTCGTTCTCATGGAAGAGAGGTGCCATTGAGGGCATGAGTAGTCTCAGGGCTTAGGTTAAGTCTTCTCTGGAAGAAACTGAAAGCATACCTATAAACTTGATAAATTTGATCGATGAAGAAGGGAGGGGGAGAAACAAAAATAAACCAAGCTTGCTGCGTATTCAGCATTCATCATGAGGTCAGCTTGCTCTCTGACCTGCTTCCTTATGGTTGTTGGCAGCCTGCTGTCCCAAGATCATGTAGACCTTAGAATACAGTTCCCCTTAACTGCCCTGCAGACAACAATTTAAGCATCGTAAAACATTAACTTTTTCATCTGAGATATTCCTTCAGGTTCTGCTGTCAGTGAAACTACTGATGCCAGCTGATCTGAAGGGCCCTGCAAGGCACCAACTCACCAAAGAATGCAGTTTCTACATCCTGATGACTTCATCCCTCTTACCACTACACCAACTTTCCAGCCCCTTGCTATCCAGGATCCACTGGAAACCCTCAGTACTTCTAGGGGAGATGAATTTGAGGATCTCCTCCTAGCTTCTCATTCAGACACCCTGTGATCATTAAACTCTGTGCTGCAAACCCTGCTGTCTCAGAATATTGGTAAGCTACTGTGCTGCAGGCATAGGAACCTGATGGTCCTGTAGTAAAGTCTTGTCGAAATTACAAACGGAAGTGAGGGTCGAGGCTAGTCAGGGTTGAGCTGGGTTTTTAATGGGATCCTGGGAGTGAACCAAGACTTGGTAAACATGTTGGGGGTTACTGAGTGGGTGGAGGAGGAATCTATCCAACATTGCACTGATGCCCCTTTGGTTTTGATCCTTATGACTAAGGATGAGTCTTTCAAAACAATATATAGAATCCTCTTTATTTTTCATTTCAAAACTTTCCATCTTCCTTTATCTCCCCGAATAATCTCACATCTATTCCCATCCCTTTGCTTATTTCATAATAAGCATCTTTTTGTTTTTTCCAGAGTCTCCTTCTCTGTAAAGTAGACCATTTATTTTGTTGCCACAGAAGGTGAGTAACCTGGTTTTATGGAGAGAATGGGTCAAAAGGATCCCATTCCTCAATGGCTGGGGTGATATGAAGGTCATGATTATTCTTTGTCATATCTGCGCCTGCATATTGCCAGTGAAAACTTGCATGTCACATTGGGCAGGCTTCCAAATTAACCACCTGTGGAAGGTCTTATGATTGCCTTACATCCTGTCCCTGAGTAAAGAATTTGACTGGGAGTTCATGAGTGCCTCAAACTCTGCAAGTATTGATGAAGGCTTCACCCACTGACAGTGAGAAGTACACTGATTTGATTCTGATCATGAAGTTTTGCTGGTTTTCTTGCAAGGAAAATGTTTTAGCCTGTTATGTTGTCATCTAAAGCCAATGATTGTAACCTCTGTATTGTAACTTCCAATGGAAAAAAAACAAAATCAAACCTCAACTCTATTTGAGCCTTGCCAGGTTAATAAAACAAAAGAAAATTACAAAACAAACTGATAGGAAGAGTCCCATTCCCTTCTTTTAACCTTTCTTACAAAAGTATTCCAACTGGTAACAGACTTTGGAAAACACCCACTTTGTCAGCGTGTGTCTTCCAGGTCGATCCTGACATTTACATTCCAATGAAGCTTTCTTTAATTATTTCTACCTCAAGAGCCTTACCTTCCACTGACACCAGGTTGCCTAGTAATGGTTTGAATTCGGGCAGGTAGAAATACTATTTCTATGAGTTTTATAAAGTAATCCTTGCATGCCATCTCCATTGAAGAATGAATAGGTTCCTTTCCTAATATGTCCTGAGTACTGATGCATCCAATAAATGAAACTATTATTTATTTCATATAGTAGAGGTATAGATGCTTTCTATTTGTCTATAGAGTTTCCAGTGAACCAACATTAAATTTCAGTGAGTTGTCTGATTATATGGCAGAGGGTAACATGGTCATGTTCTGATTCTATGTCTATGTTGATGCCTATAGCCTTCCAGTCTTTATAATGCATGTCAAACCAAAGAGATTGATTCTAGGGGAGTCTGGGATGCTATCTAGACCAGAGCCAGTTGCACTAATGTTTTCTAGGCATAGAGATCAGTTGCCAGTAATGAAATCAATAATAGTCATAGGCCACCCATTTGCATCTATAGCTTCTTCTCAGTGCCAAATCATTTAATTATAAATATTTACCAACCTTCCAAAGGAAAGATGACAAACCTTATTATGAAGTTAGCATCCTCAGTTGCTACCCAACTGTGTATGAGAGCAGGTTCTACTATTTAGTTGTGATCCTTCCCTTTCATCTAAATGACTCCATAGCCAGCAGTTGCATTGGTTAGTGAGAATGGCTACATTTTGAACAGGAGACTTTAGAAAGTGTTTGCTTTGAGTGGTGAAAGTATCTAACAACATAAAATATAGGTTTGAGCATTTTGTGTTAACACAAAACAAAACCAAGACTCAATCAATGGAAGAAGACCAAATGAAGTCTTGTTCCATTGTCTTGGAAAAGCTGTCTACCACGTGATGATGTCTGCTTCTAGGAAAGGCTTTTCCTTGGATATCCTTAATTTTAAGTCACCTGGTACGGTCCCATCCAATGCTGCTCATGGGCAGATTTCCCTTGGTGTCATTTTAAAGGATGCAATCTCCAAATACTAGGGCCCGAAGGTCTAAACATCACTGAAAACCTCCTTCATCTACTGGAAATAGTCTTTGAAATACTGCATCAAATTCTTGCAGTACTGAGTCATATTGTTACTGAACGATGGGCTCACTCTCCTAAGTGCATAGAACCCAATACTACGATGCCATCTTTTGAGAAAAGAAAATAATTAGGCCAGTCATTGTGGCTCACGCCTGTAATCCTAGCATTTTAGGAGGCTGAGGTGGGCAGATCACGAGATCCGGGGTTTGAGACCAACCTGGCCAACACGGTAAAACCCCGTTTCTGCTGAAAATACAAAATTGGCTGGGTGGGGTGGCATACGCCTGTAATCCCAGCTACTCAGGAGGCTGAGGCAGGAGAATCTCTTGAACCTGGGAGGCGGATGTTGTTGTGAGCTGTCATAGCACCAATGTACTCCAGCCTGAGCAACAGAGACTCTGTCTCAAAAAAAAAAATTAATAATAATAATCCAATTTTCTTTGTTAGTTTAGCTAATTTTAGTTTCAAGATACCATTTGTTCCCTCAACCTTTGTAGAATACCAAGGATAATGAAGTTAATGGTAGTGCCATTGGATCTGTAAAATTTTACCTATGTGATCACCTGCCTAGTTAACTGAGTTCCTGTACCATTGGAGATTTCTCCAGAGATGCCCCAGAAAGGAAACACATTTTATAATCACTTATTTGCTATGACTGTAACATCAGCCTTTCTAAAAGGCAACCTACAACCCATCCTGAAAACGGACACACAATCACAAGAATTGTAGCCTTTTACATGGCTCACTGTCATCATTGGCTCATGACAGTCCTCTTTCTTGCAGCTAGATGTGTGTATGTCTATCTTTTCATGTCTATATCTATATATATTTCCTTTTCTTACCATGATTCACTTCCACTCTCCTTTCCATAGATAGACACTGTACTCTTTTTTTTTATTATTATACTTTAAGTTCTAGGGTACATGTGCACAATGTGCAGGTTCTAGGGCACATATGTATNAAAAAAAAAAAAAAAAAAGAAAGTATCTTTGTTGACAGATCCTTGGCCACATCAAATGTATCAAAATATTTCATAGTTAAAACAGTTTTACAAAGACAGAGATGACAGTCCCTAAGAAAGCACAATAGAAATCTTCATGTATCCAATGATCACCTGGGTGGTATAGTTTAATATTTTTTGGTGTGGGGGGTGCTGAGTCTCACTTTGTCGCCCAGGCTGGAGTGCAGTGGCACCAGCTTGACTCACTGTAACCTCTGCCTTAGAGATTCAAGCAGTTCTCATGCTTCAGCCTTCCACATAGCTGGGATTAAAGGTATGCACCCCCACACCCATGTCGCCATTTGGGTGGAAGAGTTACAATGAGGATCTGATTGATTTAAAATTAGGGTCAAAGATCCTCTTTGGTTAAGATTCTGGCTTTTTTTTGTTTGTTTTGGACAGGGTCTCACTCTGTTGCCCAGGTTGGAGTACAGTAGTGGTGTGAGCATGGCTCACTGCAGCCTCAGTCTTCTGGCCTCAAGTGATTCTCCCGCGTAAGCCACTTAAATAGCTGAGACTACAGATGCATGCCACCATGCCTGGCTAATTAAAAAATATACAGATATTTTGTGGAGGCCGAGCGCTAGTGGCTCACGGCTGTAATCCCAGCACTTTGGGAGGCCGAGGCAGGTGGATCACTTGAGGTCAGGAGTTCGAGACCAACCTGGCCAACAAGGTGAAACCCCACCTCTACTAAAAATACAAAACTTTTCTGAGCATGGTGGCAGATGACTGTAATACCAGCTACTCAGGAGGAAGGCTGAGGCATGAGAATTGCTTGAGCCTGGGAGGCAGAGGTTGCAGTGAGTTGAGATGATGCCACTGCTCTCCCGTCTGGGCAACAGAGCCAGACTCCATCCCCCCTCTCAAAAAAGAACATTTTGTAGAGATGGGTTTTTGCCATTTTTCTCAGGCTGATCTCAAACCCCTGGGCTGAAATGATCCTCCCACCTTGGCCTCCCAAATTGTTGGGATTATAGGCATGAGTCATTGCTCCCATTAAGAAGTTTGAAATGACATAATGCAAAGCACCATCCAATTTTTTGAAATAAAGACACAACTGCATTTGGAGGAAAAAACCCAAAGCTTCTAGTTGTTCATATGAAAAAAAAAAAGAAGAAGAAGAAGACAGGATATATCTCTGTGCCATCATAGGCTGCACTGTCACCATCCCAGTCCGCCTGACTGTAGGTCAGATGGGAGTGTCCTTACAGAAATTAGGGACTTACCAGATGTGGACTGAGTTTGCAGGGTGCTCAGACCTCAGGAAGAACCAAGCAGTAACTCCAGGCTTGAAGACTTTGGGTCTCTCCTGTGGGTCTTCAGAAGCTTTTATTGACCTTTCTAATCACAACTCCCACCCACGCCCCTCCACGTATCCACTGCTAGCTTCCAATCAAAAAGTGATACCTGATTGCATTTCTGAAGCTCCACCCAGTTAATCCTGATTGGGTTTTTGGCTCTCCCCAGATTAATGAATTGAATCAGATATCCGTTCATATCAGATATCCATATTCATTTCATGAATCAAGAAATTGACAGTGTTAGGGATAAGGTGGAAGTCAAGAATTCATTCATTCAAGGCCGGGCGAGGTGGCTCACACCTGTAATCCCAACTCTTTGGAAGGACAAAGCGGGTAGATCACCTGAGTTCAGGTGTTCAAGACCAGCCAGGCCAACAACGTGAAACCCTGTACCTACGAAACTTCAAAAATTAGCCGGGCATGATGGCAGGTGCCTGTAACCCAGCTACTTGGGAGGCTGAAGCAGGATAATCACTTGAACCCAGTAGGCAATAGTTTCAGTGAGCCAAAATTGTGCCATTGCACTCTAGTCTTGGTGACAGAGGGAGACTCTGTCAAAAAACAAAACAAAACAAACAAACAAAATAAACATGAACTCATTCATTCATGAACTCCACAAACACTGATGGACTTTTACTAATATGTCACCTTCATAGTCCTGAGTGTGAGGCAGGGAAGGGTTTGAGCTGTTCCGGACATTAGACAGAAAAATAAAATCTGAAAGTAGTGTTGTTGGGAGATCTTTGGCCACATCAAAATTATAAAAATGCTGTATACTTACAAAAAGCTTTATAAAAACAGAGGAGTCATGCCCTGCAAAATAAAAATAAAAATCTCCATGTATCGAATGGTCTTGTAGGTTTTAGATCACCTAAGGTAGCAGATTATACTGTCGTTCTCATGGAAGAGAGGTGCCATTGAGGGCATGAGTAGTCTCAGGGCTTAGGTTAAGTCTTCTCTGGAAGAAACTGAAAGCATACCTATAAACTTGATAAATTTGATCGATGAAGAAGGGAGGGGGAGAAACAAAAATAAACCAAGCTTGCTGCGTATTCAGCATTCATCATGA
The DNA here is from genome assembly GCF_001698545.2 of Rhinopithecus bieti. Taxonomy (NCBI): domain Eukaryota; kingdom Metazoa; phylum Chordata; class Mammalia; order Primates; family Cercopithecidae; genus Rhinopithecus; species Rhinopithecus bieti. The sequence continues at coordinate 3,422,171 of NW_016808946.1, forward strand.
GGTCAGCTTGCTCTCTGACCTGCTTCCTTATGGTTGTTGGCAGCCTGCTGTCCCAAGATCATGTAGACCTTAGAATACAGTTCCCCTTAACTGCCCTGCAGACAACAATTTAAGCATCGTAAAACATTAACTTTTTCATCTGAGATATTCCTTCAGGTTCTGCTGTCAGTGAAACTACTGATGCCAGCTGATCTGAAGGGCCCTGCAAGGCACCAACTCACCAAAGAATGCAGTTTCTACATCCTGATGACTTCATCCCTCTTACCACTACACCAACTTTCCAGCCCCTTGCTATCCAGGATCCACTGGAAACCCTCAGTACTTCTAGGGGAGATGAATTTGAGGATCTCCTCCTAGCTTCTCATTCAGACACCCTGTGATCATTAAACTCTGTGCTGCAAACCCTGCTGTCTCAGAATATTGGTAAGCTACTGTGCTGCAGGCATAGGAACCTGATGGTCCTGTAGTAAAGTCTTGTCGAAATTACAAACGGAAGTGAGGGTCGAGGCTAGTCAGGGTTGAGCTGGGTTTTTAATGGGATCCTGGGAGTGAACCAAGACTTGGTAAACATGTTGGGGGTTACTGAGTGGGTGGAGGAGGAATCTATCCAACATTGCACTGATGCCCCTTTGGTTTTGATCCTTATGACTAAGGATGAGTCTTTCAAAACAATATATAGAATCCTCTTTATTTTTCATTTCAAAACTTTCCATCTTCCTTTATCTCCCCGAATAATCTCACATCTATTCCCATCCCTTTGCTTATTTCATAATAAGCATCTTTTTGTTTTTTCCAGAGTCTCCTTCTCTGTAAAGTAGACCATTTATTTTGTTGCCACAGAAGGTGAGTAACCTGGTTTTATGGAGAGAATGGGTCAAAAGGATCCCATTCCTCAATGGCTGGGGTGATATGAAGGTCATGATTATTCTTTGTCATATCTGCGCCTGCATATTGCCAGTGAAAACTTGCATGTCACATTGGGCAGGCTTCCAAATTAACCACCTGTGGAAGGTCTTATGATTGCCTTACATCCTGTCCCTGAGTAAAGAATTTGACTGGGAGTTCATGAGTGCCTCAAACTCTGCAAGTATTGATGAAGGCTTCACCCACTGACAGTGAGAAGTACACTGATTTGATTCTGATCATGAAGTTTTGCTGGTTTTCTTGCAAGGAAAATGTTTTAGCCTGTTATGTTGTCATCTAAAGCCAATGATTGTAACCTCTGTATTGTAACTTCCAATGGAAAAAAAACAAAATCAAACCTCAACTCTATTTGAGCCTTGCCAGGTTAATAAAACAAAAGAAAATTACAAAACAAACTGATAGGAAGAGTCCCATTCCCTTCTTTTAACCTTTCTTACAAAAGTATTCCAACTGGTAACAGACTTTGGAAAACACCCACTTTGTCAGCGTGTGTCTTCCAGGTCGATCCTGACATTTACATTCCAATGAAGCTTTCTTTAATTATTTCTACCTCAAGAGCCTTACCTTCCACTAACACCAGGTTGCATAGTAATGGTTTGAATTCGGGCAGGTAGAAATACTATTTCTATGAGTTTTATAAAGTAATCCTTGCATGCCATCTCCATTGAAGAATGAATAGGTTCCTTTCCTAATATGTCCTGAGTACTGATGCATCCAATAAATGAAACTATTATTTATTTCATATAGTAGAGGTATAGATGCTTTCTATTTGTCTATAGAGTTTCCAGTGAACCAACATTAAATTTCAGTGAGTTGTCTGATTATATGGCAGAGGGTAACATGGTCATGTTCTGATTCTATGTCTATGTTGATGCCTATAGCCTTCCAGTCTTTATAATGCATGTCAAACCAAAGAGATTGATTCTAGGGGGAGTCTGGGATGCTATCTAGACCAGAGCCAGTTGCACTAATGTTTTCTAGGCATAGAGATCAGTTGCCAGTAATGAAATCAATAATAGTCATAGGCCACCCATTTGCATCTATAGCTTCTTCTCAGTGCCAAATCATTTAATTATAAATATTTACCAACCTTCCAAAGGAAAGATGACAAACCTTATTATGAAGTTAGCATCCTCAGTTGCTACCCAACTGTGTATGAGAGCAGGTTCTACTATTTAGTTGTGATCCTTCCCTTTCATCTAAATGACTCCATAGCCAGCAGTTGCATTGGTTAGTGAGAATGGCTACATTTTGAACAGGAGACTTTAGAAAGTGTTTGCTTTGAGTGGTGAAAGTATCTAACAACATAAAATATAGGTTTGAGCATTTTGTGTTAACACAAAACAAAACCAAGACTCAATCAATGGAAGAAGACCAAATGAAGTCTTGTTCCATTGTCTTGGAAAAGCTGTCTACCACGTGATGATGTCTGCTTCTAGGAAAGGCTTTTCCTTGGATATCCTTAATTTTAAGTCACCTGGTACGGTCCCATCCAATGCTGCTCATGGGCAGATTTCCCTTGGTGTCATTTTAAAGGATGCAATCTCCAAATACTAGGGCCCGAAGGTCTAAACATCACTGAAAACCTCCTTCATCTACTGGAAATAGTCTTTGAAATACTGCATCAAATTCTTGCAGTACTGAGTCATATTGTTACTGAACGATGGGCTCACTCTCCTAAGTGCATAGAACCCAATACTACGATGCCATCTTTTGAGAAAAGAAAAATAATTAGGCCAGTCATTGTGGCTCACGCCTGTAATCCTAGCATTTTAGGAGGCTGAGGTGGGCAGATCACAAGATCTGGGGTTTGAGACCAACCTGGCCAACACGGTAAAACCCCGTTTCTGCTGAAAATACAAAAATTGGCTGGGTGGGGTGGCATACGCCTGTAATCCCAGCTACTCAGGAGGCTGAGGCAGGAGAATCTCTTGAACCTGGGAGGCGGATGTTGTTGTGAGCTGTCATAGCACCAATGTACTCCAGCCTGAGCAACAGAGACTCTGTCTCAAAAAAAAAAATTAATAATAATAATCCAATTTTCTTTGTTAGTTTAGCTAATTTTAGTTTCAAGATACCATTTGTTCCCTCAACCTTTGTAGAATACCAAGGATAATGAAGTTAATGGTAGTGCCATTGGATCTGTAAAATTTTACCTATGTGATCACCTGCCTAGTTAACTGAGTTCCTGTACCATTGGAGATTTCTCCAGAGATGCCCCAGAAAGGAAACACATTTTATAATCACTTATTTGCTATGACTGTAACATCAGCCTTTCTAAAAAGGCAACCTACAACCCATCCTGAAAACGGACACACAATCACAAGAATTGTAGCCTTTTTACATGGCTCACTGTCATCATTGGCTCATGACAGTCCTCTTTCTTGCAGCTAGATGTGTGTATGTCTATCTTTTCATGTCTATATCTATATATATTTCCTTTTCTTACCATGATTCACTTCCACTCTCCTTTCCATAGATAGACACTGTACTCTTTTTTTTTATTATTATACTTTAAGTTCTAGGGTACATGTGCACAATGTGCAGGTTCTAGGGCACATATGTATACATGTGCCATGTTAGTGTGCTGCACCCATTAACTCGTCTTTTACATTAGGTATATCTCCTAATGCTATCCCTCCCCTCTGCCCCACCCCACGCCATGTCCCAGTGTGTGATGTTCCCCACCCTGTGTTCAAGTGTTCTCATTGTTCAGTTCCAACCCATGAGTGACAACATGCAGTGTTCGGTTTTCTGTCCTTTTGATGGTTTGCTCAGAATGATGGTTTCCAGCTTCATTCACGTCCCTACAAAGGACATGAACTCATCCTTTTTTATGACTGCACAGTATTCCATGGTGTATATGTGCCACATTTTCTTAATCCAGTCTATTATTGATGGACATTTGGGTTGGTTCCAAGTCTTTGCTATTGTGAATAGTGCCGCAATAAACATATGTGTGCATGTGTCTTTATAGCAGCATGATTTATATTCCTTTGGGTATATACCCAGTAATAACTCTGACTCTTTCTTAAGCATTAACTCTGACTCTTAAAACATTGTGCCAACACATATCTAGACACATTTGGCTTTTGGGATGCCACCCTCTCCTCTGTGATGAGAGAACAGTGCAGCGTGCCCTGTGGCCACACCCAGAATGATCCTGATGGAATTAGAAAAGAAACTGCTCCTCTTTTCTCTTCCAGACCTGAGTTAAAGATCTGGGCTTTGAAAGTTGCTGGGACTGGAATCCTGGCTCTTACTTCACTCCCACCTGCACCGCCAGAATATATAGCCCATGGGAAGCATCTGAGAACAGCTATCGTGTGAGTCCTAAGAATGAATAAATTGTATACACATTTATGATTTTATTGGACAGGGTTATTTCATGAGTGTTATTCTGTTCTTGAGGTTTTTCACCGAATAACGTAAACGTCTTGAATTTAAAATGTCCTACAAAGAGCTTGAGTGGCTGTCTTCATGCTGACTCTTCACTTGTTGTTTTCAACTTCACTGAGTCAAGACCAAACTCTAGAAGGTGCCATCAAGTCATCGTTTTTCCTCAGGCCTCATGTCCACTCCGGAAACCATAAGAGCAAGTCACGTTGACTCTACTTCCAGGATGTCCTCAAGCTGTCTACCGCCACTCCAGGTGATGTCAAGACCCCCCTGCCTAGGCACTGCAATGGTCATCTGATAGGTGCACCTGCCTCCTGGTTAACTCCCCCAAGGATCACAGTCCTCATGGCCAACATGGGGAACTGGAAAACAGGCCTCAGGCAGCCTCACCACCCTAGTCCAAAACTGCGAATGACCCCTGGGCCACCCCTGCCTCTGGCTGCACCTCTCCAGCCTCATCTGCCTGTGCCACTTCATGACATGCCACTTTCAACACTTGTCTTCTCATTCTCTCTGTGTTTCCCCCTAAGCCCATGAGTTAGAGACTGTGTTCATTTATTTGGGTTCTCAGTTGGTTTCCACTCTAGCAAAATGCTGGGTGAATGGGGCAGGGGGCAACTGATGTCTCTAGGTCTGAGGTGAGTAGAAGGGAGGCTTTTATCAGCTGGGTTCTATGAGAGGACCCCAGGCCCAGGGGGCATCACTGCAATGACCTCATGGTATGTACATATATGTGTGTGTGGTGGGAGCACTTAGAAAGTCACAACTCTCCAGGACAGAGCTGGCCTCACATAGATTAAGATGGTTTTTCATTTGGCAGTGAAAAGTAAAACATCTCATGTCCCTGGCTGGGCAACTCCCCCAGGAGTCCAGCAAGAAGACATGGGGTCTGTGGACAGGAGGCCACTGGGTGAAACCCCTCATTTGAGGATCATGTTAAAAAGTTGAACTTGAGACCTTGAGTGCCCTATGTCCTTCCCACTCACCAAAGATCTCCAGCTGAGCCAGCCCTGACTCCCCGACACAAGAGCCCAGGGAGGAGCTGGGAGAGAGGGAAACCCGCTGTGACCTCAGGGCATGGAAGGAGCCCTGACCTTTCTCTCCATGATGCCTTCCCCACTCCCAAGTGCCTGTGGCCCTGAAGCTTCCAGGGACTTCTGCTTTCCATCCGTGCCCTCCTCTACTCCCTCCAACCCAGCCTCTTCTCATGCCCCATGCATTTGTCTCCATGTGACTGCCCCAGTCTCAGGCTCTGGCAGTGGCTAAGAAGCTTGGGGTTCCTGTGCCTGTCTGGAGGCAGCCTCACTCTCTGTGGCCCCATGTGGGTTCTTGAATTTCTTTCCACACTGGGTGACCTGTAGGTGTACAGTAGATGCATCATCTGTAGAAGAGCCAATGGAGGCCGGGCGCGGTGGCTCAAGCCTGTAATCCCAGCACTTTGGGAGGCCAAGATGGACGTATCACAAGGTCAGGAGATCGAGATCATCCTGGCTAAGACAGTGAAACCCCGTCTCTACTAAAAAATACAAAAAACTAGCCAGGCAAGGTGGCGGGCGCCTGTAGTCCCAGCTACTCGGGAGGCTGAGGCAGGAGAATGGCGTAAACCTGGGAGGCGGAGCTTGCAGTGAGCTGAGATCCGGCCACTGCACTCCAGCCCGGGCGACAGAGCAAGACTCTGTCTCAAAAAAAAAGAAGAGCCAATGGAGATGGGTGAGGACCAGGAACCCTCTCAGGCACGCACATGGAAAGAGAGAGAAGTGTTCCTGGAAGCACAGGCCGGGGGGTTGGTCCTGGCCCCCTCTGTCTCCTCTAATCAAAGAGGCCAGTGAGTTTGGCCACAGAATACACACCCACTTCCCATGGATTCACATCCAAAGAACAAACGCCTTCAGACTTCCTGGCTCGTGTGCTTGAGATCCCCAGGGTGTCTTGAGTTTTTATCCCAGAAGGAGAGAGAAACAAGCGTTCATCAGGTAAACACCACCACTACCGACACTAACGCGCGTACTAACACCGGTACTTGTACTACTGCCAATACAAGTACTAACACTAACAAAAGTACTGTACTAATACGAATACCAACAGATTTCTTTTCTAGCTGCTCCAGGAAATGTGTGGAGTCATCACCTATTTTGTTTTTATTGGAGCCACTGTGTCAATGGAGACAGTGGTAAGGGGCCTCCTTTGGGTAAAAACCAGGTAAATTCAGCCCTTGCTTGGTCCACTGTCTGCCCCTCCAGGACCTCTGTGTCCTGATGCAGAGTCCAGACCATTCTTCACAGGCTCACATTCCTTATGTCCCAGAGGTGCACCAATAAAAAAAAAAGTCCTGAGAGACAGGAAGGAACGCCACCAGCAAGAGACCTCACACTCATGGACCTCAGAGATATTCATGGCCTAAGGAGCACAAAGGAGAATGTGTAGGACAGGATCCCCACTTAGAAAGAAGCAGGATGGCTGGGCTCGGTGGCTCACACCTGTAATCCCAGGACTTTGGGAGGCCGAGGTTGGTGGATCACAAGGTTAGGAGTTTGAGACCAGCCTGGCCAATATGGTGAAACCCCATCTTTAGTAAAAATACAAAAATTAGCTGGGTGTGGTGGCGTGTGCCTGTAGTCCCAGCTACGTGGGAGGCTGAGGCAGAAGAATTGCTTGAACCCAGGAGGCAGAGGTTGCAGTGAGCCGAGACTGCACCACTGCACTCCAGCCTGGGTGACAGAGCAAGACTCAGTCTCAAAAAAAAAAAAAAAAAAAAAAGGCCTGGGGCGGTGGTTCATGCCTGTAATCCCAGCACTTTGGGAGGCCGAGACAGGCGGATCACCGGGGCAGGAGATCCAGACCATCCTGGTTAGCAAGGTGAAACCCCATCTCTACCAAAAATACAAAAAAATTAGCCAGGCGTGGTGGCGGGCACCTGTAGTCCCAGCTACTCAGGAGGCTGAGGCAGGAGAATGGCGTGAACCCGGGAGGCGGAGCTTGCAGTGAGCCGAGATCGCAGCACCGCACTTCAGCCAAGGCGAATGAGCTAGACTCCATCTCAAAAAAAATAAAAAATAAAAAATACAGGACAGTGCCCCAAGGCCTGGAAGATGTGGGTTACCTCTTCTGTGCTGTGCTGTGCTGTGGGGAAGACGGTCACTGTTTAAGCCACTCTTGATGAGTTTTTCAAAAGAAATAAAGCAGTTGGATTCTCAGTGTTTTGAAAGATGGTGCACTTAATAAATATTAACTTTTCTTTTCTTTTTTTTTTTGAGACAGAGTCTCGCTCTGTTGCCCAGGCTGGAGTGCAGTGGCGCGATCTCGGCTCACTGCAAGCTCCACCTCCCAGGTTCATGCCATTCTCCTGCCTCAGCCTCCCGAGTAACTGGGACTACAGGTGCCCGCCACCACGCCCGGCTAATTTTTTGTATTTTTAGTAGAGACGGGGATTCACAGTTTTAGCCAGGATGGTCTCGATCTCCTGACCTCGTGATCCGCCCACCTCGGCCTCCCAAAGTTCTGGGATTACAGACGTGAGCCACCGCACCTGGCTTTTCTTTTTTTTTGAGACAGAGTCTCGCTCTGTCACCCAGGCTGGAGTGCAGTGGCGCGATCTGAGCTCACTGCAAGCCCCGCCTCCCGGGTTCACGCCATTCTCCTGCCTCAGCCTCCCGAGTAGCTGGGACTACAGGTGCCGGCCACCACGCCCGGCTAGTTTTTTTGTATTTTTAGTAGAGACGGGGTTTCACCATGTTAGCCAGGGTGGTCTCGATCTCCTGACCTGGTGATCCGCCTGCCTCGGCCTCCCAAAGTGCTGGGATTACAGGCCTGAGCCATCGCGCCTGGCATAAACATTAACTTTTTATCTTTCATTTCCCTTAGCATACAGTAAAAGTTTAATAACTGCATCTTTTTCTATTTCCCTTCTAGACTAAGTCCCAGGAATTCTTCATCCTTTAATTTCCCCTTCCATTCCTGATAACAGGGAGGAAGCAGGAACCCAGGGCATGCAATAGGACTCAGCTTCTACAGGCTGCCACCATTTCATCAGGATTCCCCCAGACGGTGGACCCTCGGCAGCCAGCAGGAGGCGCAATGGGAAGTAAAAGCCTGAGTTCATCTCTCCTTGTAGCAGAGAAAATTCCCAACCCATGGGCCTCGGGTGCCACCTTCTGGTAGATCAGACCATGTGGCATCATTTAGTGTTGTAAACAGGACTATATTGTAACGGTATTTAAGAAAATCTATTCTTTTAATGTATAAATATTCAATTGTAATTTATATACATTTCAAGATATAAATTGAAATTTTAAGTTATTAAGGGAATTTAGTATTTAAAGTACGCAATGTAACATTTTAAAAATATCTAATGTGGTTTGAAGTCTCAAAATAAATGATACTTTCAAAACTAATTCTAAATACAAATAAATAAGAATTGTTGTTATCGTTTGTTGCATTGTTTTGGGTTTTGTTTTGTTATTGTTGTTGTTTTGTTGTTGTTTTGTTTTATTGAGAAAGCGTCTCGCCCTGTGGCCTAGGTGGAATGCGGTTGTATGATTACACTTCACTGCAGCCTCAACCTCTTGGGCTCAAGTGATCCTTCCAAATCAGCCTCCTAAATAGGCGAGATCTCAGGCATGTGACACAATGCCCAGCTAATTTATTTATTTATTTATTTATTTATTTATTTATTTATTTATTTATTTATTTTGAGTCAGAGTCTCTTTCTCCCAGGATGGAGTGCAGTGGCGCGACCTCGGCTCACTGCAACCTCTGCCTCTGGGGTTCAAGCCGTTCTCCTGCCTCAGCCTCCCAAGTAGCTTTAACTACAGGAGCACACCACCACACCCAGCTATTATCTGGCTAGTTTTTAAAAACGTCATGTAGATCTGTGGTTTCACTGTGTTGCCCAGGCTAATCTCAAACTCCCAGGCGCAAGCGATCCTCTCATCCTGGCCTTCCAAAGTGTCGGGATTACAGGCATGAGCCGCTGCTCCCAGCTTAATAATTGTTTTTATTTTAAAAATATTTAAACTAAGTCTCATGTATGGTCTATGAAACAAATAAAATAAAATAATTAAATTTAAATTAATAAACTTTTAGAGCTGAGAGGAAGTAGTACAGGTTTTTAAATAAAATATGATTTATTTTGTTACAGCACTGTTAAATTCATAGTAAAATTGAGCAGAAAGTAGACAGTTTCCACTTTCTTCCTGACCCCACACACCGTCTCCCCCAGGAGCAACATCTCACAGGAACCTGGCACATTTGTTACAATGTATCAACCGCACTCTACTGAGTGACAGCAAAAATACACAGGTACTCACACATGGCATTACATATACAATAGTAACATTTTCCATTTTATTTTTGGATATTTTTAAACCTATTACAACTTTATAGATACACTTGATTCCTCAGGGTAACCAACCCTCTTCCCATTGCTGAAGCCTTCATCCTCCCTCTTGCTCATGGGTAACCACTTTCTTGAATTAATTAGATAACTTTACCAAGCATGTTTTAATGATAGTCTTCATACATGTGTCCCTAATTGACAGATACTATATTGGATGTTAGTAAATTTTACCTAAATGACATTCTTTACATAATCTTCTTCAATGTTTCCTTGGGATACGATTTTATTTTTGAGATTTCTGTATGTTGATTTATTTAGATTTAAAAATGAGGCCATGTGTAGCTCACTGCAACCTCCGCCTCCTGGGCTCAAGTGATCCTCCCACCTCAGCCTCCCAAATAGCTGGGACTACAGGTGTGTGCCACTCTAGTGCGGCAGTGCGGTCTCAGCTCATGGCAACCTCTGCCTCCTGGGTTCAAGCACTTCTCTTGCCTCAGCCTCCCAAGTAGCTAGGATTACAGGCACATGCCACCACACCCAGCTAATTTTTTTATGTTTAGTAGAGACGGGGTTTCACTACGTTGGCCAGGCTAGTTTCGAACTTCTGACCTCAAGACACCCACTCAACTCAGCCTCACAAAGTGCTGAGATTAGAGACGTGAGCCACCATGCCCAGTGTGTCATTATTATTTCTCTTTTATACAGTTGAAGATTGGTTACATTAGCAACATATTTCTAATTTCTTTACTTACTGTTCCTTTTGAAATCTCAGATCTTTTTGATCATGTGACTTTTTTAATGGCACTAAAATTTATGAACTCTCTCAATCATTATCATGAAAGTCTTTTATTCTACCTCATTCTTGAAGGACTTTTGCTAAATTTGGAATTGAAGAATTTCAAAAATATGGTTGTAAATTTGACATTATGATTTCATGTGATTGGGACTTCCATTGCTGAGGTTGAGAAGCCAACTGTCAGTCATAAGGTTGTTCCATCATAGGACATTTGCTTGTTCTATCTGGCACACTTAAGACTTTTTTTTTTTTGGGGGGGGGGTCATTGTCCGAAATTTCACATAGTTTATCCGAATATGAATTCCTTCTTCTTTATTCCACTCTGGATTATCAAAATTATCAAAATGTTTCAGAATGAAAACAGCTTGAAGAAGACAGTGATGTCATTCCTAAGAAAGCCTAATAAAAGCTGTATAAATTGAATGGTCACCCAGGCTTTATGCTATCTGACATAGCAGATCATATGGGCTTTCAGGTAGAAAAAAAGAACCGCTGAGGGTGTGATCAATCTCAAGACTAAGTCAAGGCTTCAGTGAAGGAAATCAGGACAAAATGACAAAGTGAGGTGGGGACTGAGCAGAATGGGACTAGGTGTTCTAAAGGGGCCCTGGAAAGGAACCAAGACAATGGAAAACATGGTGGTTATTTTGTGGGTATCTAGATGTCAGGACTGAAAGTCTTTTGTCTAGATTGAGTTTGTTTGTTTGTTTATTTATTTATTTGAGATAGGGCTTTGAACTGTCACTCAGTCTGGAATGCAGTGGCGTGATATTGGCTACTGGAGCATCAACCTCCCAGGTTCAAGTGATTCTCCCACCTCTGCCTCCTGAGTTGCTGGGATTACAGGCGCTCACTACCATGCCTGACTGATTTTTGTATTTTTGGTAGAGATGGGGTTTCACCATGTTGGCCAGGCTGGTCTCGAACTCTTGACCTCAAGCGATCCACCCACCTCAGCCTCCCAAAGTGCTGGGATTACAGGCGTGAGCCACCACACCCATCAGATCTGAGGTTTTATCTACATTCCAGACATTAGGTTCTACCCTCCTTTCTGCTTCTCCCTCTCTCTGACTTTACTTCATCCTCCTTACCCCTTGGATTCTGCCTGGTACTCAGTGCCACTAGAAGAGAAGGTCCTGTTGCCTCAGTGGACCCTGCATAATGAGTAGTCCTTTCCCTGAGGTGCCGGGTAACGCCCAAGGCATCCCTGAGCTTTCTCTTCAGCCCCATCAGTAGCCTCTGGGCCACCCATAGGCCCCCCTCTCCTCCTCACCCAGCTGTCACTTTCTTTGACACCTATGCCCTCCACCTGGGTCACCTCATCTGGAGTGAACCTTCCCAGCTAGCAGTGCATCCAGCCCATCCAGCATCGCTCACAATGTCTTCAGGTGAATTGTCTTCATCAGCAATCCCAGAGGAAGGCAGATTAATGGCCAGGCCTGCACCATCATGTTCAGGGTCTCGCAGCGTCTCCTGGTGAAGACCTCCATGATCAATAGGGGGAAGAGCTCCCTGGGCAGCTACTGCAGGGCTGAGATGGCCAAGGTCTGCCCTGCCAGCTCCAGGTGTCTTGGTAGGCCCAGAGGCTCATCCTGATGGACATGCAAAAAAAAAAATCTGGAGGACGAACCCAGAGAGATGGCAATCACATCACTTCATCAGCTCCTAGGGCCAATGGCAATGCTCTGGTAGAGGTGGAAAAGTCCTCACCTCGCCCCAATTCCACTCTGCACTTGGTGGACACGAATCCATTATTCTGCTCCTGCTCTTACCAGAATGTCTTTCAAACACTGAGGAGGGGGCAAGGTGACCACTGGCTCATTAATTTTCATCTCTTGCTACACAAAATCTCAGTACCACTGGGAAGTGTCACTAAGGGTCCTGAAAGCTATGCTGCACTTTCTTGAGGGAACATTTCTTGTCACTGAAAACCCTGAAACAATAAGAATGAGACTGTCATGTGGCCCCACAAAGCCTACATTCTCAGTTCCCACAATTACAATGCTTCAGTAGACTTTAGGGACTTCACAACATTGATGCCATTATTTTTAATTTTGAAAAATTTTAACAAGAAATTGCAAAAGCTCTATGACAGTCTTCTAGAGCTTTTGGAAGTTAGGGATAAAAACACAAATGAAGATTGCAGTGCGGATCTCTTACACAGACTCACAATTACCCACTTTGGGATGGAATCTCAGGAAAGAAACGGATCCCATGTTCAGAACAAAGACTCCATGCTTGAGAATGGTCTATGGCATATCCCTTTTTTTTTCTTTTTTGAGACGGAATCTCACTCTGTCGCCCAGGCCGGAGTGCGGTGGCGCTATCTCGGCTCACTGCAAGCTCCGCCTCCTGGGTTTACGCCATTTTCCTGCCTAAGCCTCCCGAGTAGCTGGGATTACAGGCGCCCGCCACCACGCCCCGCTAATTTTTTTTTGTATTTTTAGTAGAGATGGGGTTTCACCATGTTAGCCAGGATGGTCTCAATCTCCTGACCCTGTGATCCGCCTGCCTCGGCCTCCCAAAGTGCTGGGATTACAGGCGTGAGCCACCGCGCCCGGCCTGGAATATCTTTAAGGTTTTAGTAAAAACAAAAGTCTAACTTGTAAATTGCAATTCCACCAATCTTTGAACTCTGATGTAAGGACACAGAAACCAATAATTTCAAATATCAAGAAATAAAAATTTAACCAATTGTAAGTTTTTAAAATCATTTTTTTAAACTGCTTTCTTGAGAATTTTGAAAGGACAAAAGCCAAGCAAAAATCAAAATTCAAGGGATGAAGACAAAACTACATTTAGAAGAAAAATAAAAGCCTACAACTGTTCATCTCAAAGAACAGACAAGAAGTTTCTCTGGGTCAGCTTGGGTGGCATGTCACTCCCTCCCCAGAGTGGCTGGCTGGAGATCAGACGGGCATGCCCCTAAGAAGGGGGTGGCTTACCAGATCTGGACTCACTTTGCAGGGTGCTGGGAACCTCTCCGAGAACCAAGCAGTAGCTCCAGGTGCCGGAGCATGGGGTTCTTTTGTGCATTTTCTGGAGCTTTCATTGATCTTTCTCACCACAACCCCCTTCTCAATGACCAACTTCCAATCCCAAAATGACATCCCACTAGATCCTGAAGTTCCACTCAGTTAATCCTGATGGAGTTTTCTACTTTCTTCTTATTGAGTGATTAAGTTAGATAGACATTTATGAAAGGGAAATAATTAATAATAGGGTGAAAGTCTAAAACTTACTCATTTATTCCACAAACACTGTAAAGTTTGACTAATATGTGACTGCCATAGTGATACAGGGAAGGGTTTAATCTGTTCCTGACCTTAGAAAAAAAATATATAGTATCTTTATCAGAGGATCTTTGGCCACCTCAAAAGTCTCAAAATGTTTCTGAGTTAAAACAGTTTTAAGAAGACAGTGATGTCAGCCCTAAAAAACAGAATAAAAATCTCTGTGTATCCTGAGGTCAGGAGTTCGAGACCAGCCTGACCAACATGGTGAAACCCCATTTCTACTAAAAATACAAAAATTAGCCCAGCATGGTGGCATGTGCCTGTAATCCCAGCTCCTCAGGAGGCTGAGGCAAGAGGATCGCTTGAACTGAGGAGGCGGAAGTTGCAGTGAGCCTTATGTGGTAGTCAGGGGAAACTATAATCTAAGGTCTACATGATTTTGGGACACTAGGCTGCCAGCAACCATGAGGAAGCAGGTCAGAGAGCAAGCTGACCTCCTGATGAATGCTGAATGCTCTGCAAGCTTGGTTTATTTTGGTTTCTCCCCCTCCCTTCTTCACTGATTACATTTATAAAGTTTATAGGTGTGGTTTCCATTTCTTCCAGAGAAGCCTTAACCTAAGCCCTGAGATCACTCACACCCTCAGTGGCACCTCTCTTCCACCAGAATGAGCATATGATCTGCTACCTTAGGTGATATAAAACCCACAAGACCATTTGATACATGGAAATTTTTATTCTGATTTTGTAGGGAGGACTCCTCTGTTTTTATAAAGCTTTTTTAAGTATAAAGCGTTTTATAATTTTGATGTGGCCAAAGATCTCCCAACAACACTAATTTCAGATTTTATTTTTCTGTCTAATGTTGGGAGCAGATGAAGCCCTTCCCTGCCTCACACTCAGGACTATGAAGGTCACATATTAGGAAAATTCCATCAGTGTTTGTGGAGTTCATGAATGAATGATTTTTTTTTTTTTTTTTTTGACAGAATCTCCCTCGGTCTCGCAGACTGGAGTGCAGTGGCACAATTTTGCAACCATTGCTTTCTGGGTACAAGTGATCCTCTCACCTCAGCCTCCCGAGTAACTGGGTTTCAGGCATCTGCCACCATGCCCGGCTAATTTTTGTATTTTTGTAGAGATGGGGTTTCACCTTTTTGACCTGGCTGGTCTTGAACTTCTGACCTCGGGTGTTCTACCTGCCTTGTCCTTCCAAAGTGCTGGGATTACAGGCGTGAGCCACCTTGCCTGGCCTGGAATGAATGAATTCTTGACTTCTACCTTATCCCTAACACTGTCAATTTTTTGGTTCATGAAATGAATATGGATATCTGATATGAATGGATATCTGATTCAATCCATTAATCTGGGGAAAGCCAAAAACCCAATCAGGATTAACTGGGTGGAGCTTCAGAAATGCAATCAGGTATCACTTTTGACTGGAAGCTAGCAGTGGATACGTGGAGAGGCGTGGGTGGGAGTTGTGATTAGAAAGGTCAATAAAAGCTTCTAAAGACCCACAGGAGAGACCCAAAGTCTTCAAGCCTGGAGTTACTGCTTGGTTCTTCCTGAGGTCTGAGCACCCTGCAAACTCAGTCCACATCTGGTAAGTCCCTAATTTCTGTAAGGACACTCCCATCTGACCTACAGTCAGGCGGACTGGGATGGTGCCAGTGCAGCCTACGATGGCACAGAGCTATATCCTCTCTTTTTTTTTTCTTATGAACAATTTGAAGCTTTGTATTTTTTCCTCTAAATGCAGTTTTGTCTTTATTTCAAAAAATTTGTGCTTTGGTTCATGTCATTTCAAAATTCTTGAAGGGAGCATTGACTCCTGACTCCCAACAGTTGGGAGGCCAAGGTGGGAGGATCATTTTAGCCCAGGGGTTTGAGACCAACCTGGGCAACATGGCAAAAACTCTCTACACAATTTTTTTTTGAGGGTGGGGGGATGGAGTCTCGCTGTGTTGCCCAGACTGGAGTGCAGTGGCAGGATCTCAACTCACTGCAACCTCTACTTCCCAGGTTCGAGCAACTCTCATGCCTCCAGCCTCCACCCTGAGAAGCTGGTATTACAGCCATCTGCCACCATACCTGGCTAATTTTTGTATTTTTAGTAGAGGTGGGGTTTCACCATGCTGGCCAGGTTGGTCTCGAACTCCTGACCTCAAGTAATCCACCTGCCTCGGCCTCCCAAAGTGCTGGGATTACAGCCGTGAGCCACTGGTGCTCAGCCTCTACAATTTTTTTTTTTTTAATTAGCCAGGCATGGTGGCATGCATCTGTAGTCCCAGACATTTGGGTGGCTGGTGTGGGAGAATCACTTGAGCCCAGAAGGTTGAGGCTGCAGTGAGCCATGCTCACACCACTACTGTACTCCAGCCTGGGCAACAGAGTGAGATCCTGTCCAAAAAACAAAAGCAAAAACAGAAAGAAAATCTTAACCAAACAGGATCTTTGACTTTAATTCTAAACCAATCACATCCTCTTCCACCCAAATGGAGACATGGGTGTGGGGGTGCATACCTTTAATCCCAGCTATGTGGAAGGTTGAAGCATGAGAATTGCTTGAATCTCCAAGGCAGAGGTTACAGTGAGTCAAGTTGGTGCCACTGCACTCCAGCCTGGGCGACAAAGTGAGACTCAGCTCACCCTACACCAAAAAAAAAAATTATGCCACCCAGGTGATCATTGAATACATAAAGACTTCTACTGTGTTTTCTTAGAGACTGTCTGTCATCTCTGTCTTTGTAAAACTGTTTTAACTCTGAAATATTTTGATACATTTGATGTAGCCAAGGATCTCTCAACAAAGATACTTTCAAGTTTTTTCTTTCTGTCTAATGTCAGGAAGAGATTCAACCCTTCCCTATCTCACACTCAGGACTATGAAGGACACATGTTAGTAAAACTCCATGTTTGTGGAGTGAATCAGTGAATGGGTCCTGGTCTTTTGCCCTATCCATAAATCTTTCATTTTGATGGATGAATAACTAATTAGATCAGTTAATCTGGAAAAAAGCCAAAAATCCAATCAGGATTAACTGGGTGGAGCTTAAGAAGTCTAATCAAATGTAGTTCTCTCTCTCTCTCTCTCTCTCTTTTTGAATCAAGCCTATTTCTCAGACTGGAGTGCAGTGATATAATCTCAGCTCACTGCAACTTCTGCCTCCTGGGTTCAAGCGATCCTCCTGCCTCAGCCTCCCTAGTAGCTTGGAATACAGGAGCAGACCACTGCATCTGGCTAATTTTTGCAATCTTAGTAGAGGTAGGGTTTTACCATGTTGGCCAGGCTGGTCTTGAACTCCTGACCTCAGAAGATCCACCTGCCTCAGCCTCCCAAAATGCTGAGATTACAGGTGTGAGTCACTGTGCCCAGCCAAAGTGGTTCATTTTTAATATGCGTAAGAGGTGTGTATTGGAAAATCTGTCTTGTAAATGATGCATAACAGTGTCACATAGCTTTCAAAGCTTCTCACTGAAATTTTCAATAATGAGGCTGGGGTGGAGGCTCACACCTGTAATCCAAGTACTTTGGGAGGCCAAGGCGGGTGGATTGCTTGAGTCTAGGAGTTCAAGACCAGCTTGGACAACATAGTGAAAACCACTGTCTTTGTAACAAATGTAAAGTCAAAAAATGGAAGATTATCTGGGTGTGGTGATGCATACCTGTGGGCCCAGCTACTTGGGAGGCTGAGGTGGAAGAATCCTTTGAGCCTGGGAGGTCAAGGCTGCACTGAGCCAAGACCCCACCACTGCACTGCAGGCTGTGTGACAGAGCCAGACCCTGTCAGAAAGAGAGAGAGGGAGATAGAGAGAGAATGAGAGAGAAGAGAGGGAGGGACGGGAAGAAGACAAGAAGGAAAGAAGGGGGGGAAGAAAGAAAGAAGGGAGGGAGAGAGGGAAAGAAGGAAAGAAGAAAGAGAGAGAAAGAGAAAGAAAGCTTAAATAATGAAAAGAAAACAAAGAGAACCCATTCTAGGGATGTCCCATGAATGTTCCCAACCAGCTTATTTGTAGGCACTGAGAATGTAGGCATGTAGGCTTGTGACCCTCCCATTCCCATTGTTTTAGAAGCTTGAGTAATTAGAAATTTCCCCCAAAGGTGGGAGGGGTTAGTTTTCAGGCTCCTCCATGCTCACTACTCACTGGATGGAGCACTGGATAGAGAGGAAGGGCTAGTGTGGGTCCTGCCTCCTCACTGCTTGGGAGACGCTCATGCTGATGCAGCAGAGGCAGAACGCTGGCTTTATGGCCGCTGAATACAGAGAATTGGAGTAAACTGAGGACTCTTTCACTATTGCCAAAGCAGTGTCTTTGGCCCTGGGAGAAGATGAGATTGCAGGGGCTTAGCCTGAGAGTGATGCCTTTTCTCTGGACTTGTCCTGTGGAACTTTTCCTTGCAGATTGGTGAAGATGAGCATCCGGGCTCCACCCAGGCTTCTGGAGCTGGCGGGGCGGAGCCTGCTGAGGAACCAGGCCTTGGCCATCTCCGCCCTGGAGGAGCTGCCCATGGAACTTTTTCCCCGCCTGTTCATGGAGGCCTTCAGCAGGAGGCACTGTGAGACCCTGAAACTGATGGTGCAGGCCTGGCCCTTCCGCCGCCTTCCTCTGAGGCCTCTGATAAAGATGGGTTGTCTGGAGACCTTCCAAGCTGTGCTCGGTGGGCTTGATGCACTGCTTACCCAGGGGGTTCATCTCAGGTGAGGTGGCCCAGGTGGGCTGGTGTGGAGGGCCCAGGTGTCCAGAGAAGGAACAGCTGGGTCATGAGGAGTGGGGACGCCCAAGGGGGGATGGTGCTGATGAGGAAGCTGAGAGGCCTTGGCCATTGCCCAGCTCCTCAGGGAAAGGACTGCTCACCACCCAGGGTCCATGGAGGTCACAGGAACCTCTCCTCTAGTGGCACTGAAAGTCACCACGAAAAGTGAGGACTAGGCTGGGCACAGTGGCTCATAACATAATCCCAGCACATTGGAAGGCTGAGGTCAAGAGTTTGAGACCAGCCTGTCCAACATGGTAAAACCCCGACTCTACTAAAATGCAAAATTAGCTGGGCATGGTGGCAGGTTCCTGTAATCCCAGCTACTTGCGAGGTTGAGGCAGGAGAACTGTTTGAACTGGGAAAGTGGAGGTTGCAGTGAGCCAAGATCGCACCACTGCACTCCAGCCTGGGCAAAAGAGGAAGACTTCACCTAAAAAAAAAAAAAAAAAAATGTGGAAGTGGGCAGGTTCTGGGGAAAAACAGGATGGAAAAGATCAGAGAGAGGGAAAGAAGCAGGGAGGGAGGCAGCTGGCTATCCGGATGGGCAGTATAAGTACGGAAGGATCCTGTACATTCTCAGGCCTCGCCTCTATTTTCCCAACAGCAGTGAAGCTCACAGTGCGGGATTTACAGGATGTCAGTGTAGAACTTCTGGATGGTTTGGTCTGATTCAGGCCCATGGGGTTCCCAAGCCATGAGGATCAGAAAAACCAGCAGGACTGCCAAGCATGAGAGGACAGCAGCCCTTCACTGTGTTCATAGACCTGGGCCCCAGACAGGACTCTGATAATACCCACCTGCCTCCTTTGTGGGTCAACAGAGGAAGGTTTACTACACCTGGCTGTAAAGAAGCTATGAGAATTTTGAATGCCTTCCACAAATCATGGAACATCCTGAAAATGGTGAACCCTGGACTGTATCCAGGAGGGAAGTGAATTACGGCACATGGATACTGCCCATCCTGACACAGTTTACCCCATACCTGGGCCGGATGAGGAATCTTCGCAAGCTCATTCTCTGCCACATGGATGTCTCTCGCTACGTTTCAGCAGAGCAGAAGAAGCAGATTGTTACCCAGTTCACCTCTCAGTTCCTCAAGCTGCGCTGCCTCCAAAAGCTTCATATGAACTCTGTTTCTTTCCTCGAAGGCCACCTGGACCAGCTGCTCAGGTGAGGGAGGGTGGTGAGCTTTCTCTGCAGACCACAGCAGAGCCTATGTTACAATAAACGCTAGTGGGCGTCTACTGTGAGCCAGCCTTTGAGGATGTAACAGTGAAGGGGACACTAGAATGTCCATGTATTGTCCTCTTGCCGGCTCTGTTCTGAAATGGGTATTACACAACCATCCCAATAGTGGCAGAGGTATCAGCTAGGGGAGATGTTATAGAGAGGCTGCCATGCTAGGAAGCTAACTGCTGGAGGGTTCAGATCTAGTGAGGATGCCTTTCCGAATTCTTCCTGAGGATGTGTGTCTAAGTTAAGATGATGAAAAATAGGCCAGGGATGGTGGCTCATGCCTGCAATCCTAGCACGTTGGGAGTCTGAGGCAAGAGGATAACTTCAGCCTAGGAGTTTAAGACCAGTCTGTATAACGTAGCAAGACCCTTGTCAGAAATGAATAAAAATAAAACCAAACAAGATAATTTTTTTTTTCGAGATGGAGTTCCACTTTGATCATCCAGGCTAGAGTGCATTTGTGACATCTCAGCTCCCTGCAACCCCCGCTTCCCGGGTTCAAGTGATTCTCCTGCCTCAGCCTCCTGAGTACCTGAGATTATAGGCGTGAGCCACCGCACCTGGCTAATTTTTATATTTTAAGTAGAGACAGGGTTTCACCATGTTGACCAGGCTATTCTCAAACTCCTGACCTCAGGTGATCCATCTGCCTCGGCCTCCCAAAGTGCTGGGATTATAGGCGTGAGCCACCGCGCCCAGCCAACAAGATAATTGTTAAGAAGATGATGGGAAGTGGGGAAGTGAAGTGGGCACCGAAGAGGGGATGCTCAGCAAACCTGCACATTTCAGAACATCAACTCTGTGCCCCACCGCTTGGTGAACACGAGTGATCCCATCTCTATCCCTGTTGTAATAGGTTGTTTTGAGATCCAGGTAAATTAATTACCTAGGAAATGCATGACTCGAAAAAAAAAAAAAACAAGAGGTCAGGGAGCGGCACAAAGAGTGGTGAAAGTGATAGATGGGTTTGCTGATGATACAGGCATGTCAGGGACGCCTGCAGCCTGGCCCACCCCAGCTTGATGTTGCAGGATCCTGGTCTGGGTTTGTCCCTTCTGCCTGTGTCTCCACTGAGCTCATGTGCCAGAGATGTGGTTTTTCTGCCTGGGCAGATGAGGAAAGGAGGCTTTAGGGATTCTGTGAACTTGATCCATTCCTATAAATGATGGTGAAAAGACTCAGCCTCAAATGGAATCTTTTTTTCTCTCTCCTCTCTCTCTTTTTTTTTTTTTTTTTTTTTTTGATACATGAGTCTTGCTCTGTCACCCAGGCTGGGAGTTACAATGGCATGATCTCTGATCACTGCAACCTCCACCTCCTGGGTTCAAGCGATTCTCCTGCCTCAGCCTCCCAAGTAGCTAGAATTACAGGTGCCCACCATCACACCTGGCTCATTTTTGCATTTTTAGTAGAGAAAGGGTTTTGCCATGATCACCAGGCTGGTCTCAAACTCCTAATCTCAAGTCATCCACCAGTCTCAGCCTCCCAAAGTTCTGGGATTACAGGTGTGAGTTACTGCGCTGGGCCTAAAGTGGAATTGATCTCAGTGGCAAAGCTCTTCATCACGCAGCATCCTAAGTGTTGACCATCAGACAATCAGAAAGACCCTAGGCTTGGGCAAAATGGTCTCCGTCCATCACCTTGATGTCATTCCCCACCACCCTCCACTCACCCCTACAATTCCCCAGAACTAACTTCTTGCTCTCTCTCCCCAGCTGTCTGAGGACCTCATTAAAGATCCTCGCAATAACTAACTGTGCGCTTTTGGAATCAGACTTGCGGCATCTGTCCCATTGCCCGAGTGTCAGTCAACTGAAGACCCTGGACCTGAGGGGCATCAGACTGGCCAATGTCAGCCTTGTGCCTCTCCAAGTTCTGCTAGAAAAAGTTGCAGGCACCCTTGAGTACCTGGATTTAGATAACTGTGGCATCGTAGACTCCCAAGTCAGCACCATCCTGCCTGCCCTGAGCCGCTGCTTTGAGCTCACCACCTTCAACTTCCGTAGAAATCCCGTCTCCATGGCCACCCTGGAGAACCTGCTGTGCCACACAATCAGACTCAACAACTTATGTCTGGAGCTGTATCCTGCCCCGCGGGAGAGTTATGATGCTGATGGTACTCTCTGCCGGAGCAGATTTGACCAACTTAGGGCAGAGCTGATGGGGAGAGTGAGGGACATGAGGCACCCCAAGAGAATCTTGTTCTGTACTGACTGCTACCCTGACTGTGGCGACAGGTCATTTTATGACCTGGAGGCAGATCAATGCTGCTGTTGAATACCTGCCGATTTGGTTCGCTAAGTTGAACACTTTCTTCTGGACACTTGGAAACGAAAACCTAAGTCTTAGGTACATCCTAAAGAGAGCCCAGAACCCATCGTTTCAGGCACCGGCTCTGAAAATGGGAAAGGAAAGGTGATCAAGCAGGGCCCGGACTTTGGGGAAATGTTGACTTGGATTTGATAGGACTTTGGAGACCTGTGTCCTGTAGAGTTGAAAATGGGAATCTGAATGTCTAGAGTGGAATTCAGGCTTGAGAATACATAAGGGAGTTACTCTTGCATGGATGGTTGTAAAGAAACAATCACAAATAAAGGGAAACTGAGTGGAAACTGTCTGGTGCCCTCTATTATCAAGTAGCCTGTTTTCCAGTTTAAGCCTCAGGAATCTTCAGTTAATGATGGAAAATAAAAAGGCACTGAATTGTCCAATCAATAAGATGCAGCCCCAGAAAATCAAGGCATTTAAGTGAAATTTGGTTATTTTAATCAGTTTCCCCCCATTCTTTTATTTGAGACTGTCTCACTCCTGTTGCCCAGGCTGGAGTATGGAGTGCAATGGTGCCATCTCAGCTCACTGCAACTGCCACCTTGGGTTTAAATGATCCTCCTGCCTCAGCCTTCCAAGTAGCTGGGATTACAGGCATGTGCCACCATTCCCAGCTAATTTTTGCATTTTTAGTAGAGACAGGGTTTCATCGCTATGTTGGTCAGGCTGGTCTCAAACTCCTGACTTCAGGTGATCCACCCAACTTGGCCTCCCAAAGTGCTAGGATTACATGTGTGAGCCACTGCATCTGGCTCTTTTTTGTTTGTTTTTTAAAGGTGTCGCTCTGTCACCCAGGCTAGATTGCAGTGGCACAATCATAGCTCACTGCAGCCTCAATCTCCTGGGTTCAAGTGATCCTCCCCCCTCAGCCTCCTGAGTAGCTAGGACTACAGGTGTGTGAGCCACCATGTCTGGATAATTTTTTTTAGTAGAGACAAGGTCTTGCTATCTTGCCCGGGCTGATCTGGAACTCCTAAGCTTATGATTCTCCTGCTTTGGCCTCCCAAAGTGCAGGGAGTATAGGTGTGGGCCACGATGCTTGGCCTCCTCCAGTTATTTACTTCTTTAGTAAATAACTAGGTCTGTTACCTCCTTGTTAGTTTCTGTGGCTATTCAGTGGGTTCATACTGGTGGACACTCAGGGCCTGGAACATTAGTGGGCAAGAACAGTGAGCCAACCCACAAGGAAAGCATCTTCTTCTCAGGGTCTTTCACTGCTAGCCAGATGCTGAGACCCTGGCCACTCCTTGTGAGTCTCCACATGGTTCCAGAAGCCTTAGTTGATCAAGGTCAGCTTCACTGCACAAGGAGCCACTCTATTCCTGCTGACCTGGAAGGGGATGTTTATATTGTGTATTAGCTGGGGCTTCTGGGCGGGACCAACCCTTGCTTGTTCCCCTGATGACTAGCAACCCTTCTTGAATTAAACTGGTTGTAGTCAGTAAAGACAGCCACATTTTCTTTAAGTAAAATACTAAAACTATACAGGCATGTGACACTTTTTAAATATTTCCATCTGACATTTAAAAGTTACATTTTCTGGGGAGCTAGGTCAGATCGAGGAGAGATTTTCTCATAACACCTCCCCTCTCTCACTATCAAGGAAGAGACTAGTACAGCGTGTTTTGGAATCTCACATCATCGAAGGGTGGAGAACGATCAAGTGCCTGGGGGTGATGAATGACCTTCCCTGTGCTGCGGAAGCCCGCATAACGGGCACCCAAGTGAAGGATCCTGCTAAGGATTCAGGGGCTGGTGTTGCTGTCAGGGATCTTAGCCAAGAGCCTCAGGTTCCCTGTAAAATGAGGATGATGATGTGCACCACCTTATGAGACCCTGGTAGGATCTAAAAGATGGTTCATGTTTAGGGCTTGGCATGGCATACAGTAAGCATACAGGGCTTGGCATACAGTAAGATCAATACATTTTCTTCTTTTTTCTCTTCTCAGCAGAAGTCCCAGCATTTTCCATCTTTCAATCTCACCTCCTATTCCTGATAACAGGGAGGCAAAAAGCACCCAGGGCATGCAATGGGGCTCAGCTTCTACTCTCTACCACAATTCCATCATGATTCCCCCAAACAGCAGAGCCACAGGAGCCAGAAGGGGGCAGGGTGGGCAGTTCAGGACTGGATTCATTCCTAATAAGATCAAAATTTCCAGTCCATAGGTCTCGGGTGCCACGTGTTGGTAGATCAGACTAGACGGTGTGATTTAGTGTTGCAAGGATTATATTTTATGGTATTTTTTAAATTTTACTACTATGAGCCAGGTGCGGTGGCTCATGCCTATAATTCCAGGACTTTGGGAGGCTGAGGCAGGCGGATCACCTGAGGTCAGGGGTTTGAGACCAGTCTGATCAACATGAAGAAACCCTTTCTCTACTTAAAATACAAAAAATTGCCCAGCCTGGTAGTGTATGTCTGTAATTCTAGCTACTCCAGAGGCTGAGGCAGGAGAATCGCTTGAACCTGGGAGGTGGAGGTTGCGGTGAGCTCAGATTGTGCCATTGCACTCCAGCCTGGGCAACAGTAGTGAAACTCTGTCTCAAAATACATACATAAATAAATAAATAAAAATAAAATAAAATTTATTATTATGGCCGAGCATGGTGGCTTATGCCTGTAATCCCAGTACTTTGGGAGGCCAAGGCAGGCCGAACACTTCAGGTCAGGATTTTGAGACCAGCCATGCCAACATGGTGAAACCCCATCTCTACTAAAATAGCAAAATTAGCTGGGCGTGTTGGCATTCGCCTGTAATCCCAGGTGTTCAGGAGGCTGAGGCAGGACAATCGTTTGAACCCGGGAGGCGAATGTTGCGGTGAGCCGAGATCGCGCCACTGCACTCCAGCCTGGGTGACAGAGCAAGAACAAAATATTTACTATAATATAAATACTATTTGAGTACAAATATTTGTGTTGTAATTTACATATGTGAAAGATATAGAGCTTTTAAAGAATGCAATGTGATATTTTAAGAATGGTTAATGGCCAGGCGCGGTGGCTTATGCCTGTAATCCCAGCACTTTGGGAGGCTGAGGTGGGCAGATCACAAGGTCAGGAGATCGAGACCAGGTTTCACCATGTTGCCCAGGCTGATCTTGAACTTCTGGGCTCAAGCGATCCACCTGCCTCGGCCTCCTAAAAGTGCTGGGAGTGAGCTCTTATAGGCATGAGACACCGCGCCCAACCTTCAGTTTATTTATTTATTTACTTATTTTGGAGAGGGAGTCTCACTCTGTTGCCCAGGCTGGAGTGCAGTGGTATGATCTCGGCTCACTGCATCCTCTGCCTTCAGGGTTCAAGCAATTCCTCTGTCTCAGCCTCCCGAGTAGCTGGGATTACAGGCATGCACCACCACACCTGGCTAATTTTGGTATTATTATTATTTTTTTAGTAGAGGCAGTGTTTTGTCATTTTAGCCAGGCTGGTCTCAAACCCTTGACCTCAGGTGATCCGCCCACCTCAGCTTCCCAAAAAGCTAGGACTACAGAAGTGAGCCACCATACCCAGTCTATTTTTTTTTCTTTATAGCAGTTTTAGATTCGCAGAAAAACTAAGCAGAAAGTCCAGAGTTCTCATCCACTCTCTTCCCCCTTCAATATGCAGCATCCCCACAGGATCAACACCCACACCAGCGCAGAGCATTTGGCACAGTCAATTAGCCGCATGGACACATCACTATCACCCAATGTCCACAGTTTACATGACGGATCATTGCTGGTTTTTACATTCTATGGATTTTAACAAAGGGATAATGACATGTATCCACCATTAGAGCATCATGCAGAGTAGTTTTGTTTCCCTGAAAGTCCTCTGTCCTCTTCCCATTCATCCCATTGTACTCCCAATCCCTGGCAACCACTGGGCTTTCTACTGTCTCCATAGAAAAAGGCAAAAGCCTTTTCCAGAATGTCTAACAGGATGAGTCTTTTCACATCGCCTTCTTTCACTTGTACCATAACGTGCATTTAGAAATCTCTCATGTCTTTTTATGGCTTCGTGATAGTTCACTGACTGGAGGATCAGTTTGTTTATCCCGTCACCGACTGAAGGGCAACTTGCTTACTTCCAAGTTTTGGTGATTATGAATAAAGCTGCTATAAACATCCAGGTGTGGGTTTACTCACTTCATTAAATACTCAGGAGCATGATTACTGAATTGTAGGGGTATGGTATATTTTACAAGGATTTCTTCTTTCTGACAATCTCACTTGTTCGATATTGCTGCTCAAGGTCAGGAACTTTGTCTCGATCATCCTGGGGTCCCACTGCTGAGCATGGAACCTGA
The DNA here is from genome assembly GCF_001698545.2 of Rhinopithecus bieti. Lineage (NCBI taxonomy): Eukaryota > Metazoa > Chordata > Mammalia > Primates > Cercopithecidae > Rhinopithecus > Rhinopithecus bieti. The sequence goes on from NW_016808946.1 coordinate 3,448,479, forward strand.
AACTTGGTAGCAAATGCTGTTAACCATGTGATGCATGGAAATGTTTGTCATCCGTATAGCCACTAAATTGCTAATTTGGGGATGTCAACATTAGCTCGCTACCAATAATATAAATAAATTGGATTATGGAAAAAATTGGCCCTTGTGACACTGTGACTACTCCATGTGTGTCATGACAGTCCAGCAATTGGCCAGGTGCAGTGGCTCACATTTGTAATCCGAGCACTTTGGGAGACTGAGGCAGGTGGATCACTTCAGCTCAGGAGTTCAAGACCAGTCTGACCTACATGGTGAAACCCTTTCTCTATTAAAAATATAAAAATTTACTGGGCATGGTAGCGCTTACCTGTAGTCCAAACTACTGGGGAGACCGAGGGAGGAGAATTGCTTGAACCCAGGAGGTGGAGGATGCAGTGATCTAAGATCGTGCCACTGCACTCCAGTTTGGGCAGCGGAGCGAGGTGCCATATCAAAAATAAAAATAAAGAAAAGAAACAAAACAAAACAAAACAAAAGAAAGTCCAGCATGGTAAGAGGTACATAGAGGCACACGTGGGCGGGCTTCATTTGTTTTTCATCCTTTTGCCCTTCTCTGGACGGAATTCCCAATGCAAAACATTCCAAAAACACAGAGCAAACGTCTCTCCTATAATCTTCCCCTTATCTGAGACTCCTCTTCACGGTGTATGTGCTAGTGTCTTCCAGGCTTTTGTATGACTTGCTGTACAGAAGATCAGATCAAATGGGCACGTCCCTAAAAAGTGGTGACTTGCCAGATCTGGACTCACTTTGCAGGGTGCTGGGACCTCTCCGAGAACCAAGCGGTAGCTCCAGGCGCCAGGGCTGCGGGCTCTTCTGTGCATCTTCAGGAGCTTTTATTGACTTTTCTCAGCACAACCCCCTTCTCAATGACCAACTTCCAATCCGAAAATGACATCCTACTAGATCCGGAACTGCCACCCAGTTAACCCTGCTTGATATTAAGTGATTAAATTAGATATGGATTTATGAAAGGGAAGGAATTAATAATAGGATGAAGGTCTAAATCTTAAAACTCAGTGTGTATTCATTCCTCTCCATAAATACTGGTAGAAGTTTGGACTAATTGTGAACTTCATAGTGACAGCCAGTAAGGCTTAAGCTGTTTCTGTTAGTAGTGATGGTGGTGTGATGTTTCTGACACCTTAGAAAGAAAATGTATATATATATATATACATGGTATCTTTATTGGAAAACTTTTGGCCATATCAAAAGTATTAAAACACTTCAGAGATAAAAAGCTTTACGAATACAGTGATGTCAGCCCTACAAAACACAATAAAAATCTCAGTGTATCCACTGGTCACCTGGGTTTTGTGCTACCTAACATGGTAGACCATATGCCCATCCGGGTGGAAGACAGGAACTACTGAGGGCGTAATTTATCTCAAGGCTAAGGTCAAGGCTTCACTAAAAGACATCAGGCCTACATTACAAAGTGAGGTGGGGGCTGGGCCAGACTGGACTGAGTGTTCTAACGGGACCCTGGGAGAGAACCAAGACAACATAAAACATGGCAGGTATTTTGAGGGCGTCTAGACAAAAGGATTGAAAGGCTTTTTTCTAGATTAAGTTTAAAAATTTAAAGATCAGCCAGGCACGGTGGCTCAAGCCTGTAATCCCAGCACTTTGGGAGGCCGAGACGGGCGGATCACGAGGTCAGGAGATCGAGACCATCCTGGCTAACACGGTGAAACCCCATCTCTACAAATACAAATTTTGTAAAAATACAAAAAATTAGCCGGGCGAGGTGGCGGGTGCCTGTAGTCCCAGCTACTCGGGAGGCTGAGGCAGGAGAATGGCGGGAACCCGGGAGGCGGAGCTTGCAGTGAGCTGAGATCCGGCCACTGCACTCCAGCCTGGGCGACAGAGCGAGACTCCGTCTCAAAAAAAAAAAAAAAAAAATTTAAAGATCATAATTACAAAAGAGATAACACAGAGTCTTAAAACATCATATTGTCTCTGAGGGCAGAGAGGGCAGAGACAGTCTTAGCTCCTACTGGAAGGTGAAGCATCATCACTCACAAACATGATGGGCTTCCCTCAGAATACCAGGAGACTGAATCTGAGTGTGTGAGCTGGGGCAGAGCCCAGAGAGGAGCAGTGTGGTCAGACGTAAAGAGGGAGACTTTTCAATCTGGAAGCATGGATGGTGGAAGCGCTGTATCTGCAGAATTCAGGAAGAAATGAACTCCTTGGGGGAATCCTGCACCATCCCCAGGACCCCAGTGAGAATCCTGCACTTTGGGGGATCTTTCTATCGTGTTCTGGTTGCCTGTGCTTCTGAAGGTACTGCTCTGCTGTCCAGGTCAGAGCAGCCTTCGGAGCCCACCTGAAGGGACGGCCTGACCTCAATTCCACTCACAGAATTTCTACTGAGACTCCAAATCTTCTCCAGGCTTTTGATCGGGATCTCTAAAATATTTCTAAACTTCTGTTTTCCTCCCTCAGCCTGAGCTGTTGGGGAAGCTGAGTCCGCTGCTTCCTGGAAATGTCAGCAGATCTCTCCTGCACCCAAGAGTATGGCCACAAACAGTGCTAAGACACACTCTCCCTGGAATCAGCAGTGACTCATCTGTTCTCCCCAAATTCTACTGAGCTATTTGGGTGCACACAGCAAGGCACAAAGCAGGGAGCTCCCCAGATGCTATTCTGGTCCTAAAGAGGCACCAGGAACCAATGGAGGGGAACCTTGTCTACCTCGCACAGGAACAGCTCACTCCTCTGGTTTTCCTAGAAGTGCCAAGCTGTTGGTAGAGCCTGGGACAGGTCCTGGTGCAGGGGCCATCCCTTCCAGGATCACCTTGCCCAGCCTTACAGCTGAGGAGGCTGCACCTGGAATGCAGTAAGTCTGTTTCTGAGTCAGGGATTTCTTTGCCTGTGGTGTTCGCCCTCACCACGTTTCTAACAGTAGAAATCACTGTTCAGGCCATGCTGGACTCCTCTAGTCCTCAAGAGGGTCACATTCCAGATTGCATTTGTGACTGTCTTTTCCGAGACCCGGAGTGGCCCCTCATTTTTTCTCCAATAAAGATCTGAGGAGAAGGTCACTCTGAGAGCAGACAGTGGATGCCTAGGAAGGTGCTTGTAGCAGCCCGGGGTAGGGGAAGTCTGGGAACTCGTTGCAGGCTGGATGGAGCCAGGGGGAATAAGGAAAAGAACAGGGTCCAGGAAGGGAGTGGCCAGGAGGAGCTGATGGGGGCCAGAGTAAGTGCAGAGGAGAGAGATGGCAGCAGGGTTGGGGGCCAGATTCTCTGGATTTCACAGAACAGCATCTCTGATAAGCTGCGGACTTGTGTCTCAAAGGACCTGAGCCTGGATGTGGGGCTGTGAGTTTCCAAGGCCCTTTGATTTTGCCCTGGTCTACATGAGGTTCCAGTGGCTGCCCTGTCTCACCCCAGGGTCAGAGAGTCAGGCTATCAGGGAGATCTGGGGAGAGAGAGTCAGTAGCAAGCATCCACCCCAGATGCAAACACAAGGGACCTGGCCTTGGTGTGAGGCCAGGGGAAGGGAGGTACGTTGGATATGGTGCAATTCTGTCTCTACACTTGCCACAGCCTCACAGGACTGTGAGAATTGAACTTTGCAGGAGGGAGTGAGGTAGAATGGGGTCTGGACTGGAGTCTCTGTCATCCAAGTGACCCCGTATCTACTCCTGCAAACCAGGTGAAGGTCTTCCTAGATGTAAGTCAAACCAGGGTCTATCAGGCTGCCTGGCACTTTCCGGTGAATCTAGAAGGAGCACAGTGATCCTTGGTCAAAACTATCTTGCACTGTCCAGGACTGAGGATTTTCAGGTGGCCCTGGAGGGGGAGACTGTGGGGAAAAACCACAGAGAAGATTTTGGCACATTTGAAACTCTTGACACCGAGTGCCTCCCCTTCTTATCAGTCAGGCATGGTGGTAGGAGAATTGCTTGAACCCGGGAGGTGGAGGTTGCGGTGAGCTGAGATCGCGCCACTGCGCTCCAGCCTGGGTGGGCAACAAGAGCGAAACTCTCTCAAAAAACAAAACAAATGAACAAAAAAACATGAAACAAACAAACAAAAAAAACTTTGACTGAGTGTCTGGGATACCCACAGTGCGTAGCCTCTTTCTGCAGCCAGGGCGTCCGGAGGAGTGTTCAGCCCTGAGCAGAGAGGAGGTCCTGGGGTGGGTGGCTCCTCTCTCCGGGCAGGTTGTTCCATCATCACCACAGCCCTCAGTAGAGAGGAGGCCCTGGGGTGGGCTGCTGCTCTCTCCAGGAAAGTCATTTCATCATCTCCACAGCTCTCAGGAGAGAAAAGGCCCCAGAGGGGTTACTTCTCTGCAGGAAAATCATCCCAAGAGTGGGTAGTTTCTCTGCCGCTGCTCATCCTGATGTTCTCCCTGAGTCTGGGGCTTTTCTTGGGCATCATGGGGGAGGAAGTATGTGCTGCTTGGGTCATAGGTAGCTATGGGCAGGCACAGATAAGGCACCACATGTTCCCATTTCTTTGTGTTAGCAACATTCCAATTCCACTGTTTTAAATCTGTAGAAATTTATTATGAACTATTGTTAACTTGAGTTGCCCTATGGTGCTACTGAACCCTAGATCTTATTCCTATCTGTGTTTTTGTTCCCATTAACCATGCCCTTATTCTCCATTTCCCCAGCACCCTTCCTAGCTTCTGATAACCATCATTTTACTATTTTTAAGTTTCGTGTTTTTTAATTCCCAAATATGAGTGAGAACATGCCATGTTTGTCTTTCTGTATCTGGTTTACTTCACTTAACACCCTCCAGTTCCACACATGTTGCTGCAGATGACAGGATTTCATTCAGGTTTATGGCTGAATGATATTCTATTGTGTCTATTCACCACATTTTCTTGATCCATTCATCTGTTGATGGACACTTAGGTTGATTCCATATTTTGGCTATTGTGGATAGTGCTGCAATAAATAGGGGAGTGCAGGCCGGGTGCAGTGGCTCACACATTTAATCCCAGAACTTTGGGAGGCTGAGGCAGGTGGATAACTTGAGGTTAGGAGTTTGAGAACAGCCTGACCAGCATGGTAGTGTAGATATCTCCTGGATATCTATCTTTCTTTCTTTCTTTCTTTCTTTCTTTCTTTCTTTCTTTCTTTCTTTCTTTCTTTCTTTCTTTTTTGATATATATCCAGCAGTGTGATTTATGGTTCATACGGTAATCCTATTTTCATTTTTTGGAGTAAACTCCATACTGTTTTCCATACTACCTGTACTAATTTGCACAACTACCAATGGTGTACCAGGGTTCTCATTTCTCCGTATCCTCCCTAGCATCCACAATTTTCTGTTGTTTTTTTATTTTTATTTTTCCCGAGACAGGGTTTTGCAATGTTGCCCAGGTTGGTTTTGAACTTCTGGCCTCAAGAGATCCTCCCACCTTAGCCGCTCGAAGTGCTGGGATTATAGGTGATTCACTGCACCCGATCTACTGAGTAAATTAGAATCCTTGCAGGAGGCTGTGACTCTGGGTTACCTGATTTGTATCAGCTGACACACATGTATTAGGATCTGAGAAAGCCTAAAAATGAATGACTACATCATCCCCTAAGAGGCTACTTCTAGAGATGACCCAAAAGGTGCAGGAATTCCCACTGCCTTCCCATGAAAGATTGACTGGTCCATTGTTATTTACTTATTTGTTTTTTCTGAGACAGGATCTCTCTCTGTCACCTGGGCTGGAGTGTTGTGGTGTGATCATAGTTCACTGCAGCCTCAACCTCCTGGGCTCAAGCAATCTTCCCACTCAGCCTCCTGAGTAGCTGAGACCACAGATGCACAAAACCACAGCTGGCTGAATTTTTGTATTTTTATAGAGATAGAGCCTCACTCTGTTGGCTAGGCTGGTCTCTAACACCTGGCCCAAGTGATCCTCCTGTCTCGGCCTCCAAAAGTGCTGGGATTAGACTTGAGTCACCACCTTTGGCCAACTGGTTTATTATTGAATCACGTGAACCAAAGACAGATGTGTCAGTTTTTTATTCCAAGTCTAGAATGGTAATTTCCTTTGTAAAACATTCTGGTCTTATAATAACACCTAGGGAGTATCTCCTGCTAGAACTTGAAGGGCTCAGACAACTTTACTCATTAATGGACTTCAACCACAGCTTGGTGACCTGATTGCAAAACATAACATGATAAGTTACTAGGCCGGGCACTTTGGTAGGCCAAGGTGGGTGGCTCATTTGAGGTCAGGAGTTCGAGACCAGCCTGACTAACATGGTGAAATCCCATCTCTACTAAAAGTACAAAAGGCCGGGCATGGTGGCTCACGCTTGTAATCCCAGCACTTTGGGAGGCCGAGGCGGGTGGATCGTGAGGTCAGGAGTTCAAGAGCAGCCTGGTCAATATAGTGAAACCCCATCTTTACTAAAAATACAATAATTCCCGGGGATGCGGGGGCACACGCCTGTAATTCCAGCTACTTGGGAAGTTGAGGCAGGAGAATCGTTTGAACACAGGAGGCGGAGGTTGCAGTGAGCCTCGATCGCTATACTGTACTCCAGCCAGGGCGACAGAGGGAGACTCTGTCTAAAAAAAAAAAAAAAAAAAAAAACAGTTACTGATATGGCTGAATTCGTCACCATAGGTGAATATTTTAAGAGTTCTAGATCATAAAAGCATCCAATGCTGAAAGAAAAGAACGCAAAGGATAATAAAGTCTTTGCAACTAAAACAGCTGGAGGGACAAGAGCAAGGGGAGCTCCCCTTAGTATTAAAACTCAAATTCAGTTCGTTTTAAACAGGCAAACCCTGCTTGAGTTGCCTGCCACCTTTGAAACAGTCAGGCCATTGGAATGAAAGTTCTCCACCTTTGCACCAGGTCTATTTTGGACCTAACCTTTTTCTCTCAGACATTGTTCACATTAGAGGACATTTCTTTTTTTTTTTTTGGGTGGAGTTTCATTGTTGTTGCCCAGGCTGGAGTGCAATGGTGCGATCTCGACTCCCTGCAACCTCCACCTCCCGGATTCAAGTGATTCTCCTGCTTCAGCCTCCCAAATAGCTGGGATTACAGGCATGTGCCCCACGGCTGGCTAATTTTGTGTTTTTAGTAGAGACAGAGTTTCTCCATGTTGGTCAGTCTGGTCTGGTACTCCCAACCTCAGGTTATCATCCTGCCTGGGTCTCCCAAAGTGATGGGATTACAGGCTTCAGCCACCACACCTGGCTAGAGGACATTTCTGATGGCTCCATATTGATGCAATTTCAAATAACTCTCTGGTAAATTATTTTCTATAATACCCTTAAATAAAAACGGAGAAGCTGAGATCCAGATCAATGCAGACTTAGGTACAGAGTTGGTGGATACCAGGGCTGCCATATCCAGTTGACACCCCAACCCAATATATCAGCAAACCCCTGGGAGGAAGGAAAATATTTCTGAGGAGGGGTTTCACATGAAGTTCAGAAAATTCCTGTGTTTGAAGCAGGCCAAATGACATTTGGACCATTTTAGGAAAGTATGCCTTTTACTAAGTGACAACACGGGGATGAGATTTGCTTTCTAAGTTAAGGTGATGCGTAAAGCTTTCTTTGGAGGGAGAGAAAACCCTGGAGTTTCCTGACCTTCCTTAACCTGAACTGCTTGGTTCCCTAGAAGCAGAAATTCATCATATTGGAACCCAAACTTACGTCAACCTTGACCTTCATGAAGCACTCACGTGTTTCTGCTCTTCTTCCTTATGTGATGTAGAAGGTATTAAAAGTGATGAGTTTAGCCTGGGCACTGTGGTTCATGCCTGTAATCCCAGCAATTTCAGAGGCCGAGGTGGGTGAATCACCTGTGGTCAGGAGTTCCAGACAAGCCTGGGCAACATGGTGAAACTCTCTCTCTACTGAAAAAACAAAAATTAGCTGTGTGTGGTGGCCTGCGCCTGTAATTCCAGCTAACCGGGAGACTGAGACAGGAGAAACGCTTGAACCGGAAGGTGGAGGTTGTAGTGAGCCAAGATCGTGCCATTGCCCTCCAGCCTGGAAAACAAGAGTGAAACTCTATCTCAAAATAAATAAATAAATAAATATATTAGAAATAAATAAATAAATAAATGCTTTAAAGAAAAAAGAAATAAACTTTACCTACAAGTTTCATAGGCAATTGAATGCCTATTAAATTTTGATGCAAACAGGCCAGGCGTGGTGGCTCATGCCTGTAATCCCAGCACTTTGGGAGGCCGAGGCAGGCAGATCACGAGGTCAGGAGGTGGAGACCATCCCAGCTAACACGGTGAAACCCTGTCTTTACTAAAAATATTAAAAAATAGCCGGGTGTAGTGGCATGCACCTGTAGTCCCAGCTTTTCAGGAAGCTAAGGCAGGAAAATCTCTTGAACTGGGGAGGCAGAGGTTGCAGTGAGCCGAGATCGTGCCACTGCACTCCAGCCAGGTGACAGAGTGAGACTCCATCTCAAAAAATAAATAAATAAATAAATAAATAAATAAATAAATAAAGTAAATAAATCTATTGTAACGTGAACCAACATTTTTCAACTTGTAGACTAACATCTTACAAAATCCTTTTCTTGTCACCTTCAAATCTCCATTTCAAATGCTACACTCTGCATAACTCTACCACTTTGTTGCTGTTTACTGATAATGGAGAAGACCATACTTGTATGTGTGGCATCAGAACTACTGACTCCTCCTATTGATGCTTAAGATATCCATTACACAAACCTGGATTCATACTTTTTGTTGATAGATCTTATGCCAAAATGTAGGAGAAAATGCCAAGCAGGAAATGCTATCACTTCTGAAGATGAATTCATAGAGATGGAAATTGAGAATTTATTTTTCCGCCTTTGTTTTTGTTTCTTGCTTGTTTGTTTGTGTTTGTTTGTTTGTTTTGAGATGGAGTCTCGCTCTGTCACAAAGTTGGAGTGCAGTGGCACGATCTTGGCTCACTGCAACTTCCTGCCCCTGGGTTCAAGCGATTCTCCTGCCTCAGCCTCTCAAATAGCTAGGACTATGGGTGGGCGCCACCATGCCCAGCTAATTTTTGTATTTTTTGTATAACAAACTTCCTATCAGTTTGTTTTGTAATTTTCTTTTGTTTTATTAACCTGGCAAGGCTCAAATAGAGTTGAGGTTTGGTTTTGTTTTTTTTCCATTGGAAGGTACAATACAGAGGTTACGATCATTGGCTTTAGATGACAACATAACAGGCTAAAACATTTTCCTTGCAAGAAAACCAGCAAAACTTCATGATCAGAAGCAAATCAGTGTACTTCTCACTGTCAGTGGGTGAAGCCTCCATCAATACTTGTAGAGTTTGAGCCACTCATGAACTCCCAGTCAAATTCTTTACTCAGGGACAGGATGTAAGGCAATCATAAGACCTTCCACAGGTGGTTAATTTGGAAGCCTGCCCAATGTGACATGCAAGTTTTCACTGGCAATATGCAGGCGCAGATATGACAAAGAATAATCATGACCTTCATATCACCCCAGCCATTGAGGAATGGGATCCTTTTGACCCATTCTCTCCATAAAACCAGGTTACTCACCTTCTGTGGCAACAAAATAAATGGTCTACTTTACAGAGAAGGAGACTCTGGAAAAAACAAAAAGATGCTTATTATGAAATAAGCAAAGGGATGGGAATAGATGTGAGATTATTCGGGGAGATAAAGGAAGATGGAAAGTTTTGAAATGAAAAATAAAGAGGATTCTATATATTGTTTTGAAAGACTCATCCTTAGTCATAAGGATCAAAACCAAAGGGGCATCAGTGCAATGTTGGATAGATTCCTCCTCCACCCACTCAGTAACCCCCAACATGTTTACCAAGTCTTGGTTCACTCCCAGGATCCCATTAAAAACCCAGCTCAACCCTGACTAGCCTCGACCCTCACTTCCGTTTGTAATTTCGACAAGACTTTACTACAGGACCATCAGGTTCCTATGCCTGCAGCACAGTAGCTTACCAATATTCTGAGACAGCAGGGTTTGCAGCACAGAGTTTAATGATCACAGGGTGTCTGAATGAGAAGCTAGGAGGAGATCCTCAAATTCATCTCCCCTAGAAGTACTGAGGGTTTCCAGTGGATCCTGGATAGCAAGGGGCTGGAAAGTTGGTGTAGTGGTAAGAGGGATGAAGTCATCAGGATGTAGAAACTGCATTCTTTGGTGAGTTGGTGCCTTGCAGGGCCCTTCAGATCAGCTGGCATCAGTAGTTTCACTGACAGCAGAACCTGAAGGAATATCTCAGATGAAAAAGTTAATGTTTTACGATGCTTAAATTGTTGTCTGCAGGGCAGTTAAGGGGAACTGTATTCTAAGGTCTACATGATCTTGGGACAGCAGGCTGCCAACAACCATAAGGAAGCAGGTCAGAGAGCAAGCTGACCTCATGATGAATGCTGAATACGCAGCAAGCTTGGTTTATTTTTGTTTCTCCCCCTCCCTTCTTCATCGATCAAATTTATCAAGTTTATAGGTATGCTTTCAGTTTCTTCCAGAGAAGACTTAACCTAAGCCCTGAGACTACTCATGCCCTCAATGGCACCTCTCTTCCATGAGAACGACAGTATAATCTGCTACCTTAGGTGATCTAAAACCTACAAGACCATTCGATACATGGAGATTTTTATTTTTATTTTGCAGGGCATGACTCCTCTGTTTTTATAAAGCTTTTTGTAAGTATACAGCATTTTTATAATTTTGATGTGGCCAAAGATCTCCCAACAACACTACTTTCAGATTTTATTTTTCTGTCTAATGTCCGGAACAGCTCAAACCCTTCCCTGCCTCACACTCAGGACTATGAAGGTGACATATTAGTAAAAGTCCATCAGTGTTTGTGGAGTTCATGAATGAATGAGTTCATGTTTATTTTGTTTGTTTGTTTTGTTTTGTTTTTTGACAGAGTCTCCCTCTGTCACCAAGACTAGAGTGCAATGGCACAATTTTGGCTCACTGAAACTATTGCCTACTGGGTTCAAGTGATTATCCTGCTTCAGCCTCCCAAGTAGCTGGGTTACAGGCACCTGCCATCATGCCCGGCTAATTTTTGAAGTTTCGTAGGTACAGGGTTTCACGTTGTTGGCCTGGCTGGTCTTGAACACCTGAACTCAGGTGATCTACCCGCTTTGTCCTTCCAAAGAGTTGGGATTACAGGTGTGAGCCACCTCGCCCGGCCTTGAATGAATGAATTCTTGACTTCCACCTTATCCCTAACACTGTCAATTTCTTGATTCATGAAATGAATATGGATATCTGATATGAACGGATATCTGATTCAATTCATTAATCTGGGGAGAGCCAAAAACCCAATCAGGATTAACTGGGTGGAACTTCAGAAATGCAATCAGATATCACTTTTTGACTGGAAGCTAGCAGTGGATACGTGGAGGGGCGTGGGTGGGAGTTGTGATTAGAAAGGTCAATAAAAGCTTCCGAAGACCCACAGGAGAGACCCAAAGTCTTCAAGCCTGGAGTTACTGCTCGGTTCTTCCTGAGGTCTGAGCACCCTGCAAACTCAGTCCACATCTGGTAAGTCCCTAATTTCTGTAATGACACTCCCATCTGACCTACAGTCAGCCCATCTGGGATGGTGACAGTGCAGCCTACGATGGCATAGAGCAATATCTATCTTTTGTTTTTTCATATGAACAATTCGAAACTTTGAATTTTTTCTTCTAAATGCAGTTTTGTCTTTATTTCAAAAACTGTGATTGTGCTTTGGTTTATGTCATTTCATAATTCTCAATGGGAGCAGTGACTCAAGCCTGTTACCTCAACATTTGGGAGGCCAAGGTGAGAGGATCATTTGAGCCCAGGGGTTTGCGACGTAACTGGGCAACATGGCAAAAACCCATCTCTACAAAATATTATTTTTTGGAGCGGACAGATGGAGTCTCACTCTGTTGCCAAGGCTGGAGTGTAATGGCCCGATCTCAACTCACTGCAACCTCCACCTCTCAGGCTCAAGCAATTCTCATGCCTCAGCTTCCTGAGTAGCTGGTATTACATCTGTCTGCCGCCATGCCTTGCTAATTTTTGTATTTTTAGAAGGGGGGGTGGGTTTCACCATGCTGTCCAGGTTGGTCTCGAACTCCTGACCTCAAGTGATCCACCTGACTCGGCCTCTCAAAGTGCTACAATTATTACTGCTGTGAGTCAGTGGTGCTCTGCCTCTACAATTTTTTTTTTTTTTTAATTAGCCAGGCATGGTGGCATGCATCTGTATTCCCAGTTATTTGGGTGGCTGAGGTGGGAGAATCACTTGAGCCCGGAAGATTGAAGCTGCAGTGAGCCATGCTTACACCACTGCTATACTCTAGCTTAGGCAACAGATTGAGACCCTGTTTAAAAAAAACAAAAAAATCTCAACAAAAGAGGATCTTTGGCCTTAATTTTAAAGCAATCACATCCTCACTGTAACTCTTCCACCTGGATGGAGACATGGGTGTGGGGGTGCATGCCTGTAATACCAGCTACTTGAAAGGCTGAAGCATGAGAATCGCTTGAACCTGGGAGACGGAGGTTACAGGGAGCCGAGATGCTGCCACTGCACTCCAGCTTGGGTAACAAAGTGAGACTCAGCTCTCCCACACCAAAAAAACTAAATTATACCACCCAGGTGATCATTGGATACATGAAGATTTCTACTGTGTTTCCTTAGGGACTGTCATGTCTGTCTTTGTAAAACTGCTTTAACTCTGAAATATTTTGATAAATTTGATGTGGCCAAGGATCTCTCAAAAAAGATACTTTCAACTTTCTTTCTTTCTGTCTAATGTCAGGAAGAGATTCGACCCTTCTGTATCTCACACTGAGGACAATGAAGGACATAGATTAGTAAAACTCCATGTTTGTGGAGCGAATCAGTGAATGAGTCCTGGACTTTCACCTTATCCCTAAATCTTTCACTTTGGCAGATGGATATCTAATTCCATCGGTTAATCTGAAAGAAAGCCAAAATTCCAATCAGGATTAACTGGGTGGAGCTTAAGAAGTTTAATCAAATGTAGTTCTCTCTATCTGTCTCTTTTTTTAAATCTAGCCTATTTCCCAGGCTGGAGTGCAGTAGTATAATATCAGCTCACTGCAACCTCTGCCTTCTGGATTCAAGCGTTCCTCCTGCCTCAGCCTCCCTAGTAGCTTGGACTACAGGCGCACACCACTGCGCCTGGCTAATTTTTGTAATTTTAGTAGAGGTAGGGCTTTACCATGTTGGCCATGCTGGTCTCGATCTCCCGACCTCGGATGATCCACCTGCCTCTGCCTCCCAAAGTGCTGGGATTACAGGTGTGAGTCACTGCACCCAGCCAAAGTGGTTCATTTTGAATATGTGTAAGAGGTGTGTATTGGAAACATCTGTGTCTTGCGAACGATGCATAACACCACAAAGCTTCTCACTGAAATTTTCAGTAAGGAGTCTGGGCACAGGGTCAGACCTGTAATCCCAGAACTTTGGGAGTCCAAGGGGGGTGGATTGTTGAGTCTAGGAGTTCAAGACTAGCATGGACAACATAGTGAAACCCACTGTCTTTACAAAAAGTCAACAAATAATAGATTAGCTGGGCATGAGATCTGAACTTCAGAGATCCTCGGTAACATTTCCCGGTGCTATGAGTTCAGTGGAGCAGAGGCTAATAATCATGGACTAGGAAAGATCTTGCTTGCTCTTTAGAGGTTGGGACACACTATTCTTGGTACCAGAAGGGTAGAACTGTGTCTCTGTGGCCACTTACTGTAGAATGGAATTGGAGTAAACTGAGGGCTCTTTCACACATGCTGGGGAAATGACTTTGGCCCTAGAAGAAGTGGGGGTTGCAGGGGATTGGCCTGAGAAACTTGCCTTTTTGCTGGATTGTCCTCTAGAGCTTTTCCTTGCAGATTTGTCAGAATGAGCCTCCAGTCCCCATCCAGACTCCTGGAGCTGGCGGGGCAGAGCCTGCTGAGGAGCCAGTCCCTGACCATCTTCACCCTGGATGAGCTGCCCCGGGAGGTCTTCCCCCTGATGTTCACGGAGGCCTTCAGCATGAGATACTATGAGGCCCTGAAGCTGATGGTGCAGTCCTGGCCCTTCCTCCGCCTCCCTCTGGGATCCCTGATGAAGACACCTCATCTGGAGACCTTACGAGCTGTGCTGAAGGGACTCGATACACTGCTGGGCCAGAAGGTTCGGCCCAGGTGAGGTGACTCAGGTGGCCTGGTGGGAAGGGCCCAGGCATCCAGGGAAGGGACAGCTGGCTCAGGCGTGGCGGGGTTGGGGGGCTAGGGTGGCTCAGAGGCTTCTGATGGTGCCCATGAGAGGCCTTGGCCATGGCCCAGCTCCTCTGGGAAAGGACGGCTCACCACACAGGGTCCACCGAGGAAACAGGAACCTGCTTCCTCCCAGTGGAAGGTCAAGGTACTAGAAGTGGGTGCAGACAGAATCAAAGGGGGAACGGGATGGAGAAGAGACAGAAGTGGGGGAACTGAGGACAGCAGCAGCTGGCTGACGTCCTGGATGTGGAGGGAAAGCCCAGGTCAGGGGTGGGTCCTTGCTCATTCTGAGCTTTTCCCCCATGTTACTCACAGGAGGTGGAAACTTCAAGTGCTGGATTTGCGGGACACTGATGAGAATTTCTGGACCATATGGTCTGGAGCCCGGGCCCTGTCCTGCTCCCCAGAGGCCGTGAGTAAGAGGCAGACAGTGGAGGACTGCCCGAGGACGGGAGAGCGCCAGCCCTTGAAGGTGTTCATAGACGTCTGCCTAAAGGACAGTACGCTGGACGAATGCCTGAGCTACCTCTGTGGGTGGGTCCACTACAGAAGAGGTCTAGTGCACCTGTGTTGTAGTAAGGTGCGGAATTACTCAATGCCCACTTCAAGTTTCAGAAATCTATTGGAGAGGATAGACTTAGACAGTATCCAGGAGTTGGAAGTCAGGAGAAAGTGCTCTCTGAATCAAACAGGAAAGTTTGCCCCTTACCTGAGCCGGATGAGCAATCTTCACAAACTCTTTTTAGCCTTCGGTTATGACCGTGAGTTATACGTGAGCGGCCTACAACAGTTCATTCCTGACTTGGACTCTCCATTCCTCTGCCTGTCCTACCCCCAGATGCTTTATATAAGAAAGGTCAGCAATATCAAAGAGCACCTGGAGCACCTGCTCAGGTAGGAAAGGATGGTGAGCTTTCTCTGTAGACCATACCACAGACTTTTGTTCTTTTTCACAGTAAACGCTAGTGGGCATCTACTGTGTGCCAGTCACTGGTGACGTCACAGGGAATGGGAGGCTAGAATATCAACACATTATGCTGTTCAGTGCTCTATAACCTGAAGTGGGTATCACAAGACCACTCAAATAAGGGCAGAGGGATGACCTGGGGTAGTTGCGACACAGAGAGACATGTAGGGAGCTAGTAGTCAGGGGTTCAGATCTAAGGAGGGTGCATATGTGAATTCCTTTCTAGGAAGTGTGTTTAAAGTTAATATGTTGAAACTTACTCTTCATATAGAGGAGAGTGTGAAAGAAGGGAAAGTGCATCAAACGTGTCCGTTTCACAGTAGAAGCTCTGTCCTCACAGCTTAGTAAATGCCAATGATCCTGTCTCTAATTCCCTGTCTTTAAAAGATTCTATTGAACCCCAGGAAAAGTAGTTGACATGGGAAAAGCATGCTTCTTGGACAGAGGTGAGGGAGTAGGCTTGAGAGTGGTGTAAAGTGATAGGTGGTTTACAGACACAGACATGTCAGGGAACCTTTGCAGGCAGGTAGCCCTAGCTGATATCCGTAGACCTTGCTCAGCCGAGTTCTTTGTGCACATCTCTCACTGGGTTCCTCTGGCCCAGAGATGAGGTTGTCTGCTGAAAGATGAAGTGAAGAGGCTTTAAAGAGTTTGTGGCCTTGAACCAATCACACAACCAAGGGTGAAAGGAATGAGCCTAAAATGGAACTGCCCCTGAATGATCTGAGTTTTCATCAGGCAGCACCTTGCATGCGGACCATCATCTGATGATGGGAACAAACTTGTATTTGGGTGAAACAGGCTTCCCCATTGCAGGTTACCATAGCACCTGTGTTGTAGGAAAGTGCAGAATTGCTCAATGCCCACTTCAAGTTTATCATTGACATTTTTCCCACCCCCCTCCGCTAACTGGCACCGTTGCCCATAACTAACTTCTTGCTCTCCCCAGGTGCCTCAAGAACCCCTTGCGGGCCTTTATATTCTGTCATGCTTACCTAGCTGATCGGGACATGGAGTGTCTGTCTCAGTACCCAAGCCTCAGTCAGCTAAAGGAGCTGCATCTGATTCATATCCTAATGTGGACCACCAATCTTGAGCCCCTTGGAGCTCTGCTAGAGAAAGTTGCTGCTACTCTCGAGATCCTCACCTTAAAGGACTGTCACATCCAGGACTCCCAACTCAGGGTCCTCCTCCCTGCCCTGAGCCACTGCTCCCAGCTCACCACCTTCTACTTTGGTGGAAATGACACCTCCACGGATGCTCTGAAAGACCTGCTGCGTCACACAGGCGGGCTGAGCAAGTTAGGCCTGGAGTTGTATTCTGCCCCTCTGGAGAGTCTTGACCACAGGGGTCATGTCAACTGGGAGATCCTCGCCCCAATTCGGGCTGAGCTGATGCAGACGCTCAGGGAAGTCAGGCAGCCCAAGAGGATCTTTTTTGGTCCCATTCCCTGCCCTTCCTGTGGCTCATGGCCATCTGAGAAAGTGGACTTCCATCTTTGCTCCTAGGGAAGAGCTGGTTAGTGGAATGGATAAGCTTTCTTCTGGACCCTTGGACACTGAAATCTAGGACATAGGTGCTTTTTTTTTTTTTTTTTTTTTTTTT